>NW_016690368.1:1396175-1445733 GCF_001604755.1 Lepidothrix coronata
CAGCTATATATCCATACAGAGATACAGGCATGGAGATACAGAGATATGTAGATATAGAGATATATCTACATATGCATGTGTGTATATATACACATATAAATTACAAACACACATTTATGTATGTACATATACAGAGATACATGTATGTGTATGTACACCTCTGTAAATACAGATCTATACATCCCTACCTATGTATAGATCTATGCCTATGTATGTATGTTATCTACCCATACCTACACCTACATATACACAACCAATTATTTAGTTAGATATGTACACAAACACACGTGTATTAAAACTACAAATGCATTATTTATACATGTATAATATACATGTATATTATATATACACATATCTATATTATATATACACACACCCACACAGACATAGCTGCACCTAAATAAATCATTATATCTGTGTGTGCTCACATAAAGATATATATGCACACATATATCTAAAAACTTACAGTCCCATGTATATCTACACGTGTGTACACAGATCTACACATGCTATATATGAAGAGATACAGTCATATAGGTGGGGGGGATGCAGATATATATACCTAAGTGTATGTGCACTCACATAAATATTACAGTATTTGTGTAGATACACACACACCCCTCCTCATGTATGCCCATGTGTGTCCGTGTGCACAAGGCGTGTGGGAGAGCTGGGGCTGGGGACGGGGCAGCTTCTGCCACTGACAGACCCTGTGGCTGTGTGTGCACGTGTGTGTGCGTATATGTGTGGGTGAGTACACGTGTGCACGTGTGTGTGCATATATGTGTAGGTGAGTACACGTGTGTGTGTGTGTATGTGTGGGTGAGTACACATGTGTGTGCACGTGTGTGTGTGTATATGTGTGGGTGAGTACACGTGTGTGTGTCCATGTGTGTGGGTGTGCACACGTGTGTGTTTTGTGTAGGTGTACGTGGGGGTGTGTACACATGTGTGTGCAGGATGACACAGGTGCTGCCACTGCAGCCAGACTCCCCCCCGAGGCCACCCCCCAGGGCTGCCCCAGTCACCCCTCTGCCAGACTCCAGTGCATCCTTCCCAAAGGATTTATTAAAACACAGAGAACAGAAACCGGGACACACGGAGCACAAAGCAGATGCAGGGGCTTACAGCTGTTGCTGACAGCTGCCGGTGTCACCACACTCGAGGTGTCCCCGTCCCAGCTCCGGCCATCCCCTCCATCCCACCCGTCTGCCCCACGCCCAGCACACACGGACCCCCAGCCACACCACAGCGGTGCCAGGGCTCCCACTGGGGCAGCAGGAGGTCTGGGCTCACTCAAATGCAGTGGGGATGCAGAAATGGCCCTTGCAGGTCCCACATGTGCCAACACAACCAGACAAACACCGCGACTCCACCCTCCCTCCCCTCAGCCCACCTCGCCCAGACAAACTCTTCAAGTCTTCAAGAAGAAAGTGCAAAAAATGTACACGGACACGAACCCCCGGCCCTGCCGCTCCCGCGGAGGCCGCAGCAGGTGAAGCACACTTGAAGCAGGAGCGGGACAGCCCAGCAGCACCGGTGGCAGCTCATCTTCCACACAGGCAATGCCGGCACGATTCCCCCACTGTCCTCTGGCAACAGTGGCTCACGGCCGGGGGCTGAGGCCTGTCCCCCGGGGCTGCTGCGAGAAGGGAAGGTTGCCCATCAGCCAGGTCTGGACCCTCCCTGCCTGCCAACCTCAGGCACCTGGCCAGGTCACCAGGAAGGATCTGCTCCCGCTTCCACTGCAGCTGCTCCAGCCAGAGGCAGCAGCCAGACACCAGCAGTGGGGGGCAGCCCAAAATGGAACCCCCATACAGCCCCCAGCCCCACTGTGTTCCCCAGCAAACGGAGCACAGAGAGCTGTGAGCGCAGCCTTACCTCAGCTAGGAATGGGAGCTGCAGGGGAAAATCATGGGAACGGCTAAATATCTGTGGCAAGAGAGGAGACACTGTGCTCACTGCTGTCCTTTGGGGATACTTCTGGACCACCCAAATCCACCCCCTGAATTCCTCTGCTCAAGAGCAAAACCCCAACCTACCAGTCACATAGGGTCCCAGAGGCATCTGGCTGTAGTTGACAATTCCACCTGGCCCGGGACCACGGAAATTTGGCCCAAAGTTATTGTTGTACATCTGGGAGGAGCCAAAGGAGCCCTGGGGAGGCAAGGAGGGAGAGAAAACGTGGGCCTGCAGCTCTGGCCTTTACTGTGACCCCCACAGTGCGGGGCTCTGTGCCTGTCCCCGCTGACCTGGACAGTCGGGTCCCCTCCACGGGTGGCCAGGCGGCTGAGGATGCTCCGCTCTGACATCTGCAGCCGGGCAGCCACGGGCGGGATGCGGGACAGCATGGAGGGCAGGCGTGTCACATCAGCCTTCATGTCACTCAGCAGCTCCTCGAGCTGGTTCAGCACTGCGAGCAGAGCAGGTGGTGCTCAGGGGGGGATGCCCATTGGACCCAGTGAGCTGGGAGGAGCAGGCAGCTCCTGGCCAAGGGAATGTGACATAGGGACAACCTCCTGGCTGGGTTCCCAGGGTCAGGGTGGGGAACTCTTCCTAGCCCTGAGGCAGGCTCCCCCCACCCTGTGGACACGCACCCTTATGCAGGACGGCGTTGGCAGGTTTGTTGCCAGCCAGGGACTCTTTGGAGAGGTGCTGGTGGCTCTCGGCAAGGCACTCCACTTCTGCCAGCCGCGCGTTCAGTGCCATGGCCGGGTGACTGGGGTCTTGGGTCATGTTGAGGTACGCCGCCCTCCGCAGCTGCTCCTCGATCACCAGGGCCTGCTCCAGCAACTGGGAGGTGCAGGAGGGGAAGGATTCGTGACCAGACCCCACTCCAGTGTAAACCAGTAAACCACAGAGCCCCTCACAAAGCCCACTCCCAACTCTGCTCCCAGAAGGCTCTGGCAAACTCTCCCCTGGCTTTGGGGCACTGCTGTGGTTCCCCCACTGGCAGGGACTCACCTGCCCTGGACCTGCCACTCACCTTGAATCGCCGGGCAAGGAACTTGTTCTTCATCTCTAGGTAGTTCCCCTTGTGTATCTCCGACTTGAACGGCTCGTTCAGGATCACGTAGCGCGGGTCGTTCTGGATGTCCTGCCAGCGGGCATAGCCATGACTGGGGCAGTGGTAGTGTCAAGGGCAGAATCAGCCAGCCAACAGCCTGCCCACCACCCCAGGGTGGCCCCAAATCCCCTCCCTGCTTGTCACCACCAGCCCAGCTCCCGCCCCCTGCAGAGGCCTCTCTCGCCTCGCTGCCTCCCGCTCCCACCGAGTCAAAGGGTACGTGACAATTCCTGCCAACAGCCAGTAGTCGTGTCGGCGGTGCCAGATGTCGTAGATCTTGCCGGAGGACATGGCAGCCCGCTCCTCGTTCTGCCACAGCGTGTGCAGCTCTGTGGAAGCAGAAGGGAGACAGCCTGGTCAGGCAGCCGGGCTGCAGGTCAGCGCACAGCGCGTGGGCAGGCGAGCGGTGGAAGCTCCCGGGGCCACGGGCACAGCACAGACCCGGGTCTGCTGCTGCCAGCGAAGCACTGGCCTGTTCACAGCCTGTGACAGGGGTCACATTTCTTGCACAGGTTCAGAGCTCTTCAGCAGCTCTGCAGGAGAGGCCAAGTCCTCATCTCTCACTCTTACCTGTGAAGCCACCATCAGCAATGTTGAACATGAATCGGAAGTTCATGTTTCTGTCATCCTTCTTCCCATCCTCCTCTTCCTCTTTGCCACCGTTTTGCTGGGCCTCACTTTGTTCCTTGTCCTCCTCCTTGCCATCTGCTCAGCAAACACAAGGAATTGGTCTGTCTAATCGTGCTCCACCACCAGACCCCGTGGTACCACCCCTGCCCCTGAGAGAACTCCCTGTTACAGTCACTGCTGGAAAAGCCTCTATCCCCTCTTTGCCCCACAGCAGCAGCTGCCCCTCCTGGCAGGTTCCATTGTTTGCACAGACAGTGCCCACCCCAGTGGGGTCTTGTTCCAGATTCTGGCTCCCGAGCAGCAGCTGTACTGGTGTCAGCAGCGTCCTCACCATCACCCCGCAGGCGCACTCCATCACTGCGCCAGGCACCAGCCTCACTCCAGGGACTCTTCCCACTCTTCTCACTCCAAAGCCTCCTCACACCTCACCTGGTTTGACTTCTTTGTCCTCCCCCTTCCCTGGGCTGCTGCTCAACTCCACCTTCTCTGAAGGCTTCTCTTGCTCTTGAATCCCCTCGTCTGCAGGTGGGAACAGGCCTAAAAGAAACACTCTGCAGGGAACAACCTGCTTGTCTGGACACACTTTCCCTTTTAGGGTAACTATTTTTTGTACATTGAAGGTCCTCAAAAAACTTCAAACAGAATATTCTTCTGCATTTTATCAAGAAAACATATTTTCTTTTCCCTCTTCCTTAAGAAATCTGCAGGAACTTACTGCTAGGAACAGAAAATGCCCCCCCAAATGAATGTTTCTCACAATTTACAACCTGTTGTTTCAGGAATTTCTGCAGGATTTTGTGACATTCAGGTTTCCCACAGTGACATGGAGAAGAGCCACAGCCTCACCTTTCACCGGGGGCTCAGGAGAAGGTTCAGCCTTTTCACTCTCCTCTTGCTTCTCTTCCCTCAGCCTCTCCTTGCTGTCACAGCTTTCTGGGTGCTCTTCATTCTCCACCTTCTCAGCACTCGCAGGCACCTTAACACCAAACACCCACCTCAGATCAGCCCAGTCCTTCCTTCCCCAGGGAGTGCCCCAAGTTCCTGGGAAGACCAAGGAGGCTTCCCAGAGGAGATGCTGAATGAAGTCACCTCACCTGGCTGTCAGCCACCTTCCTGGGCTTCTGCTCCACTGGGTCCTTTTCCTCATGGAACCCCAGCTGCGCTTCTATTTTGTCTGTAGGAAGAGAAAAGCCAAGAAGCTGTTGAGCAGGGCCTCCATGGGCTCAGCACCTGCAAGAAATCCTGGTGTCTTTGCCCACCTTCCTCCCAAGCCAGACCCCAGCCGGGACCCCCTGGCTACCTGGTCCTGTGTGTGTGTGTGCTGGGCTGGCTGGGACGGGTGTGTTGGGATCTGAAGACACAACCTCACTGGACCTCTTGCTCTCTGGGCCCTCGAGAACCAGATCTGGGGTGCTGTACTTCCCATTGACATGCTCGAATTCCTGGACCTGGGATGGACACACACCATCAGGTCACACAGAGCTGAGACAATCCCAGGTGGTGCTGTGGAGTCGGCGTGTCCAGGCTGCTCACTCCCAGAGTGACTGAGCAGCAGGACCGCTGCACCCACCCTGCTGGGTCAAGTCCCCAGAACATTCCTGAAATGGCCCATTTATAATTTTAGTCACCCACCTTCTTCCTTACTAGTGACATGACCCCGATGCGAGTCAGCACGTGCTGGCGTGACAGCCCTTCCCGAGGAACGCCGTCCGCAAAGGTTTCGGCACCGTCTGCCCCGGGTTCGCACAAGTGTCTCATGAAGAGAGAGACGTACGCCCTGCCAGGGAGACCAGACCTCAGTGCCGGCCCATGGTCTCCCTGCTCAGCCCAGCACCCACGTGGTCCCCTGTCACCCTTGGGCAAGAGAAGTCTCACACCCAGGAAGGGAACAAGAGACGCCCTTTCAATGAAACAGCTGCTGCCTCCCCAAAAAGAGCCCACGGTGAGGGGGTGCAGGCTCCCAACCTCACCTGTCTGCCAGGATTCTCTGTACCTGAACTCCTTCTCACTCTTCCCTCGTAGATCCCGGACCAGCCAGTGGGAGTTGAAGGCGTCCTGGGGTGGCATTCCCCAGCGCATGATGGCGTTCAGGAACGCCTTGCGCTGCCGGGCATTGAAGCCCAGAACCTGCAGGAAGCAGAGGCACCACTGGGATCACAGCGCAGCCTCAGCAGCACACGGCATCCAGAGCCTCACGGCTGTGACAGACATTGCTGGACCACTGATTCAGCACAGAGGGGTGCAGCCCACAGCCCAGGGCAGCCCAGGCACGATGGCATCAGCCGTGCTCTGAGGCTGAGGCTCACCTCGATGCTCCCCCCGACTCTTGCCAGCAAAGGAGGGAGAGGTTTGTCCCGGTCACTCTTCAGCTGTCTCCGCGATTGTCTTCGGCCACCTAGAGCCAAGCACCCACAGTGATGGACAGGCCATGCAGTGAGGAAGGATACCTCATGTGCCCCAGGATTCCTGCACTCCCTCCTGACAGGAGCAGAACCCGCCAGAGCAGCTGCCCAGGTTGTGGGGTCCCTTCCAGCCACTGCACCCCAGGTTGGGACACTCCTCTGCCCTTCCCAGGCAAGGGGGGACCATGCCTGGTCCTCGGGGTGGACCATGGTCCTGCAGAGGCCAAGGAAGAAGCCAGCTGCTTTCCCTGCCCTGGGAAGTTCCTTGCCTGACAGCAGGCAGGGACATATCCCCCTGAACAGAGGCCCTGGGCACACCAGCCCCTCCAACCCAGACATTCCCGATGCTCCCAAGTGCCAGAGGCTTCCCACAGAGCAAAGTCCCAGGAAGCATCAAATGCATCAACTCACTCTGGCCTTCTGGCCTCTCTTCAAAGTCTTCATCCTCATCCTCAGAGCCGATGGAGTACTCTGACTGGTTGTCAGAGAGCTCATCCTGCCACTCTGCAGAGCACAAGGGAGTCCAGGTTAGAAGACCCTCCCTGGGAGGGAGGGATTTGCTAGACAGGTCAGCCCCTGCCCATGGGTGTGACAGGAATCCACTGCCAGGCAGAAGGAGGCGGGGTGGGGGGGTTTGCAGCAACAGGAAATCACATTCTCGGGTTTTCCAAAATTAGCATTCTGATATACAGAAAAAAAACAATTTGAAATATTTTGTCCACAGACATGTCTTTCCAGCAAAACCTGATTTAACGGATCAAAAAAATAAAAAAAACAATCTTTGAAGAATTTCTGTCACGGAAAGTTTAGGAATCTGGAAAGTCCAGAGCCAGGCAATCCACCAGCACAGAGAAGTGCCAAGCGACGGCTCTTCCGGTCTGTCTGTCCCCTGAGCCCAGCCAGGAGCCGAGTGCCCACGGCCGTACCTTGGTCCTCCTGCGAGGTGTCGTTGTAGTTGACCTGCTTGCGGATTCTCTTCCCTTTCCCCAGGTTTCTGGCCAGATCTTCCTGCTGCTGCTCATAGTGGTGCCGCAGCAACTTCTCCCAGTAATCAGGGTCCACGTTCTCCTCTTGCTTGATGATCTCACGTTCCACCTCTTCCTGTGGAGCCAGAGACAAGGCGCTCGAGCAGTCCCAGAGAGAGAACAGGGAGGGTCCTGCCCTGTGCCAAACGCTCACAGGGATGGGAGATGGAGCAGAGGAAGCACAGAGGGATGCACAAAGGGGTGATTGTAAGACATGATACTGATCACATTACCACACCATCCTCTTCTCTCACAACATACTGGGCCACTTTAAAGGAGCTGAGATACTCGTTCATGTTCTGCAGCTCCGTGTCGTCAGTCGCATCCTGGTTTCGGTCCAAGAGCTTAGAGATGGCAGCATCATCGTAGTGGATCACACTGCTGTCATCCACATCCTTATTGTCACCTGGAGAGCAGAGCAAGGGGAATGGCAGAACAGATCAGCTGGACAGCCTGCTCCTGAGGCAGGCAAGCTCAGGTCAGCTGTGGGGCCAGGGAGGGGGACAAGACACCCCAAAAAGGGGGCCCACACACCTGGTGGGGTGCCACCATGCTTCTTTTTCATGCTGGGAGTCGCTGAACCCCCTTTGGTTGACAGTGTGTCAGAAAAAGGGGTGACAGCATCCGGCATGGTGATCCGCTGTCCCTGAGACACCATGCCTGTGGGCACGAGGAGAGGAGAGTGAGTCCCAGCAGCTCAGAGAGGGCCCTGCCTCATGCAGAGTATCCCCACCTCACCTTCCACATCATCCTTGAAGAGCTCTTCCGTCCCAAACTTGAGAATGTCATCCAGCTCTTGCTTCGTCATGGAACCTGACTTGGAGCCAAGCCCTGGGCGGACCACCAGGTGGGTGAGCATCATCTTCCTCTTGGCCACCTGGGTGATGCGCTCCTCCACGGAGGCTCTGGTCACGAAGCGGTAGATCATCACCTTCTTGTTCTGCCCGATGCGGTGAGCTCTGCTGAACGCCTGCGGGCAGAGGACAGAGCTGCACCACAGCAGCCGGCCCAGAGGGCCAGGCTTCTCACCTCCCAGGCTGCACAACATGAGGGGGCACCCAGCTGAGAACAAGCATGAGGAGGAAGTGACAATCCCACGGGAAAGAGAGGACAGGATGAGGCCAGAGAGTGTGGGAAGGGGGCTGCTGAGCAGAAACACACCCCACAAACACAGCAGAAAGTATCAGCAGCTCTCAAGAGAAGAGACTGAAATCCCAGTGAGGGTGTGCAAAGAAAGGGCAGAGCCAGAGAGGTACTTACTACACAAGAAGGAAAAGGGAAAGTCAGAAACCTGGATGTCATTGTGAGGATTCCAGTCAGAATCATAAATAATGACAGTGTCAGCCGTAGCAAGGTTTATGCCCAGACCACCGGCGCGAGTGGAGAGGAGAAAGCAGAACTGCTGAGCCCCAGGAGCTGAGAACAACAAACCCAGAGGTGGGAACAGGTGAGACAGAAAGGAGAGTGGCTCACAGAGAGGAGCAGGACCACACTGGAGGGACAGAACAGCAGGAACTGCCACTCAGAGATGACAAGCAAGAGGGAGGCAAGGAGTGAAAACACATCACTCTCTGGGAACCAGGTACTCGGGAACAGAGCTCCAAAATGAAGGGGAAGCTCTGTCATCTGCTGAGGAGACCCTCTGACTGAGTGGCCGTTGGCACGCTCAGGGTTCCTTGTAGGAAGGACTCAAGGGTTTAACGGTGCCATACGAGCAGCCACTGCTGTGCCCTGGGAAGCCAGACCTGCTGAGCGTGGCACAGCCAGTGCACGGCACAAGCTCTGGGCACAGGCAGCTGCCCCACTGCCAGCCAGACCTTGCCATCCCCTCACCCGCTCCTCAGCAAGGCAGGAAGGCGAGTACCATTGAACCTGTCGATGGCTTCCTGGCGCAGGCCACCGGTGATGCCCCCGTCGATCCGCTCGTACTTGTAGCCTTCATACTCCAGGAAATCCTCCAGCAAGTCCAGCATCTTCGTCATCTGCAGGGCAAGACAACCCTGGCATGAGCAACTCTGCATGGCCAAACCCCCTGGGGACCTGCCCTGCCCCATGGCAGTCCCTGACCGCAACCCAGAGGCCACAGTGGTGGTGGGAGAGCACGGCCAGTGGCAGAGTATGGCCAAGAGCAGAGCATGGCCAAGAGGCAGCTGCCAGAGGAGCAACACTTGCGCCTCTTCCTCTACAGGCAGCTCTGTTAGCAGGAGGGAATAGTGTCTGACAGTCCTTCTCTGAAAGAGAGCACCGTGACTGTTGTCTCCTCTCCATCCCCAGCTAACAGAGCTCTTAAACATGACAAGCACTCCCTTGGGAGAGAGCTGGGACACAGCCCTTCCATCACAACTGCCATGGCTGCCTGGGGGAGAAGTTGTCAGCAGCTCTTCCACCTATCTCTCTCTGTTCCCAACACAAATTTCCCATCAGGACAAAAATAAATTCCTTAAAAATGTATTTATTATTAATCCCTCCCTGCACTCACCTGAGAGAAGATCAGAACTCTGTGACCCCCATCTCGTAGCTTCTTCAGCATCTTTTGGAGCAGCATCAGTTTTCCAGAAGATTTGACCAAAGAATTCCCATCGTAGGATCCATTGGGCAGCACTGGGGCCTCCTGTGAAGGCAACCTGGTCAGCCCCAGTGAGGACAACACACATCAACCACATGGAGAACTTCACTTGCATTTCCAAAACAAAATCCTTGTATGAAACCACTCACATGGAAACCCACAGCATTAACCAAACCAAATGATCATGGAAGCAGCCCCCACCCACTGCTCTGAGATGTGTCCCAGGGTGCAAAGGCAGGGGACATACCACGGCTGCCACAGGGAACAGGTATGGGTGATTGCAGCACTTCTTCAGGTCCATCATGATGTTGAGTAGTGAGACCTGGTTCCCACCACCTTTCGAATTCAGGGCTTCGAAGTTCCTCGTCAGTATGAATTTGTAGTACTTCCTGCAGGAAGGGGGATGGGACAGACACCGTGTTACTTGGGGCAGGTGTGGAACTGGCACAAACAGGACAGCACTGAATTAAATCCCCATCAGGTCACTGGAGATGCAAAAGGGACATTTGGAGGGTTTTAAAAGCGGTTCAGCACCCTGAGCCCAAGGCCAGGTCTGTTCAATCACTGGGGGAATCACAGCCCTGGCAATGGGATGGACTAGAGGGCACAGCACCTCAAACACCCTCTGCTGCTGGGTGCCAGCTGAGCCCTGCTGCCCCACAGTGCTGGCAAGCAGCAATGGGCCCTTCCCTGCAGGAGATGCTGCTGAAGCTGAGCAGGTCAGCCCAGCACAACCAGAGCTGGGGCAGCCCCAGCCAGCAGTGATGCTCCAGGCTGACCCAGGCATGGCAGCAGCACCAGCCATGCCCCAGTGCTGAGAAGAGGAGAAGGGGGTTCAGCCTCAGTGTCTCCTCTGTGCCCCCAGAACTGGCAGAGCCACACTGTCAGCCTGCCATGCATCAAACACTCCCTGCTGAGCCCCCAGGACTGCACAAAGCCTGATTTAACCACATGGAACACACTTCCTGGTGTGCTGTAGGAACACTCTTCCTGCAGCAGGCCCGAGGCCAGTGGGATGTCTCTGACCCCACAATCCTGACTGATGCCCCACTGGGCCAGGGGAAGGCAGATACCCCAGGGGAGTGTGCTGGAATCACTCACTTCTGCATCTGGCTCAGCTCCACTCGCACAATCAGCTCCGTCTTGGCCGGCATATTCTTGAACACATCAGCCTTGAGCCGTCGCAGCATGTGGGGACCCAGCAGGTCATGGAGCTTTTTGATCTGGTCCTCCTTGGAGATGTCTGCAAACTCCTCCAGGAACCCCTCCAGGTTGCTGTGGAAGCAGCAGACCCCCACGGTGCTGAGCAAGAGGGGCACGCGAGAACAAAGGGATCTGCTGCTTCATGACTTAAAAACCAGGGCACAGCTCTCGAGGCATATGATGAGGTAACGCTCGTGCCTGGACCCAAGCAGAGCTAAAGCCAGAGCGAGGAGCCACCCTGATGGCCCAGGTAAGTGCAACTAACTTACTTAAATCTCTCAGGAGTCAGGAAATTGAGCAGGTGGAAGAGTTCTTCCAAGTTGTTCTGGAGCGGAGTCCCTGTGAGAAGCAGCTTGTAATCGATCTTGTAGCTATTCAATACTCTAAAGAACTGGAAAAGAAAGAAGGTTAGGTGACAAGGGCTGCAAGGGGCCACATGGAGACTGAGCAGTGTCCCCTCTGCCAGGTATGCAGAGCAGAGGGCAGCTGGCATGTCCTGCTCCCAGCTAGTCCCAGTGAGCACAGGCAGCAATCCCCAGTGTCCCTGGGTCACACCCCCTGCTTCCTTTTGTGCCAGGGATGGTGTGAAGGTCCCAGAGGCTGGAGACTGTTTAACCTCAGGTGAAGGGGAGGGGAAGGAGAGGGATCAATTCCCTCCCACGACAGCCCATCCAAGGACTGTCAGGCAGCCAGGCTGCCACCCCTCCCACTGCTGAAGAACTTTTAATGCCAGAGGATTTTAAAGAGAGAAAAAAAATCACTCACAAATGCCCGCCACCTACTTTGGACTGGTTGTTTTTCAGCCTGTGGGCTTCATCCACCACTAGACAGGCCCACTCTATGGAACCCAGCACTGCCTGGTCAATGGTGATCAGCTCATATGAGGTGAGCAGGACATGGAACTTGATCTGGGCTTCCTTCTGGAGGAGCAGAGCAAGAGAAAAGCTGGGATAAGAGAGCAGGGAATGGGACACCTTTGCTGCTGCTGCACAGGACCCAAGATGAGAGGGGCTGCACTGCCTGGCACAGGAGCCCACAGTAAGGCTGAGGCACAAGTCATGCCAACAGAACACCTAAACCCATATGAACATGAGCACCAAGTACAGGACCACAGAAACAGAAAAGCTCTGGCAGAAATCTGTAAAGCTCAGAGACCTAACCAGCCTCCCTCTCCAGGTCACATTCTGCTCTCCCCTTCTTATTGAAGGGTAAATCAATGGGGCAAGTGCAGACTCAGCTCCCACCTTCATCCGGAAGACCTTCTTCCCGCTGCGGATGGCATTGTCTTCAAAAGAAAACTCGTTTTCCCGGATCACCGACCGGCTCTCTTTGTCCCCTGTGTAGGTCACCACGTAGAAGTCGGGTGCCCACATCTCAAACTCACGCTCCCAGTTGATGATGGTGGAGAGAGGAGCGCTGACCAGGTACGGCCCTTTCGAGTGGCCCTGCTCGGGAAGACAGAGCCCAGGCTGTTCCCCCTGCACCAAGCAGCTCTCAGTCACCTCAGGGACTGCTGGGTGCTCCACTCACCTCCTTGTACAGGGAATACAAGAACACAATAGTCTGCACTGTCTTCCCCAGTCCCATCTCATCAGCCAGGATCGTATCTGTCCCTTGGGCCCAGGAGAATCTCAGCCAGTTCAGCCCCTCCAGCTGGTAAGGGTGCAGTGTGCCTCCCGTGGCATCGATGTACCACGGCTGCTTGTCAAACTTCATCGTAGGCTGAAAAGAGAGAGCCATGGCACAGAGCAGTGAGAACCAACTCCCCCTCCTTCCTCTGCAGCCAAGCACATCCCTCTTTAGCCTTGTGACATCCAGCAGCTCCAAAAGAGACGTAGACACGGTCCCTGGCACAGCCCAGCCCCCAGGCTCCTCACAGTGAAGCCACCCCGAACTTCCAATGAAAACAAACAGGTCCTCGAAGGAACTAGAGGAGCAAAATGTCACAGGATGGGGACTCAGACAGCCCACCCACCCTCTGAATTCCCATGCCACCACACTGTCCCCACCACTCTCACTCACATCCACAAGAGGCGTTTCTGGAGGCTTTTCCAGCTTCTCCTCTTTCAGCTTTTTCCCTTTCTTGTTCAGCTTCTTCAGAGGGCGCATGTCTTCCCCCAGCATCAGCTCCCTGTGACAGCCAGCATGTGTCAGGAAGGGCAGGCATGCACTGCTCTCCCAGTCCCAAGCCAAAGGACAGAAACAGCTCCCAGACTCCACTGCCCCTCTTCTGGCCCAGGTAGCACAGGCACTCATGGGGCATTGATTTTCCCCTCCCAACAGTCCATGCAACAGTGTCCAGAATGAAGAACAGCAAACTCAGAGTACTGTGGTTTTCCCCCAAAACAGACAGGCAGTAGTGCCACAGAGCTGCCCTGAAGGGCAGTGAGACCATGAATGTCACAGCAGTGCAGACGTGGGGGAAGGGGAGCACAGGCTGGAAAACTGCAGGCAGGTTTACCCAGCCCCAAAATGGCACATCTGGAGCACCAGCCTTTGGCAGTGCTGGGCCACTGCTCTCTGAAGAGACGTCACTGCAAGCAGTGCCAGTGTTTTCAAAAGGGAGGCACCTCCGTGTCCCCTTTGTCCCAAACACCCGCTCCGGCTGCCCCAGCTCTGCTGGGCTCTCCCACCCCTGGGCTCATACCTGTGGTTCCAGTAGAGGAGTTTGAGGTTTTCGTAGTAGGGAATGTCTATGTCGTCGATCTCCCAGGTGCACTGGTCATAGGGCAGGTCTTTCCACTTGATCAGGTAGTGGATGTCTCCCTTTTTATCAAAGCTGCAATGCAGGGCACGGAAAGCTGGTCACCAAATGCCACTGGCCCCTGGGAGCAGCTCACCATGACCTGCTTCCACAAAGCCAGATGCTTCATCCTGTGCTTTTACCTACAGACCCCAACACCCAGGCAGAGGTAAAAACATACAAAGTATCGACACTTCCAGCAGAAAGGCCTATTCATCTGTGAGTGTGTCAAACCATTAAGCTTTACACTGCTTTTCCATTCCACTGAGCAACCTCATTTCCCTGTTTCACCAGGCCTGGATGGATATCAGTGCTTCCCCTCTCTCCTGCAGCATTCACTGCTCTAGGAAGTTCTGCTTACAATAAAAACAGAATAAACACACTTCCAAGTCTGACTATGTGCCTACAGGGCACATAACAACCTTGCCTTGCTAGCAGACAAGGTAAAGCTCGCACAAAAATCAGCTGGGCAGCTTTATTTCTTTCCTGCCATGCAGCCTTCGAGCAGAGCTGCTGCTGCTTGAAATTTCAAGTTGCCGCTTGAAATGTAGAAATTCAAAAAAATGTGTCTCCAGCCACTCCATGCAGAAAGCCCATCTGCACAGCACATTTCATACACAGGGAACTTCTTTCACAGAAAAGAAAAAACGTCAAGGCTCTGTAAGGGAGTTGGGCACCTGCTCCAGCTTCTCCCCTCGGCACTGTCCCCACCAGCACTGGAATTTACGGAATGATTAGGCTGCAACAGGGACCCAAACAGTACATCTGGGAAGAACCTAACAGTGTGCATCCACATTTGGGAAAATTGACTATCTGTGTTTTTAATGTGCAGTGTAGCAGAAATGACAGTAAGGCAGCACGGATCCCTTCCCAGCCTTGGCTTCACCCTAGGAGCAAACCTCCAAGGTGACAGGGAGCTCAGCACATGGCAGCAGATGAAATTCCAGCAGTCTGAGATGTTGGCCTTGCAGAAGGACGGTACAATTTTCCCCACAGGCTCCTCACCTGTGGTTCAGGATGCGGTGGATCATCATCCACTCGGGCTTGATGCCATAGCGGTAGAACTGCTCCTCCATCTTGGCATACTGGGGGTCTTTGTTCTTCCGCTTCTCCCTCTGGCTGTCCTCGTCCCCAGAGCCGTAGTCGAAGGCCGGCGGCTCGTCCATGTCGTTCTTGCGCTGGTAGTTGCGGTACATCACGGTGTGGTAGAGCTCCAGCTGCAGGAGGAGGGAGCCACGCTCAGCCCGCGGGTGCTGGGGCAGGGGCCGGGCAGGGGCTCTACACCACCACCACACTGGCTTACCTGCAGCTCCTTGACCCAGGAGCAGTGCCAGTAGGAGAGGCCCACCCACTTCACAAAGAACTCGCGCTCTGGGATCCCCTCCAGCACCTTTGGCGGGGGCACAGCCAGCTCCGGGTCCGGGGCGGGCAGCACGGGTGGGAGCAGGGCAGCCGGTGGCTCCTTCCAGGCCCAGTGCAGGATGCGCTGGACTTTGCCCTTCAAGGGAGGGCACTGGGGATACAAAGACAAACGGGCAAGAGCACAGAGTTTAAGGTGAGACCTTGTCAGGGGCCACAGGAAGCAAAAGGTGGGGACCTTGGGGGCAGCAGTGGCCCAGCAATGCTGAGAGTGCCCAAGAAGTGTCCGTGACACTGCTGCATCCCCCATGGTGACAGGTCTTGCCAGCAGGCAGAAAAGGCCCCTCTACACAGACTAGACATCAAACAGGGCTTGACATCCCACTGAAAACCTGGCTGGGAAGCTGCCAGCCATCAGTTCCCACAGGGAAACCACACAGGCAGCAGAGCCATCCAGAGCTGCCCCGGGCCCTCAGGCACACACATCTACAAGTGACGCTTCTCAGGGAGGGCTTTGGGGCAGAGGGCAGGATGCCAGCCCTGAGGCAGGGCTGTGAGGCTGTGAGGGGCAGCAGCAGCCAGGAGAGCTGCTGGCGGGCCAGGCAGGTGCAGGAGCAGGGATGGAGGAAGAAATGTGAATGCTGGTAACACTCACTGTACAGCGTGGGCAGAGCCATTCACCATTTGGTATCTCTGGCAGTGGCGGGTTCAGGCAGTGGAGGTGGTAGGAGGATGGGCAGGTATCACAGCACAGCAGCTCCCCTCCATCCTTGCAGACCCGGCAGAACTCCATGTGGTCATCCTCCTCCTCCTCGCCGCCTTCCTCTTCCTCCTCCTCCTCCTTCGGCTCCCACTGGATGCCCTCCTTCTCCTGGGGAAGCACAGCCAGTGTAAGGTCAAGGGTTTCCATCAGTCACCCGCCCTCCCACGGGCCCCGACCCCACTCACACAGTGGGGGCAGCTCCACTTGCCCTCGGGGGCCTTCTCCAGCTCGGGGTCCAGGCAGACCAGGTGGTAGGCACGGGGGCAGGTGTCGCACAGGATGATCTCCCCGCCCTGCTGGCACACCTCGCAGTAGTCCTGGTGGTCCGTCTCGTACCCGTCCCCTTCTTCGACTGCAAGCAAGGGACAGGCGACAGTCAGCGGGGCAGCAGAGCAGCCGGCTCTCCTGGAGGGAACGGGACACTTGCTCCTCTACCATACAGTTAAGGAAATAAGGACAGCGTTTCACCTTGGACCCCTCCTGTTACATCCCCCTACCTCTCTGTCCCTCAGCACCACAGTTCACCTTTGCACACAGCATCATCTCACCTCTGTCTCTCTTTCTCTCTCCACACTGTATCATCCTTTGGTTCCTTCAGGCTCTCAATGGAGAATGCCAGAACCTGGAGAGGTTGTAAGGGAGGCTAGTCAGAGAAACCTCCCCAGGCACCAGCACCACCAGCTGCAAACGCACCATGCAAGGGTGACACGGCCAAGGACAGGACTCCTCTCCTGGGGCTACTCTGCTCTTCCTGGGGGCTCACTGGCACAGAGGCAGGAGCACTCTCAACTCGGCACAGACGGGAAAAGGAAGAGAGGAACGAGGCCTTACAAGTACTAGAATGGCTCATCTCAGTTCCCAGCTCTGCCACAAACTCCAGCTTTCCACTCCTCCAGCACGCGGCGGGAGCTGCCTATCTCCAGCACAAGGGCCCTTGCAGGGCAACAAGCCAGAAGTGATGCCCTTCACACACAAGACACAGGACCAGCCAGCCAGCCTGGCCTCACTGTCCGATGGGGAGGCTGGCCAGCATCACACCCTAACTGACCCCAGCCCAGAAGCTGTCCTTCTACTTCTTGGAAGCAAAAATCCACCAGCAAAGCTAAGAAGCCAAAGGATGCACCTGGATCCGAAGCACCTCATCCTGAACAAGGACACATGACAGAGGGAGCACACTGGGCACAGGGGACTGCTCTCCAGAGCAGCTCGGGGAGGGAGGTGCCAAGGTGCAGCATCCACTCACAGTCCTCCAGGAGGGAAGGGATGAAGGAACATACACACAAACATAGCCACATGCTGGCAGATCCCAACAGATCCTTTCCACCCCGGTTCATGTGCCTCCCTGTCCCTGCACTGCTACCACAGCTCTGCCACTGCCTGACTGCACAGCTCCGCAAACAACACGTCCCTCAGCTTCATGTGCTCTCACACAGAGCCTACCCCGCTCCACCGGGAGCTGCTCACAAGCCATGCCTCTCCAGGGGCTGTTCCTCAGAGAATCACCTCCCTGGAAGCCCCACAAATTCTGGAACTTTCTTGCAGGCACAAACCCACCAGCAGCAGGGCCTGGACACCAAGAGAGCACCTTGCGCTCCACGCACAGACAGGCACAAGCACATCCTCTCCCACCGAGCCAGCACCACAAACAGCCCAAAGCTGTACGGGCCAGTGAAGCAGCATCTGAACAGGGAAATCCAAACAGAAAAGGAACAGAGTACAAAGGATGGCCTACTCCTCTTTTTCTTTTTCCTCTTCTTCCCTCTCTTCCCCAGGCCAGCCGAGCACTCGGAGCGCACAGAGGAGCTGTTGATGCTGGCGCTGTCGAAGTCGGATTCTTCTCGTTCCTCCTCTTCACTCTGCAGAGGAAAAAAGCAAAGCACACCCAGTCCAAGTGCCAGCATCCCAGCAGTCGTTCTGCTGTTTTGTTCTCCTGGACAGGGATGTGTCAGGGGACAACCCCCCTACTCCCACCCCATGTGTCCAAGGGCCCCTTTTTCCAGTGCTTAGCAGAACTTTGCTCCCTCTCTCTCTCTCTCTCTCTCTCTCTCTCTCTCTCTCTCTCTCTCTCTCTCTGTCAACACCTGTTTCAGCTGGGCCAGCCCTGCTGTGTCCACGCATGCAGGTGTTCATGTTTGGCATTCCCATAACAGGAAAGGAGTTACAGAGGCCCGTGGAGTCAAAATGTAATAACACATCTGAATGCTTATTCTGGAGACTCGAGCAGGCAAATCCTCAACCTGCACACTCCTAACTGGTGCTCAGGATCCAGCTGCAGGAGCCAGCCTTGTGACTCTCCAGAAGGTGAATGCATGGATCTAGAGCACAGCCAGAGACAGGAGGAATTTTTTGTGATGTGTGACTGAAAATCTGCAGCAGCAAGTGGCTGTGTCTCAACGCTCCTGCACTTCAGCCTCCGACACAGAGGCTTGCAAACAGGTTGTGTTATGGGAACTAGAGCTGAAGAGTGTGAGCTGCAACAGTGAGCTAATGGGGGTTGGATCAATATTATCAAAACCTACAAGACCCCCCCACTCATTAGTTATTTAAGGGATTTATTCTTTAAAAACTGTTACTCCTTAAAACATGCCCATTATGCCCATTGGTGCCCCAAGAGGAGCCCAGCGTGCTCTGGTTGGGCAGCTCCATCACCCCAGGGGACGCTGTGGGACTGCAGCTGCCATGGGCAGGCTCTGCTAAAGCAATTAAAGCATCCCAGAATTCTCTGTGACTTGCGGTCCAGCTGCAGTGCAAGCCCTGAAGAATTCCATGGTAAATGAAGTCTGAAATGATGGCACTACCATCGCACTGCTGAAAGTAAACACGATCATGCGATTTTAGCAGAAATTGTGGCCAGACACAACTGTGCTGATCAGGGCCTGGCATCTCACAGAAGGGCATGAATGAGGCTGTGACACCCCTGACACGGGATGGCTGTGACACCCCCAACAAGGGCTTTCCCTGTTACCCCCTGGACCCAAGGCCCTTCACACTTACAGAGGAGCCCTTTTTCCTTTTGCTGGGGATTCCTCCAAAACGGAATTTCAAGCCTGCCATCTTTTTCCCCTTCCCCTTTTTCTTCCCATCTTTGGAGCCCTTGATTTTCTTCCGCACACCTGGACCTGGAGAAATTGAAGACTTGTTTGGTACTCTACAAACAGCTGTTGCCCAAACCAACCCCCCCAGCACAGTGGAACGGCAACTTCCCAAGGTGAAACATGGCTCCATTTTCTCCTACTGCCCAGCTTAATTATTTGCCACAAACTGCCAAACATTCAGCAGGCCCAGAGGCTGCCTGGACGATCTGCCATGGTTTGTGAACCACACGCCTCTCAAGGACCTCTGCAAGGGCAGCGGGAGCTGCGGACACTCCTCTGGCACCCCCTTTCCCTCCCCAGTTTGCGCTTCCCCATCTCCACCAGTGAGAGCAGCCCCCCGTGGGTGGCACCCACCCTTCCCCTCCTTGGTCTTGGCCTTCCTGACGACGGGGGGCAGGGCAGGGTGCTGGGGGCTGGCGGTGAGAGCCGGGGCAATGGTGACGGTCTCCACGGCTGCAGCCACGGCTGCTGCAGCCGCCGCCGCCGAGCTGCCCTTGAAGGGGTTGTTGGCACTGAACTCTCGCCACTTGGCGCCGAGCACCGTCATCATCTTGGACATGGGGATCTTGGGGTTCTTCTTGGCAATCAGAGGCCTGCAGAGCGGGGGAGAGGGAGAACCCTGTGTTAAAAACAACACCACGTTGTGCATCTGCTCCTGCCGTCACGTGCTGGTGCTTCATCCCAAGACACATAGCAGTGGTGCCTCCCAGCTCAACTGGGAAAGCAGCAGAAACCAGAGCTTCCTTAAACAGGTGTATATGCAGGGGGGCACACCTAAGCCTCCTCAGAGACCACCCTTCACTGAAATACCTGCTGTTCTCTGAGCAGCTCATGGTACAAGCAGAAATTCATTATTGTTACTCTATTTTTCTCATGAAACTTTTCAAATAAGCACAACAAAACATGGGACTTTGGAGAGAGGGAGGGACAAACGTTTCAGCTGTTTCCAGTCAATCCTGCAAATAAATGGAGTTCTGAGGACTGAGCTGGGGGGAGAAGCAACAAGGAGCTGGTGATGCAGAATAGACTTCACAGCTTCATCCTCTGACTGAGCAACGCCCAAACCTGAACCACCACCAGAGGCCCTGTCCAGGCCCATGGTTCCCTACCTGAGGAACTGGCTGAAAGCCTTGTAATTTGTCAGAGTATGATAATCTTCTTCTGAGAAAATGTAATCTACGTCATCAAGGCCCCATTCCTCCATCAGCTGGGCTGAGCTCTTGGGCTCCTGGAGATTTAGAGAGACATCAGTAATGCAAATAGCCACAGCTCTGCAGATGAGCATCACAAGGCTGGGTCTGTCATGTGCTCCATATCTCCCTAGTCAACAACATGCAGGGATTTGTTTCTGGGATTTACAAAACAGCACACACAAGTGCTTAACAAACTAACATTTCACACAGTCTCAAGCAGCAAATTAACATGGCACCATACAAATGCTACCCACACCACATAATGCAACACAAGGTCTTGGCAGGTTTCACAGCTCCAACAAACTCCATTTCTCCCTAACCATAAAATAAACAACAGGGAGATAGAACCTCTTCTCTCCCAGTCGTTCATCTGCAACATCTTCCTTGCCAAACCCAGGGCAAGCTTTTCATGAAACCCCCAGTTCCTCTTCTCCAAGCCTGGCCTCAGGCTCTAGCACTAGCTCAGAGTAAAGGAGTCTTTTGTACCTTTAGGGCTCCATCCTCATTGTCATCCTCCTCATCATCCTTCTTCTTCCGTTTTTGCTTTTTCTCCTTCTTGTCCTTCAGTTTTTTCTTTTTCTTTTTGTTGGGGGAATAGTCACTCCCTTCACTCTCAGATTTCTCCTCGATCTCCTCTTCATTGTCTGACATTTCATCATTGCTCCCCTAAAACGGAAAGGGACAGTGGAGAACAAGCAGGGCCTCGCCTCCCTGCTCCCCTCTCACAAACCCTCCCTGCTACACGGAACTTCCCATCTCCAGTGGATGGATGTAGCCTGCTTCCCCAGGATCAGAAGGGAGCGGGCTCTGATGGCTACACTATGCTGGGAGAGCCAGAGCAGGGACTGCCCAGAGGGGATTTTTGTTTCTTTCTGGGAGAGACCGTGACCCACCACACAACACTGACTGCACCCACATCACCATGCCAAGGAATGCCACTGCCTGCTGGGCAGAGCACTCGAGTGTCTTTCTGGGCTGCCAGTGCACATGGCTGGGACACGTCCAGCCTCTCACCCATCAGCACCCCCAAGTCCTTCTCGGCAGAGCTGCTCTAGATCTGCTGGTCCCTCAGCCTTGTGCCAATACCGGCGGTTGCCCTGACCAAGGTGCAGCACCTGCACTTGGTCTTGTTGCAATTCACGAGGTTCCCACGGGTCCGCTCCTCCCCTTGTCCAGGTCTCTCGGGATGCCATTCCGTCCCTCGGGTCTCCGAGCAGCACCAGGGCTCGGCGGGAGGGACCGGTCCCGGTCAGCACCGCGGACAGCGCCCAGCCCCGCCAGCCCTCCCCGGTCCCGGCCCCGGCCCCCTCCGCCGCTCCCGCCTCCAGCCCCTCCTGCCCGGAGCCACCGCCCCGGCCCAGGGCGCTGATCCCCAGGGCTGCCGGGGCTCGGTGGCCATCGAGGCCGGCTGGTCTCTCCCGGCTCGGAGCAGCCCGCGCCTCTCCTCCGGCAGGGTTAGGAACAGCTGGAATTGGGCACAGGATAATTGGTTTCCATGGGAACTGCTGCAGTACAGGTTGAACCCCCCTCTCCGCTCCCTTCCCTTCCTCTGCCTGCGCTGAGGTTCCAGCCGCAGCCTGGGTGTTCCGCGCGGATTTTCCCGGGGGTTGCAGCACCGATTCCCGCGTCGCCGGGAACGGCACGGGCTCCACCGCGGCTGCTGGAGGCGAATCCCGCGGCAGCGGCACCGCTCCTGCCCCGCGCTCCCACAGAGCCCGGGGACTGCAGGGCGTCAGTCTCGGCTCGGGCACTGGCCACACATCAAGGCTTGCACATCACTCCCACCCTCCTCTAGCACGGGAAAGTCCCATTTGCCCCCAGAACTCCTGAGGAGGAATTCAGGAAAAGGAAGGCCCACTCAAGGTCCTCCATCTTTTATCTCCTCATCCCAAGGGCAGCCTGGGTGCTGCTTGGTGCCAACCAACAGCTCCAGCACCAGCTTCTCTCTGTCTTCGACAGACGAGGGGACAATCTCCCACAGGCAAGACCGAGGTTGGTTAGTGCTGTCCACACCAGGCATTAATTCAAAAACATGAGTGCACACAGTGCTCAGCCTGTTATTTCCTCCCCACCCCCAGCTCGGCAGCAGGCTTAGCACAAGCTGCACATGCAGCCACTGGGCTCAGGCAGGTCAGCAGCAACAGCAAAGGAGCAGAGGGGAAACACCACAGAGTCGTGTTTTATTTTCACCCTGCCAGAACACAGCACAAGGAAAAAAACGTGCTTAAGGATGGAAGAGGCAGAGAGGGCAGAAGGTCCGAACCAGCTTTGCATGGTATCTGCAGAAAGAGAACATTACCACAGCCACGACAGAAACAACCTTCCTTAGGGCCAAGACTTCTGCAAGAGGCAGCACAGGATGGAATCACCTGCCCTTAAATCAGCAGCTCATCACACTCCTACCAGTACCAAAAGCGCTTCAGTGCAGTACCTCATCCAGCTGATCTGTTTTACAGCTCCCTCAGGGAGCAGCTAGAGGAGATCAGCATCACCCAGCCCTGCCTTGGCGAGGGCCAGACCGGGGATGCACCCGGTTGTGCTGGATGAGCAACTTCTCCCCAGCCACAGCAGGAGAAGGAAGAGGCTGAGGAACCTCCACTGCTCACCCTTTCTTCCCAGCAGCCTGTCCACTTTTAGCCAGGGAAAGGGCCAGTGCACAAGATGTCTCCTCACGTCCAGCACTGCCTGGAGACGGGACAACGAGAGGCAGAGCCTGCGTGGCACAGAGCAGCAACGAGCCTGGCTCCAGGACCAGTACCAGCCAGCCCTCCTCCAGGAGCCAGCAGCATACCTCTGGAACAACCTCAGGGCCTGACCCTTGAGGACACAACACTTCGCCTCTGTTTTACTGCAGAAGGCCCAACAGCCTTTCCACATGCCAAATCCTAGAAGCCCCTGTGCCATCTCACTTGCAAATACCTGGAATGAGTGTGGCCAACACCAATATCCACAGAAACCTCCAAGCCCTACCCCAGTCATGCCCCAACATGGTAGCTTGCACCTCCCTCTTTGGGAACATGAGCCCCAAACACCGTGTTGGTAGAGGACATGCCAAGATTTACTGCTGGCCACAGAGGCAGAGGGAAGGGGGTGCTGCAGTGCAGTGCAGGCACAAGGGCCTCGACACACAGAGACGGACGGTCCCATCACACACACCACCCACGAGAGCCGAGCTGCTCCACAGGGCAGGCACCCACAGGGGCCCTTATCCGCCCAGCTGCTCCCCAGAGACCACTCACAAGGCACACTGGCACCCTCAAGCAGCCAAGCTGGGAAAGAGCTGCCATGCCCTGGCTCTAGGTCACCTCCCAGGGCCGGGAGAGCACCTCCTCGGGGGGGAACACCCTGATAATGACCCCCCTTTCCATCCAGAGAGACCTGAGAGGCGCTTGCCAGCAGCATCCTGAGCAGCTGCCTCTGCACCACAGCCAAGGAGCTCCAGCCCAGTGTGAGAACATGCAGCGTTACCTCCTTCTTCCTCCTCTTGATTTTGGCAGTCTTGCCGTCTTTCAGCTTCTTGGATTTCTTCTTTTTCTGTACCACAACTTGCTCTTCAGCGAAAAACTCATCCAGTCCTTCCAGCACCCCATCGTCTTCTTCTGGGGACAGAAGGGAAAACTCACGCGGATGGACTGCACGGGCACAGGACACCACGCAGAGCAGAACACCTGAGCAGCTTCAGGCCGTGAGACACGGAG
This sequence comes from Lepidothrix coronata, assembly GCF_001604755.1. NCBI lineage: Eukaryota > Metazoa > Chordata > Aves > Passeriformes > Pipridae > Lepidothrix > Lepidothrix coronata. Next base: position 1,419,920 of record NW_016690368.1, read on the forward strand.
CTCTGTGGCCTCTCCTGCAGACTCTCACACCAGCAGCTGCCCTGCTGCCACCTCTCAAGGGGCCCTGGCAGATCTTGCCCAGCAGCACGTGTCCTGGCTCTTACTGTGCCCAGCTGCTCCTGCCACTCACACCCAGCTCCCAAGGTGTGGGCAGCACATACTGCGCTCTCGGGAAACACCCCATGTGCTGCCTGCTCCTGCTCCTGCTGACCTGGGCCCACAGTAATGGGGGAGCACTTGGCTTTTACCTTTCAGATCTCCAAGCAGAGCCCACGAAAACACAGTGAGCAGAGGAGAGGAAGGATTCATGTGAAAGATGGGAGCTGTGGTACCCTGGCACCCAGGCTGATCTGCTGGGGCTCCAAGCCTGGGGCATTGGCAGAGCTGCATATGCCAGCTCAGGGACCCAGTCCTGGGCAGAGCTGCCAATCCCAGCACCTTCCTGTCATTATCTCTCCAAACCCAGCACATCCAGCGTCTTGGCCAGTTTCTGTACGGCTTTAGACCTGTGTCTTTATTATTTTCAATTTCTGAGCTTACACAGTCACACCATTTTGGAGCCACCAGGACAAATCACTCACCCGACTCTGGTGAGACCCTGGCACAGGTTGCCCAGAGAAGCTGTGGCTGCCCCATCCCTAGAAGTGTCCAAGGCCAGGCTGGACAGGGCTGGGAGCAACTTGGGCTGGTGGGAGGTGTCCCTGCCCACGGCAGGGAGTGGGACTGGATGGGCTTGAAGGTGCCTCCCAACCCAAGTCATCCTGTGATTCCATGATTCTCCGATTCACGCCGTGTCGGTTTAGGTTGATAGGGCAGGCACCGTGGCTGCACCGAGCCCGACTCGGGTGACCAACCCGCCCCTGGGCACCGCAGGGACCCCCGGGCAGGGGGTCTGAGACCGGTCGGGGGATACCGGCTGGGCTGGGGAGGGACCGCCCACGGCACGGCCGGACCAGCCCGGAAAGCGCTGCCACCGCCCCGCCCGCTCCCTCCGCCCACCGCCTACCCGACACGTCCTCCTCGTTGTCCGCGTCCTCCAGCAGGTCCCGGGCGGCAGCCGGGCCCCGCATGCCGGGCGGGCAATGCCCGCCCCGGGCCGAGCGCGGGGCCGAGCCGGGCGCGGCCGCTCCGCGCCAAGATGGCGAGAGCCGGCCCCGCCCCCTGCGGCGGGACACGCCCCCAGCCCCGCCCCGACACTGGCCACGCCCCCCGCCCGCTCCCCGAAAACCCTCAAATCCCCCCAAAACCACCCCCCGGGCCCGCAGCCGCCACTGAGCGCGGGGTATGAACAACTCTGCTGCTGTTTATTCCAGAAAAGCAAAACTGTACAAAATGGCTGTCGGCAGCAGGGCTCAATCCTCCTCCTCCTCCTCTTCCTCGTCCTGGTTGATCTGGAAGTAGCGCAGCTCATAGCTCTCCTTGCTGTTGGCCACCACACGCAGCCAGTCCCGCAGGTTGTTCTTCTTCAGATACTTCTTGGTCAGGTACTTCAGGTACCTGCAGGAGATGCGCAGCTGACCGTAGGTCCCCTGAGCCCTCATGGCATTTTGGCAAATAAATCCCCAATCCCATGGATTGCCACCTCCAGCGGACTAACATGTCCCACCAGGCACCTCCTGGCAAAGTTCCTGCCAGGAAACATCATAACCAGGGGAACCACATCATGATGCCATGACATGGATCCTGGGAGATCATTCCCACCCTCGCCTGCTGAGGCTGCGACCCCAGCCCTGTATCCCCACATGGCACAGGGAATCTCCATGGGATGGCGGGTACCTGCTGCCAGAGTGTGCTGCGTGTGGCATCCACATGGAGCAACAGCGCTGGAGGAAGCACAAGTGCCTACAGAGCAGGGCACCCCCCAACCCACTGGGCTCTGCTCTTCCCACCCTTCTGACCCCCTTGAGCCATCCCTGCCACAGCACAGCCCCAGTCTGCTGGTGCCGGCCCAAGGACAGGCAGCCAGAAGGAGCAGGCAGAGGGCTGGAGCCCCACAGGACCAGCAGAACGACCCAAGAGTGGAAGGGCTTGGCTGTGGATGCCCCAGAACTCTGCAGTCAGCACCTTATGGCTGCAAGTGCCTCCCCACTGCCCAACACCAATAGCCTTCGCAGCAGGAATATCAACCACATCCCCCTCTTAAAGACCACTTGCCACACAGCAAGTGCCAGGCACGACTCCTGCTCCGAGACATTCCTCCCTGCCGGCCCCTCCTGCCCCCAGAGCACCCCCCACACTGCCCGACCGGCCCGGTGGGACCTGGGGCTGCCCCCCTTTACCTCTTGGAGAACGGCACCTCCGACGTGACCGTGATCTTGCTCTTGCTCCTCTCGATGGTCACCACGCCCCCGCCCAGGTTCCCCGCTTTGCCGTTCACCTTGATCCGCTCCTGCAGGAACTGCTCCTGCGAGAGGAACGTCACCTGAGCCGGGGCTGCAGCTCCCGCCGGACACAGCCCCCTGGCTGGCCTCTGCCTGGCCCTCCCAAGCCGGGGAAGGGACAGCAGTGCCCCCATATCCCAGGGGAGCAGGGCAGAGCCCCTTCCTCAGCCCGGGAGGCTCCGAGCCAGCGCCTTCTGCAGCTGATCCGGCCCCCATCAGAGCCACTCCCCGGTGAGGTGCTCAGGCCTGAACACGTCAGATCAGCAGTGGGGACGTTCCTGCTCTCTGAGGGGACAGCCAGGACACGGCATCAGCCTCCTCCGAGTACCCCCACCCCCAGCCCACTCAGACAGACCCTGGAGATGGGTGGTTTGGATGGGCACAGGTTCCTGAGCTCCAAAATGCAGCACTCCTGGCCTGGCTGCTCTGCCAGTGTGACAGGAACTCGCCAAGAGTGATAGACAGGGACACTGTCCATGGCCAGGGACAGCACTCCTGCTTTAACCACGAAGTGTCTGAACCCCAGCATCCCCCACCCCTCTGCCGTCGGGGCACCCCCAGGGGCACAGGGAAGGGCCGGGTGGCTGCTGGGATCGGAGCATCGCCCCGGGAATGCACCGCGGGGCCGTCACAGCGCCCCGGGAGACCCCGCACTCACGAAGTTAGCGGCATCCATGATGCCATCCTCAACAGGGTGCGTGCAGTCCAGCGTGAACTTCAGCACCTGCTTCTTCTTCTTGCCACCTTTCGCCACGGGCTTCTTCTGCTGCAGGGGGAAGAGAGAATGAGACAGAAGAACGGGGAGAGGGAAAGGGAGAAGGAGAAAGAGAGGGAGAGCCATAGAGGACCGGCCCCGGGCGGCGGGGAGGGGCCAGGAGGAGCTCCAGGCTGAGGGAGAGGGAAAGGCCCGGGCCCGGATGGAGGCCGGGGGCAGCAGAGTGCAGATGGGGCTCGCCCGCCGCCCACCCCCCCCGATCCTCATGGACGGCGCTCGGCGTGCGGGGCCGGGGGAGGCGCGGGGCTGGGCCCGGCCCCACGCGGAGGAGAGCGGGACCGGGGCAGGCGGCGGGGCCGGGGCGGGCGGGGGCCGAGGGGAGCGGCGGGGGCTGGGCGCGGGCGGAGAGGTGTCCCGGCGGCGGCGGGGCGGCGCGGGCGGTGCCGGGGGGGGCCGGGCCGGTCCAGGTCCCGCGCGGACTCACCGCGGGCGCCATGTTGGCTCCGCGCGGGGCAGAAAGGGAGAGCGCGCCCCGCGCCTGCGCACAACAGCGCTCGGGCCGGCCCAGCCGAGCGCCGAGGGCGTCGATCGCTTCCGGCCCCTCCCGCGCGCGGCGCCCGCGAGCGGACAGTGCTGCCTGGCGGGGCAGTGCCCGCGGGAGGGGCGGGGCGGGGGCGGGGCCAAAGCGAGGAGGCGGGTACGAGGCGAGGGGCGGGGCCTGATGGCGAGCGCGGGCGGGGCCCGGGAGGGGGGAGCGGCCCGGGGGGACTGTGCTGGACACGGGGTGACCCCCCCGCACCCGGGGGCTGTGCCGGACACGGGGTGACCCCCCGCACCCGGGGACTGTGCCGGACACGGGGTGACCCCCCCGCACCCGGGGGCTGTGCCGGACACGGGGTGACCCCCCGCACCCGGGGGCTGTGCCGGACACGGGGTGACCCCCCCGCACCCGGGGACTGTGCCGGACACGGGGTGACCCCCCCGCACCCGGGGGCTGTGCCGGACACGGGGTGACCCCCCGCACCCGGGGGCTGTGCCGGACACGGGGTGACCCCCCGCACCCGGGGGCTGTGCCGGACACGGGGTGACCCCCCCGCACCCGGGGACTGTGCCGGACACGGGGTGACCCCCCCGCACCCGGGGGCTGTGCCGGACACGGGGTGACCCCCCGCACCCCAGGAATGCTCTGATGTCCGGGGGTAGACCCCCCGCTCCTCGGGTGCCTCCTCACCTCCTGGGGTCCATCCCCAGGCCACGCGGATGCCCATGTCCCCGCAGCCTGAGTGGTTCCGTGTCCCCACACCCCGGGGGCCGTCCCTGACACGGGGCCCCGCGCGGGGCTATTTTTGGGTCGTGGCGTGGCCGCCGCCCGGCAGTGCCAGGGGGCCCCACGTCACGGGGTCGGCCGGGCCCGGCATCGCTCTCATTCCTGCCGGCACAAGGGGAGCAGCGGCACGGCTCGGCTCGGATCCCCCGGCCCACAGACGGGGACAGGTAACACCTTCACCTGGCCAGAGCGCCCCGGGGACGGGGACTCCAGCGTGTGGGGCACCTGGCTGCCCTCATTGCCATTGGAGCGGACATCCCAGGGCAGGGGACACGCCGTTGCAGGGAATGCTCCCTCCGGGGAGACACTCAGTCCCGGAGGATCCCCTACCCCTGTCCTGGAGGATGCTCCGCTGCAGGGAATGCTCCAGTGCAGGGGACCCAGGGGATGCTTCTGCTCTGGGGACACCCACCCTGGGGGATGCCGCACTGTAGGGACCATCTCACCCAACCCTGCAGCCCCGCCGTGCGGGGGGAAGAGGCGTGTTTGGGGCAGCCTCGTGCCATGCAGCTCATAACCTAAAAATAGGCGGCAGCTCCCGGGGCAGGACTCGTCCTTTCCGTGGCAGCCACGGTGCTTGTGCAAAGCGGTGCCACACGGGGCCCCACGGGCGCAGGGCTCTGCTCTCTGTCCCGCAGATGGCAGGCGGCATTTTCTCCCCGCTGGGGAGCTGCTCAGAGCTGGAGAAGGCCAACTGCCACCCGCTGGTGTGCCTGCTGTGCCACGAGCCCTACCAGCACCCCTGCCTGCTCGACTGCTACCACAACTTCTGTGCCAGCTGCCTGCGGGGCCGTGCCAGCGACGGCCGCCTGCGCTGCCCACTCTGCGGGTGAGGGACGGCCCCCCTGCTCCCCAAAGCTGCCCTGCCGGCCCCGGGTGAGTGTCTCCATCCCTGTGCCCCTCCTGTCCCCACAGGCACCCCTCGGTGGTGAGGGGGGGCACGGGACTGCCCCCCGTGGACCGGCTGCTGCAGTTCCTGGTGGACAGCTCAGCCGACAGCGAGGAGGACGTGCAGTGTGCCAACTGCGACCGGCGCTGCGCCAAGGCGGTGAGGGCAGTGGGGTGGGCAGGCGGGGGGGGGACAGAGGACCCCCACCGAGGCCATGCCCACCACCAGCTGTGTCCCCTCACACAGGAGCTGGACACCATGTACTTCTGCAACACCTGCGGGCAGCCCCTGTGTACCCCGTGCCGTGAGGAGACCCACCACGCCAGGATGTTTGCCCGCCACGAGATCGTGTCCCTCTCCAAGCGCACCAAAGACATCCACAAGAAGTGCCGTGAGTGCCCTGCCAGGCTGCCCTGCACCGTGCTGTGCAGCACCGTGCCGTGCCAGGCTGCACCATGTTCCCTGTCCCCTGCAGCGCTGCACGAGGAGCCCTACATCATGTTCTCCACCGAGAAGAAGTCCATGCTCTGCATCAACTGCTTCAGGGACATGCAGGGGTGAGTGGCCCCGGTCCTGTGCCCACCCTGTGCCCCATCCCACCCCATCCCACGTACCCTGATGCCCGTGCCTGCAGGGAGAGCCGGGCACACTGCATCGACATCGAGACGGCGTACATGCAGGGCTGCCAGCGGCTGGACCAGGCGGTGATGGTGGGCAGGACCGGGGGGCGCGGGGGGCGGTGAGGGCAGCGGTGCTGTCCCCCACGCTGCAGCCGCCCCGCCGCCCCAGGCAGGCAGTGAAGGAGCTGCAGACCTCCACACGCGAGGCCATCGTCCTGCTCAAGGCCATGATCGAGGAGGTTCGCAACAGTGCCAGCGAGGAGGAGGCGGCCATCAACTCCCTCTTCGGCCGCATGCAGGTGTGAGGCAGCACACGGTGCCCTGCGCCCGCGGGTGCCCAGCCTGTGAGGCAGAGGGAGGGGACTGGGGTGGCTGCAGGACCCACGGTGGCTGTGCTGTTTGCAGGAGCAGCTCTCCGAGAGAAAGAAGACGCTTCTGAAAGCTGTGCAGAGGTGAGGAACCACAGGCTGAGCCCCCTCCCAGGGGTGTCTCCCCTTCCCGGGGTGTGTTGGGGTGTCTGGGGGGGGCCGCATGGCTCCCAGGTGCCATGGAAAGGCTGTGCCATGCCCCGCTCTGCTGCAGCCAGCATGAGGAGAAGGAGAAGGCATTCAAGGAGCAGCTTGCACACCTCGCCTCCCTGCTGCCCACCCTGCAGGTAGGGCCCTGCGTCGGGCAGGGTGTCCTGACCACCAGAGCTGGACAGTGACAGACCCGCTCACATACACAGGTCCACCTGGTGACCTGCTCAGCCTTCCTGAGCTCTGCCAACAAAGCCGAGTTCCTGGACCTGGGCTATGTGAGTGTTGCCAGTACTTTGGGGTGGCCAGAGCACCCTGTGGCAGTGCTGAGCTCATGGGTAGGGTGCTTGGCACCCCTCACCATGCCAGGCACCCCTCACTGTGCCTCACTGCCTTTCAGCAACTGATGGAGAGGCTGCAGAGGATTGTCAAGCTGCCGCACCGCCTGCGGCCGGCCCAGACCAGCAAGGTAGAGGACCCCTGCCACCCACCCCAGGGTGGGTCCCTGCCTGCAGCACCCCGCAGGCAGTACCAGCTGCAGGCTCTGCCCTGGCCCTGCTCACCCCATCTTGCCCCCAGATCAACAGCGAGTACCGGGCAGAGTTTGCCCGCTGCCTGGAGCCCCTCCTGATGCTCAGCCCCCGCCGCTCCGTGGTGGGCAGTGCCGGCGGCATCGGTCCTGGCATCACTGGCACGAACATGTGAGGTGCTAGGATCATACCCAGGGCACACGTGCCACTGTGTCCCCTGCCACGCGCCATGCTGCTCAATGCCCTTGGCATCCCATGCCAAGCTTGCCCCTGCTGCTGCCCTTGAGCCTGTCACCTCAGCGGTGGCACGGGGACAGCGTGGACACAGCTGCACTGATGAACAACAGGCAACAGGGCTTCAAGTGACGCTTCTGGGAAATGGGATGGGCATCAGCAGAGCTGACAGCTGGGGAGCCTCACCCTGCTCCCCAGCCTGGCCCCTGCCGCGGTCCCTGGAGGGCTGTGCCCTTGCTCCACGGGTGCTGCACTGGGGCCAGCTCCTGCTCGCCGGCCCACCCGCTGCGCCACAGCCTCTTTGCCCATCACTATTTTTATCAGAATTTCAGGGAAGTGCCCGGCCGTTCCTCACCCGGGATATATTTAGGCCTGTTGATGTCACAGCAGCACTGGCCCTGCCAGGCCCTCCCAGCCAGAGAGGACAAACGGGCACTGCCGCCCCATGGGGACCACTCCTTGGCCCCGGCTGGGCTCGGCGCCGCAGGGCGGCTGAGCTCCTGGGGGCTGCTGGCCCCGGCACGGGCGGGGGGAGCACGGCGCTGCACGGTAGGACCGATGGTGGTGGGCAGCATGGGGAGGCCACGGGATGGAGGGGACACAGGGGCAGTGATGCCTGCCAAGGGGCCAGGAGATACCGCTGGTGAGGGAGCGAGCTACATCCTGCCCTTTAGAAACTAGAGCATGCTGACCTCAGCTCCTGCCTTCTCTCTGCTGTAGCTGGTCCCAAAGCCACAGGGATAGGGAGAGCAGCCCACAGAAACCTGATTTTTGGGGCAGCATAAGGCACCTCTGACTAAGCCCCTGCATTCGGGCTAGGGAAGAGACATAGGGGCAAGGGAAGGGACATAGGGCATTGGCACATCCCCAGGCTTAGCAGGGCTGAGGGGCAGTGGGGCGGAGCTGGAACTGAGCTGATGGCGTGGCCCCTGGCACCTCTCTGCTGCCACTGCTCACCTGCAGCGTGTCTCACTTCTCCGTGCAGGCTCCCTGGTGGCCAATGCTCTAAGACCCTCATGGTGCCCGGCTGTCCCCCCTCAAGTGACAAAATGTCCACCAGCCCCATGGTGAGGAAGCCGACGATGCACCGGTACATCAGCACCAAGGTGCTCCTGGCTGAGGGGCGTGAGACCCCCTTCGCCGAGCACTGCCGCAACTACGAGAACACCTACCGGGTAGGGAGTGCAGGTTGGAGTGGGCTGAGGCAGGGCAGGAGGGGCCGGATCAGTGCTGCTCACGTGGCCCTGCCCCCTGGCACCACAGATGCTGCAGATGGAGATCCAGGGCCTGAAGGACCAGGTGCAGGAGCTGCATCGCGACCTCACCAAGCACCACTCACTCATCAAGTCAGAGATCATGAGTGAGATCCTGCAGAAGTCCCTGCAGATGGACGTGCAGATCGCAGCTCACTACTCTGCTGTGGAGATGATGCGCAGCGTCTTCGAGGAGGTACGGCTGGCACGTCCCAGTGGAGCAGGGCCCCTCCGTGCCACACTGCTGCACAGGCCCCTCCGTGCCACACTGCTGCACACTGCCCAGCTCCCTCTCCTCCTTCCAGGTCTGGGAGGAAACTTACCAGCGGGTGGCAAACGAGCAGGAGATCTATGAAGGTACCGGTGACCCCACTCCCCCTCCCCGAGCCCCCTGTGCCAGTGCTGGGGAGCCGCCATCCCCCAGCCCACCTCTCACCCCCAGCCCAGCTCCATGACCTGCTGCAGCTGAGGCAGGAGAACAGCTGCCTGAGCACCATCACCAAGCAGATCGTGCCCTACGTCCGCTCCATCGCCAAGGTGAAGGAGCGGCTGGAGCCCAGGTGAGGGGCGCAGGGGCTTTCAGGGCCAGCGGGGGATGCAGCCATGGCTCACACCCATCCTGCTGCAGGCTGCAGGAGCCCCGGGAGCCCAAGGAGGAACAGGCCCAGATGCTGCTCAAGATCTGCGACAACAGTGAAGCAGTGCCAAGGTAGGTGACAGCAAGTGCCAAATTCCCCCTGTGCCCTTTCCCAGACACTGACACTGCCAAGGTGCCTTCCCTTCCCCAGGGATGCCTCGCCGAGCAGCAAGGAGGGGGCTCCGGGCAAGGAGGGGGCTCCGGCCAGCCCTGGGGAGGGCTGCGTGCCTGATGGCACCCCCAAAGACCCCTCCCTGGAAAGCAAAGATTGCTGCAGGGGCCAGCAGAAGAGCGGGGCTGAGAGCACTGCCCAGAAAGAGCCGGCACCATAGAGCCCGGCACTGGGCACGCGGCAGAGCCACTGGGCAGAGCCGTGCCCGGGCTGCTGACCAGCTCCTCTCGCCCTCTGCCATGAGCCAGGGCAGGAAAGAGGCCAGGCACCCATGTCTGTGGTGCATCCAAAAGCCTTGGGGGAACCTGGTTCTGAAAAACTAATTGTCTTTGTGCTCTCCCTCATGTGTGTTGGAGTCAAATAAAAGGGCACAAGTGTTTGTGTCCGTGTGGTTCTGCGGCACTGACAGAAGGGATCTGCTGGCTTGGGGTGTCCAGCTGCTCCTAAAACCACATTTGCAAATTATGGGGGAGGGGGGTAAATACCAACCCCTGGTGCAGGGCAGAGGCAGGAACACACAGTCGTGCCTCAGTGCCACAATGGAGTGTACTGAAAACCTACCGGAAATTATAAAGTAAGGATTCCAGTTTCCATGCCACCAGCACCTCGAGAGACCTTCAAATAATCATCAGACAGAAGTTGGCAATGTTTTCTCTTGTTTTTTTTATAAAAAAAGAAAACCCAAGCCCAAACCCAAGCCATTCCCACCAGTGCCCCTTCCTGAGCCATACCGCAGTGCCTTCCCCATGGAACACCACAAGCCCCAGGCGTGAACTGACAAGCAACTCATTTCCATTCCAGCGAGGAAGAATAATGCAGAACTCAAGGAAACAGTGAACCTCTTTGGTATATAACGACAGAATAAGTTATGCCACACAGCTCAGTGGGAACCATTTCAAAATGGTCACATTTAAAAGAGTTTTAGCTAGCCCAACTCTTCTCCTGGTTGGAGATTTCCCTAGGAGCATCTCCTACTTGCCCCAACATCCTGGCTTTTGCCCAAAAGAGCAGGTGAGGATCTCTGGTGCTAAAGCCCTTAGCAAGCCTGGCAGCTGTGGTTCTTTCCCAACCCAAAATCCTGGGATCTCTGCAGGGCAGAGGTGGCCTGGCAGGATAGGAAGCAGCGTGATTTGGAAGCGGGAAGAGGGAACAGAGGTGGCGGCGGGAGGCAGCGGCTGCAGCGATGACTCCGCATCCGCAGCAGCAGCTGAGGGAGAAGGAGCAGGCTCAGAGGTGCTTGGATCTCTCCCTGCGGACGCCAAGGCCTGGAGAGAGCCGAGTGGTGCCACACTGCCAGCGCTCTGAGGGCGGGCAGAGCCGGAGGCTGCTCCCATGGCCACCCCAGTGCCAGCTCAAGGAGTCGGGCCCAAGGAGATTAAAGCTGCAGCACTGGGCTCACGAGGTCAGAAAGCTTTAAAATTGAATTATGCAACAGGAACAATCTGCTGCCCAGCGCCTCCTCTGCCTGGGGCCCAGAGGGCAGTGCTGCTCTCCAGCAGAATTGGTCCAGAGGCATTCCAGGACAATTCAGCTGCTGCAGGCAGGACAATTCATTCTCTTTAGGGTCGCTACAGGCTAAGTTATCTGGAAGATCCCTGAATGTGCAATGAAGGGCTGATCTCGAGGAGGAGGAACGAGCTTCTGATCTGCAAGAATCCCGGCAGGCTCCCCAGTGCCACAGCCCTCCACCAGCTCCTTCTGGGTGGCTGGGAAATACCAACAGGCACATCCCAACACTGATGCCACACAGGCACCTGGCACGGCGGGAGCCGGGCGTTTGCTCAGCCAGTCTGGTTTTCACCTGCATTACAGTTCCAATTTGACTCCTTTAATAAAAGGGAGACCCGATGGCACCTTCCTTTTGTACTCCAGGTACTCTTCTCCAAAGAAGTGAATGAGCGTGATCTCCTCCTCCTCGATCCGCTCCCTGAAGAAGCGCCAGGACGCCAGTGCATAGCCGACCACACAGATGGGATTGCAGAGCAACACCTGGAACAGAGGCCACTAATGAGTGTCCCCTCGAGAGCCTGAGGCTGCCCCGTCCCCACAGCTCATCCCACTCCAGTAACATTGCCATGGGCTCTAAATGCTCTCCAAAAAAAAGCTCCCAACAACCCTTGTGAAAATTCATAAATACTAATTTCTCCCCAGAAAGAAGGCAGCAGTGTGCAGGCAGCAGGCAGCTCCTGCTGCCCTGGCTCTTGAGAGCTCTGTGTGCCACCCTTACATCCCCCTCCAGAGAAACAACCCAATGCCAGCTCCCAGCCAGCCACGAGAACACATGGCTACGGCAGCACTGAGCTACAGCTCAACCACAGCTGGCCAGAGCTGATCCTCTAGCTGGGGCCCTGGGCACTCTCAGAGGGAGTTTCCTTGCCCTTCGGCACAGGACTGGTGTTTGGCAGAAGCCAGGTTGAGTTTGACTGCTCACAGAAGGCATTTTGGCCACAGGGATCCAGGAAACTCTGGACACTAGCTTTAGACCAGCAGCAGATCACGTCCCAGGCCTCCAAGGGGGTTCTGGCTCAAACCTCAGCCCCACCACCCCTGCTTATTGCACTGAGAAAATTAAGACGATGGGATCTTCTCAAAGATTGCATGAGGCAGGTCACTCAGGGATTCCTGGTTCCCTGTGTGCCCGTGGGAGGCAGCAGAATCAGTGCCCAGGGCACCCATTCTGCAGAACACTGTCTGCACCCATCACGGCATGGGCAGCATTGAGAGCAAAGAGCTGGGTCACGACACGAAGGTATGTGTACCATGTTAGATATGGTACCTGTGTTCCAATGCTCCAGTAAAACCATCCCACGTAGGACGGGTGCCGGAACCACCCGTACACCCCACTCGTCACCAGGGTGTGGGTGTCAGATTTCTCGTTCTGCACGATGTGATTGAAGTTGGAGCCGGCTGTGAGCATGGCCGCCTTCCTCAGGCAGTCCCCGAAGATCACCATCAGCAGCCCCACGGTGCTCAGCCAGGTGATCTGCTTCAGCTCTGTGTGGACAGGGAGGGGCCCAGCGGGTTTGCACAGCTCTTGTGGGGGGTGTGGGGGCTGCTCGGTGGGTGGGCTTTGCCCCCTGCTCTGAAGCACAACCTGTGGCAGCAGCGGCCACCCAGCAAAGAGATAAAACCAGCACCCCCTGCCCGGCGTCAGCGCAGCGTCAGCACGGATTAACCCGCAGGGCCTGGATTTAGGGGCTGAGCAAAGCCAGCACAAAGCACAGCCAAGGGCATGCTGGGGCTGTTATGAAACAAGAAAGGGCAACAGCTTCCCTCTTGCAAAAAGAAGCAGAAGAACACAACCAATTTGCCCCAGACTGGGCAAACAGCAACAGTTTTTTGCCAGTTTGATTTTATACCTGGTCAAAAGACAACGCCCAGGTGTACTCAAAGTGTTATTCTTGTACCAGTAAGGCAGGAAAGGGCTGAAGACCCCTTAGCCTGGCATCTCAGGGAAAAGGGGAGATCTCCAGTGCCCCCCAAGACCCAACTCGAGAGGCTTTGAGCAAAGAGGGATTAAGGTCATGGTAAAGCTGCTCCAGGACTGGCACAGAACAGTGAGCCAGGGGTCACCTACACTTTGCTAAGGGACAGGTGGGACACAGCCAAGACACGTGCAGCCGGGCAGAGCCAGGGAAGGACAGGGTGGCTGACCTGGGAAGAGGAGCTTCTCTAGCGTGAACTCCACCCAGGAGGACAGGGCAGCCAGATTGTACTCGAAGCTGTGGTTGAGCAGGAAGGAGTCCAGTGAGAGGCTGCGTGGGTTGTTGATGGCTGTCACCAGGTACTCCGAGTAGTGGAAGAGGGAGAGGGAGCACATGTACCTGCGGCGGGAGGGAGGGAGGACAGGTTTGGCAGGGCCAGACAGCGCGTCTGCCCAGCCCGGCCCGGCCCTTACCATCCGAAGTGGCGCCAGGCGGAGCGGCCGGCGCTCAGCAGCACCCCGCAGCCGAAGGCAAAGCCCAGGAAACAGGCCCGGACGGCGATCTGCAAGCACAGGAAGGGGAGAACGCGCTGCCGCCGCCGCTCCCTGAGCCCGGTGGCTCCCGATCGCCGCCCCCCGGCACCGGGACCTGCACTGGCCCCTCCGCGGCCGCCCCCCGCCCCGCTCCCCCGGGCCGTCCCCGCACCTTGTAGAGCGGCCGCGGGTAGAGCAGCAGCAGCGCCGCGTTCACGCCGGCCACGTGCAAGGCGAGTGCCAGGCGGCCGCGGAGGCCAGGGGCGGCCAGCAGGGCGGGGGACGAGCCGAGCAGCAGCGGTAGTGCCGCCACCGAGGCGCCGAGCAGGAAGGAGCCGAGGCTGGCGCGGCCCTCCCGGCCCAGCCGGCCCCGCCGCGCCGCCGCCGCCGCCATCATGGCGGCCCCGCCCCGCCCGCGTCGCCCGGGAAACCACCGCGCCGCTCTCGCGAGAGCTCCGCCCCAGTCCCGCCGCCGCCGCGGCCCTGCAGCGACGCCGCTCTCGCGAGAGTTGCGCGGCGGGCGTGGGCGGGGACAGCGGTTGGACTGTCCGGTCTCGCCGCCTCCGGCAGCGGCACCGCGGCCCCACAGCGGGGAACGGCCCTGCGCCGGGCCTGGGCGGTTCTGGACACTGCCGGGGATGGTGACCACCACCGCCCTGGGCAGCCCCTTCCAGTGCCCGAACAGGGAGAACATTGGAACATTGTCTGATATCTGATCTGCATCTCCCTGTCTCAGCTTAAGGCCATGTCCTCCAGGCCGCTCACTGCAGGCACGGCAGAGCAGACCGGCCTTCACCTCACTATAACCTCCTTTCTGATAGTTTGTTGTTTAATAGCCCTAACCGGGACACCCATCCCGGCAGGAACTGCGCAGTCCCGTTAAAAGAGCCACACTTCCTTAAAACCCAGGGCGGGAGCACACTGCACTGCTTGGGGCCGTGGGTGGATCCTGGGGAGGGGGGAGTGGGGAAAAGCATAATTGTTTGAAATAAGTGTCAGCCTTTTATTCCAGTCAATGAAACAGACTTTATTAATGCCACAGGGTTCCTTAAATAACTTAGATGTGCACAGAGAACTACTTAGAGATGTCACAGACATTCAGTGCGGTCCCAGCGCCGCACTTGCAAAAGCTTTGGTGTGCATGGTAGGACAAACCAGCGAGTTGAACATGGCAGCACAAGGACTCGCAGCCCCACACGCCCCCCGAGCCGCCGCACGCCTCCATCCCACTCTGGCATGGGGAGTCAAACAGTGACAACAGCTCCAGAGGCAGATGGCAAGCGCCTGGGAAGGCTCCCAGGGGCTCTCAGTGCCACCTGAAGCACGAGGTGTGCAGTGCTGAGCCCACCAGCAGCGAAGCAGCGGTGCCAGCGGCGGCAGGGGCGAGTGGAGGCGCGGACCAGACACAACACAAACAGGAACAACCTGGAGTTCGGCGGGCGCTGGCAGCAAGAGTGGAGGGCAGGTCACTGCTGGGCAGCCTGCTGCATCTGTGCCTGCCGCTTGGCTTTGGTCTGCAGGTACCTGCCCTTCCCTTCCTCAAAGCGCCGCTTCTCATCCTCCGTCTCTGTCTGCAGCCACAGAGAGAAAGCGAAGCCCCCATGTCAGTGCTGCAAGTGCCACAGGAGGGAAATGTGCCATCCCCCACGGAAATGAGGGGAAAGCTGCCCTCCCTGAAACACGCGCCACAACAGCCAGTATGCTCCTGCACAGAGCAGGAGACCTGCGCCACATCAAATATTAACCAAAAAACACCCTCAGACGGCAGCAACGCATCAAAGCCCTGCCAGGATCAGGGGAGCTAAAAATAGGCAGGAGGGCGGGAGTGGGGACATCATGGGGAGCAGGGACAGGGAACATGGGGGCCTCCATCGCTGCTCACAGTCCCCTGCTCCAGGGCCTGCACACAGCCTGTCCTCAACCATGAGAAAGGAGAAAACCCCCAACCTCCACATTGGCAACGTTCAAAAGAAATAAACAAACAAACAAACAAACAAAAAGAAACCCTGCAGCCTGCTCTGGAAAGTCTCCTTTGTACTCATATTTTTCTGCTGAATAATTCAAGGGAAGAGGATTTGTTGGAAAAAAAGCCAGCTGGGCTCTGCCCTGAGAGAAGCAGAAGAGGTGCTGGCCCCATTGGCTCCAGCCTGGGGGCAGAGCTCTTACCAGCAGCTGTGGGACAGGCAGGGGCTTCCCCTCCTTGCTCAGGGACACATAGGTGAAGAAGGCGCTGACGGCACGGTACCGCTCCCGAGGCTCATCCACAAACGGGTCGGCATCCACAAAGACTTCAATTTCCATGGATTTATTGCTTGTGAAGGTCATGCGCCCCGAGATGGTGATGACACAGCCTGCAAAGCAGAGAGGGGCCAGTGAGGGGAGCAAGAGGTCCTGCATGTTTTATGCTTAAGCTGTGTCTTAAGCAGAGCTTCTTGTCACAGGACAAATCTAACAGGGACTAAATTTCTCTGCCAGTGTATCCCGAGCACACACACAAGGGAGCCAGGACATGGCACCATGGGTGCCTGCCACCACCCTCGGTACCTTTTTTGATCTTCTCATGGAAGTTGATGGCATCCACCGAGGCGGTGACGATGTTGGTCTTGCAGTGGCGGGCAGCCACAATCCCAGCAACCTCATCCATGAGCTTCATGGTGACACCTGGGAGAGGAAGCAGAGGGTCCTGTCTCAGGGGAGCCGGTGGGATTTGGGAAAAACCACACATAGGTCAGTAAGGCCTTTGCACAGCCAAAGCCATGCTGAGGAGTCAGACCAGAGACTGAGTCCCAGCTTCAGGAAAACCCAGTACCAGCACAAGGACTCCAGTCAACACCAGGGCAACATCCTCACAGACCTGGCCTGAAGACTGGAAGGAGCTCTGAGCCACGCTGGTTTTGTTTTTATGGAGATGGTTAGATGTGTGTTGTCCCAGCCCTTGGCAAACTCGCCCCTCCCTTGGCTCACACCGCACATGCCAGTCCGGCAGCAACAGATACTGCCAGCCAAGAGGAAATGACTCCAGCTAATTGCACTCATTGTATGCTGGGTGTTTGTACTCTGGGATTTGCGATCTCAGAGACTATGACAGAACTGTAGGATTTACAGTTCGAGCGTGTCAGTTTTGGGGGCACAGAAACAAAGCTTTTGTCTCAGTTGAAGCAACTCTGCTCTGGGGAAAAGCCACCCAGAGCTGCTGCCAAGTGCTGCACAGGGCAGTGCTCACTCACCTCCGTGCACGAAGCCCAGCAGCGTGCAGTCTGACGGGCCCACCAGGTGGATCAGGCTGGACTGGCTGTAGCCAACAGTGTGTGGCTCTGGTTAGAGAGCAAAGCGGGGTCAGAGCTGCTCGGCTGGCACCTGTACGCCACTGTACACCCCTGCCTTAAGCCGTCCAAAGGAAGAAAACGTGGGGCTGGCTTGTGCAAAGCTGAACTGTGTTCAAACCAGAGGCTGTCCCTGACTGCTGCCTCCCTCTAATCCCCACCCATCCATTTTATTCTAGCTCAGCTCATTTGTTTCTTTTCAAGAGCATGAAAGGAAATGGGATTGAACTGAGGCACATGGCTGTACTCCTCCCTCCTCAGCTGAACCTCCCTGACCCTTCTGCACAGAGCCTCTGCTTTCCCTTTGGTGGGAAGACCTCGGCCCCCCACGCTCCCAGCCCTGGCACACGCTGTAACCCCTGTCCTGCCACCACCTCAAGGCACCAGAATTCGCACCCTCTGACTGCCAGCAGAGGAAATCCTCTGCATTTTCCATCTAATGGGATATGCTGAAGGAGCTCAAAGCAGGGAAAACCAGCCAAGCCCCCGACCGCTTAGGGCGGGCACCCACACAGCAGGACCCACCAAGCCTTACCTTTTGTCTGCCTGTCTGTGAGCAGGGAGGATAGAGGGGAAAAAAGCATTTGAGCAACTTTCATCCCCCATCATCCCCCCAACATTCCCTGTGTGCCACCTCTCTGCCTCTGCCCAAGGACCATGGCCAGGCCCAGAAGCCACGCTTGCCCAACACTTGCATTTACCCCCTGCTGAGCAAAACCAGCTCCAGCTGCCCAGGAGTGCACAAGGGATACAAGGAGTGGTGCAGAAACAGGGTTTTTGAAGAGAGCATCCCACCCGCCAGCCCCCATGTGGCATCACAGCTGTCCACCCAGCTCTCCCTCTCCTCACACACTGTGGGCTCCAAAATCCCATCCCCATCCCTGACATGGTGTTTCAGAACACACACACAGAGCTATGGGGCCCTGGGGATGGCTGGAGTTGCCTCGGGGATCAGTTTGGCCTCCCAGTACTGCTGGGCCATTTGCACTGACCACACACGGCCCGAGTTACCTGGGTTGATGATGGGGAAGATCACATCGCCGTTTCTCTGCTTAGTTTCCAGCCGATCCAGCTTTTGCTCCTCATAACGCTTCTTTCCCTCGTCCTCCTGCTCCTTTCTCGTGTACTGGAAGGGAAACCTGGTAAGAACAGGGCAGCAAAGCCACCAGCACAGCCAAGGGTGCCGACAGGGCTAGGTTAGTGCCATTCCCCAGAGAGGCCAAGTTCCAGTTTTGGGGGACCAAAGTGAGCTGTCCTACCTGCATGGGGGGAACCTCAAGGACCTTATTCACGTTCTTCAGGGACAGAGGCACATACCACAGCGTTGCCTTGTTTGTCAACTTCTTTGCCCCTGGAGGAGAAGGGGGCAGACGGTGACAGTGCCATGGCCAGCAGTGCTGTGTCCGCCGCTGATCTCGGGCTGGCCACACACCAGCGATGCCACCAGCACCAGTGGCCCCTCGCCCTGCTGGCTTCTGGCGGGCTTTGGCTCACAGCAGATGTGACAATGCACTTTTGGAAAGGCATCCTGGCAAGTGGAGCTAGTTGCCACAGCAACAGCAGTAAAAGGGCCCTTTTCAGGCCAAATGGGCAGCGAATCAGGGAGGAGGAGCTACGAGCAGATATTGCCATTCTTCACTAAAAAAGATCAATGGAGCCGTAATCCCCAGGGAGACTGCTTGGCTTCCCTTCCCAGTGCCAGCTCTTCCCCATACCCCCAGCACTCTCAATAAAAAGGTAAGACCTCCCCTCAGCCCAATGCTGCCAGTGATGGAGTGAAGGACGGGATCACCACTGTGAGCTCTTGACTTATCACCATTATTCCTGGAGTTTTGGGACACAGCCACAGGCAGCCACCCACCTGTTAAAATGTTTTCAGACATGACGTTGACCTGGACCTCCACAGAGTGCCGGGAGGTGTAGGTGATCTCGGCACTGACATTGGCCACCTCGCCGATGCACATTGGTGAGAGAAAGTCTGTCCGCTCCACCCGTGCCAGTGCAGCCACGCAGGGCTCCTGGGGACAGTGAGACAGCTGGGGTAGTGACCACGGCCACACCACGTGGGACCGCAGCCAGCAGCTCCCCGGGGCCAGCTGTGCTGGAAGTAGCTCCAGCACTTTAACCTCCACTTTATCAGCCACTGGCTGCACTTCCTTCCCCATCTGTAACCAATGCCCCGACCCACCCTTTGAGAGAGTTAAAACATTAATAGCAGGGCAAAAGTTTCTGCTCATAAACCACAATTTCAGTGGGATGCTTCCAGCTACTGGGGGAGGCGGGGGCTGGCAGCAGCGAGCCACCAGCGGTGTGCACGAAGGAGCAAGCACTCCCAGTGCGGGACCCCTGCTGCCAGGATGAATCCTGATATGCAGCAGGATGTCGAGAGTCCCTGCCTGAGCCCGGAAGGCACTCTGGCTCCTACTTACTCCGGCCTGGGAGTTGCAGTGACGGGTACTGATGATGGCTCCCGCCTCCTCAATCATCTTCAGGATGGTTCCCCCGTGGACATTCCCAGCGATGTTGGCATCGTCCGGGCGCATAATCCTGCCAGGGGAAGGACATGGGAGCTTGAACCCCCAGCCTGGTCCCGGTGCGGCTGCCCGGAGGGATCCCATGGCCCACTGGCTGAGCTGCCGGGCCATGGCTGCCCGCACGCGGCTCCCTGTGAGCGGCGGTGAAAACCGCTCCGAATTACCGGGGGGAGCGGAAGGAGACAGCGCTCCTCTGCCGGGGAAGCCGGCAGCCCTCGGGGCCGCGCCCCGCCGGGCCCCGCTGCGGCACAGGCCGGGCCGGGCACGTGCCGCCGCTCCCGGCGGCCTCCCGGCAGCGGCGGCGGCTTCTGCCAACGGCGAGTAACGGCCTGGCGAGGGGAGCGGGGGATGCCGGGGCAGCTGCCCTCAGGGCGGCCGTGCCCGGGAGCCGCGGGGACACCGGCGGGAGAAGCGCGGCTGCCCTGCCCGCTCACACCCCCTGCAGCACGGAGCGCGTCTGCCCGCGGCCGGTGTCGCTCGTAGCGTGACCAGCGCGGGCAGCACCGCAGGCTGCATCCCAGTTGCAGGCTGGTGCCCGCCCCCTTGCCCAGCCCTCCCCGGGCTCCCGGCCGCGGAGGGGCCCTACCTGGAGACCTGGATGGCGGCCGGGCCCGGGCCCGCGGCCCCCGGCTCCGACATGGCGGCACCGGCGCCCCGCCCGCAGCAGCGCTGCGGCACCGCCGCGCCCGGCACCGCCCCGCCGCGCCCGGTACCGCCCACCGCCACGCCCCATTGGCGGGCAGCGCCGGGCCACGCCCCCCACGCGGGGAGGGGCGGGGCCGGGGCGACTCCGGGGCCGTGTGGGCCCCGCGGCCGGGGGTCCTTCCGCCGCCCCGGGCTGTCCCGCCTGCGCGGGGGCTCGAGGCGGCCGCTGTCTTCGGGTCGGCACGGGCAGCACACCCCGCCGCCCCCGTTCTCGGCCCCTCTCTCCGTTTGGGACAGAGCTGCGCGGGGTGCCCAGGGCTTTTGGGGCGTGTGGTGACGACAGTCCCGAGCAGGCAGGGATAGCTCTCATTGGAGACCAGGCAGGGGCCGGAGTAGTCCAGGGCCCGGGCCGTGGGGTCCCGGGGATGTCGGGAGCCGCGGTACTCACGGCCTCGCCGACCGGCGGCAGGATGAGCGTCTTGAGCGTCCTGCCTTTGATGCGGGCGCGGCGGCGCGTCTCCATGAGGGGCCGGAGCCTCTGCCGGCAGACGGAGCGGCCCGGGGTGCGGGGGGCCGGGAGTGCCGTAGTCTCACCTTGCACGGCTCGGTGGAGGCGGGTGGAGCGCGGCGCCCCAGCGGGGACGTGTTGCTCCGGCGCTCGGTACCAGCTTTATGAGCCGCCGGCGGGGCAGGGCGGGAGAGCCGGACAGGCAGGGCGGGGGGCAGGCAGGGAGGGAGGCGGGAAGGACGGCCTTGCCGCTGTCCTCAGTGCTGATCGACAGGCGCTGTCGCTGTCCGCGGTCCTGACTTTGGGGGGTCCCCGCCTGCCCGCCCACGCCGTCCTCTGCCCGCCCCCGTGCCCGCGGTAGAGGCCGCCGCTGCCCGTTCTGCCCACGGTCCCGCCGTCGATTCCCGCGATGCCGCTCCCCGCGGCAGGCGGAGGCGAGGCAGCCGCCCCTCCAGCGCCCCTCGCTCTGGCCATGCTGCCGGGACCGACAGCGCACGTCGGGGCTGCCGGAGGAGCCCATCCCCGCCGCGCCTTTCACGTAGGCGGGCGGTGACACCTGTGGGGCCGCTCCGAAAGCCGCGGACGGCGGCGCCGGCAGTCGGGCACGGTCCGCTCTTGGGATACTCCCGGGCCGGCTCCGGTCCCGTCCCGGCCCCGGTCCCGGTCCCAGCCGCCGCCCAGCAAAGCGCGGCTGCCCCGACCGGAGCCGGGGGAAGCGTTGCAGGGGTCCCGAGCAGCGAGCAGCCGCCGCGCCGTCGGGCGGGGCGGGCGGAGGGGCGGCCCCGAGGGCGGGAGAGGAGGAGCCGGCGGGGCCGGGGGGCGGCGAGGCGGGAGCGCCACGCAGTGCCAAGCGGCGGCCGGGGCCGCCGGGGCCGGGGCCGCCGCCGGGGCCACCGGGGCCGGGGCCAGGATGGCGCTGGAGCGGGCGCTGCTGGCGGCGCGACAGGGCGACGTGGAGGCGCTGCGGGGGCTGCGGGCGGCCGGGCTGCTGCGGCCGGGGCTGCGGGACGCCCTGGGCGCCTCCCCCGCGCACCACGCCGCCCGCGCCGGCCGCCTCGCCTGCCTCCGGTACCTGGCGGCCGAGGCCGCGCTCCGCGGGGACGCGCGGGCACGCAACGGGGCTACGCCGGCCCACGACGCCGCCGCCACCGGCAACCTCGCCTGTCTCCAGTGGCTGCTCACGCAGGGGGGCTGCGGCGTGCAGGTGCGAGCGGGGTCGCGGGGGGCGGCGGGGGGCGGCGGGGCCCCGGTGGTTCGGGCGGCAGGGGAGACGTTCCGCGGTTCCGCGTGGGTAGCGGCGGCTGCGGGGAGACGGCCACGCGTAGTGCCCCCAGCTCTGCACGGGCACGGCCCTGCCGTGCATGGCCGGCGGCATCCGACGGACCCGGAGAGCCCCCGGCATCCAGGGGGTGCTCAGCCCCGAGGGCAGTGCAGATTCCCCGGGGCTGCCGCCCCCTCCCGGGGTTACACAACGGCGGCCCGGGGCGGTAAGCGGCTTGCCCCGGGCCGGCCGAGAGTTAACATGTGACGGCCGGAGGAAGAGCGGGCGGCGGCGGGGTTGGGAGCGGGGATTAAACGAGAAGGACGGGGTCAGCAAGCATCGGCGACCTCCTGGCCAGGGGCCAGCTCTGCCCGCGCCCCACGGAGCGTGGAGGGCGGACGGGCCGGCGGCACAGCGGGGCTCGGCGGCGACTTGCCTGCGAGCAGGGGCTCCGCCGCCGGCAGAACAAGGAGGGCTTTGTGCCGCACTCGCTGTGTACAGACGAAGGCCCTGATGGAGGGCAGACACGCTGGTCCCTTGGTCCCTCGGTCCCTCCAATGCCCTGTGCCCCCACTCTGGCACTGCTCCATCCTGGCCAGCCCACCCTTCCGAGCCCAGCTCCTGGCTGAGGGATGCCCCACAGCTGCTCGCTGTCCCCAGCCCCACATACACTCCCTTGCTGGAGGTGCTTGGGTCCCTGGTGCCCACAGTCATTCTGCTTCCTCCTGCAGGACACAGACAACTCCGGTGCCACCATCCTACACCTGGCAGCCCGCTTCGGTCACCATGAGGTGATCGACTGGCTCCTCCGCTTCGGAGGCAGTGACCCCATGGCAGCCACCAACACAGGAGCACTGCCCGTCCACTATGCCGCGGCCAAAGGGGATTTCCCTTCCCTGCGACTCCTCTTGGGACACTGCCCCAGGTAACAGCCCCCACTGCTGCTAGTAAGAAGGGCTCTGCCGGAGGCTTGGCACTCACCTTCAGGAGAGGGGCTAGTGGGAGACTGGGGTACCCACTGCTGCCCCATCCCTCCCTCCAGCCGCTGGGCAGGGTGCCAGCACTGAGGATGAATGCTGCAGCCACCCACATCCTCCAGCTCCAAGGGCAATGTGGCCGAGTTATCAGGCCAGGCAGTCAGCTGCACCTTCTTTATGGCCCAGAAAGAAAGGGTGAGGAGGAGAGCGGCGAGTGCTGGCAGAAATATTGCCACCGGCCACTGAGTCGGCTTCTGGGCTCCTGGCGCAGGGCGATAACACAGCCGCCTTTGTCTGCCTGCTGTTATGTAAATGGATTAGGCTGCCCGCCCGAGGAGAGGCTGCTCCTGCGCACGAGACAACCTTTCCACATGCCCACGGCCACGGGCGTTGCTGGACGTGGCAGCCTCACTCAGACGGCTTCATTACGGCAGCATCTCTGCTTCGGCTCCTGAGCAGTACCTGGAGCCAAGCTGGTCCTCCAGGCTACGTGGCACAGCAGCCCATTGGGCCCGTGGTGCCAGGCCTTTCTACGAGGCTGCAGCAGGTGATTAGGTGGCCCCTAATCCGATTTCCTGCAGTGGGCAGAGGCCACTAGAAATAACCCACAGACCTGGCCAAAGTGGAGCCGGGGGGATGCGCTGTTGCTCCATGCTGTCCCTGGCAGGCTCCAGGGCTGCAGATGAAAGGGGTTGCACAGCTTCCCCACATCCGGGGTGCTCCAGAGGCAGCAGAGCTGAACCAGGGTTCAGCACTCCTCTGTCCCTGGGTATCCCAGACTCCCTCATCCCTTCCAGACAGGGCCACAGAGCCCATCGAGGGATCCCTACATCCCATGGCACTCACTGGCCAGAGCTGCCCCAGCCCCAGCCCTGGCTCTTTATCCCCTTGCCCCAGGTGTGCCAGCTTAGCCCTGAGCACCTCTGGAATTAACTCTTGCAGCCCCAGCCCAGCCCCAACCCAGCCAATGCTCCCGCTCGGTGCCCGCTGTGTCAGCCCCGGTGTGGCGCAGTGCTGGCGTTGGCTTTCACACTTCTTGTCAGGGTTCCTTCATTGCTGTCACCGCCTTCCCCCTGAATTATTTAGGGCTGGCCCTGCTCCCTGTGCCTGCCCAGAGGCTCCATTACAGCTGCGAAATTCAATCCCCAGTGCTGCCGCAGGATGCTGGCGCTCCCAGCCCACCTTCACACCAGCCCAGAGGGTCTCTGGCAGCCGGTGGCCCAGCATGGGGTCTCAGCCATCTGGCAAAGCAGTTTACTGGTGCTGCCCAATTGGCTTAACCCCTTCCCAATTAGTGGGAAAAGCCAGTCAGGGACTGACTATGTGCCTGTGCTCCCACTGTCCCCTGCACCCCAGACTGCCACCACCCCAGCCTCATCCCCAGCCCCTGCTTGGGGAGAACCCAGCGCTGTGCCAGCCCAGCACTACTGAACTGTGGCATGGCACAGCATGGCATGGCATGGCACAGCACAGTGGGAAGGTAGTGCTGGCCACAGCCTGTCTCACAGTTACAGGGATCAATTATTAAGGGCCTGCGATCATTGTGATAACAGACCAGAGTATTTATTGCTCTTCCTTTTTTAAATATTCAACAGGTTTTTTTATGGAGCACTTAATAAAACAGCTTCCTGCAGGGTGGGGAGGCAGGATGTAGGATGTGGGATGTAGATGCAGAATATGGGGCCATGGGATGTGGGGTAAAGGATGTGGGATGCGGGAGTCAGGCTGTGCAATTTGGGCTGTGCAATTTGGGATGAGGGACTGCCAAGGCAGTGGGGCTGCCAGGGGGCAGCAGGGCTGGGCAGCACCGTGGTGCAGGTTGGCCTTTCCCCACCAGCTCCATGGCCGGTGCTGCCTAAGCTGCTTACTTTAAAATACGACTAAATTGCAGTGTCCAAAAACAGCCGGAGGAAGGAGCTTAGCCTAAGCAGGCTGATTAACTTAGTGACCTCCCGCTGCAGCTGCAGCCACCGCCACAGCATAGGGACCCATGGGGAACCGCGGGGTGGACGGCTCCCAGCTCGAGCACTGCCCTGCCTGCCCCCAGCTGTGTCTCCCGTACCCTCCATGTCCCTCGTGTCCCATGTATTCCCATGTCCCTGCATCCTGCACCCCCCATCCCAGCGCTGCCAATGTCAGTGGCCTCAGGTGACGGGCGCTGTGCCCCGCTTGCAGCACGCTGAGTGCCCAGACCAAGACGGGGGCTACCCCGCTGTACCTCGCCTGCCAGGAAGGCCACCTGGAGATCATCCAGTACCTGGTGCAGGACTGTGGGGCTGACCCCCACGCACGCGCCCATGATGGCATGACCCCACTGCACGCCGCTGCCCAGATGGGCCACAACACTGTCATCGTGTGGCTGGTAAGTGCTGCCGGGGCACGGCACGGTGGCACGTTGTGTG
This sequence comes from Lepidothrix coronata, assembly GCF_001604755.1. Lineage (NCBI taxonomy): Eukaryota > Metazoa > Chordata > Aves > Passeriformes > Pipridae > Lepidothrix > Lepidothrix coronata. The sequence continues at coordinate 1,444,804 of NW_016690368.1, forward strand.
GCACGGCATGGGGCTCACCGCACAAGCGCTCAGTCCGCCTGCCCACACAGATGAGCTTCACGACGGTGAGTCTGTCGGAGCGGGACGCTGAGGGGGCCACAGCCATGCACTTTGCTGCCAGCCGTGGCCACGCCAAGGTGCTGAGCTGGCTGCTGCTGCATGGCGGGGAGATCACCACGGATGGCTGGGGCGGCACACCACTGCACGACGCCGCCGAGAACGGCGAGCTGGAGGTGGGTGCTGGTGGCCAGTGGGATGTCAGGGCAAGGGGGGCTTCCCTCCAGCCCTGTCATGCCCCCCCACTCTCCCCAGTGCTGCCAGATCCTGGTGGTGAATGGTGCCGACCTCAGCATCCGTGACCAGGATGGCTACACGGCAGCCGACCTCGCCGACTACAACGGCCACAGCCACTGCGCCCAGTACCTGCGCACCGTGGAGAACATGGTATGGCAGCACCCAGGGCCGAGTGTGTGGGAAGCACACAGGGAGCACACAGGGCCCTGCTGCCCCCGCCCTGCTGCCTGACCCCATGGCTGTGCCAGCAGAGCGTGGAGCACCGTGTGCTGTCAAGAGACCCCTCAGCAGATGGGGAGTGCCGGCAGCCTGACTCGGGCATGTCATCGCCCAATACCACGGCATCGGTGCCCCAGGCGCGCTTCGAGGTGGGCTCCCCTGCCAGCACCCTCTCCAACTACGACTCCTGCCACTCCAGCCAGTCCAGCACCGGGGAGAAGAGGGGCGGCCCCCCCGGGGCCCCTGCCGCCCGTGAGTGCGGGGCCGGAGGGCGTGGGGCGGGGGGCATGGGACCAGCCCCCCCTGACCCCCTGCCCTGTTCAGGGGTGCCTGAGCCGGCGCTGGCGGACATGCAGGCGTACATGGACATGCTGGACCCTGAGACGCGGCCGCGGGGCCGGGGCCCAGCAGGCGAGG
>NW_016690368.1:1445761-1481149 GCF_001604755.1 Lepidothrix coronata
CCAGTGTAACAGATATGAACCACCTCCCCCCCCCCCCCCATTAGGACACCCCCACCACCCCCTGGCTACCCTGCACCTGCACCCCCCACCGCCCCCCACACTGCTGACATCTATGTGCGGGCCAAGAACAACCTGCGGCACGTGGAGAGCCAGGCGCTGCGCCGAGAGGTACGGCCCCATGCACGGTGTCCCCTGCACCGTGTCCCATGCACAGCTCTCGGGGGGGACATGCCACCAGGCACCTATCCTCTCCGAGGAGCTGCTGCCTGCACTGGGAGGGGACAGTCTCAGCTAAAGGCTACATGACTGCAACACTAGCACACACACTGGGGGGCCTGGGGTGCAACCAGCAGCAAGGGAGCCAGCGATGCTTTGGTGTCTCCGTGGGACTGGGCAGCCCCATTCAAACACTGTGCTGGCTGGAGCACCTGGCAGCACCGTGCCATGGCAGCCGCACCCACGCAGCCCTGGCAGTGCCACCAGCACCACACTGAGCTGGGCGTGGGCAGAGGCACAGGCGGTAACCCGAGCGGCCGGCTCCAGTGTCACCCGCGCCACAGGTGTCGGGTGGCACAGCCAGCGCTGCCAGGAGCTGAGAAGGCTCAGCCAGGCGTGCACAGGTAAGAGGGGTGCAGCCCCCCGTGGCGGGCTGGGGGTCACAGGGATGATGCAGTAGGTTCAGGGTTGCTCTGACCCCCTACCATGGTTCTCACCACCCTACTGGGGACAAGATTCCTGTGCATGGCCATGGCCCCATGGCCAGGGCACTGGCAAAGCCCAGCAGCACAGGGGATGGGGCATATGGGGTGGGGGGGCTCGGTGGAGCAGTGTGTGCTACGTGCATGGGGGACTCGGGATTTCATAGTGCTCGCTGTGCACAGCCCTGGCTCCTTAGCACTTACCAGGGTAATGGGCTGTCCTGGGGAGCTGCAGGCATGTGCCAGAGCAGTGCCAGAGCCGTGTGGGTTCCCCATGCAATGGGGCTGGATGGCATGGACCCTTGCGCTAGACCGGGGCTGGGGCTGCTGGAGTGGGAGCTGGGCTTGGCACAACGCCCACAGCAGCCGGAGCAGGAAACACCAAGCTGGCACTTGTTGACTTAGCTGGGGCTGGCAGCGGCAGCAAGCACCTGGGCTCACCGTGAAAATGCCATGGGTGGAGGTGGCTCATGGGGAAATGTAGATAGTGGGGCCCCCAGCAAGGGGAGCAGGGCCACGCTGCTGTGGCACCCCAAAATCAGGAAACAGGCACAGCCCCCTGCAGTGCCGGCACTCAGCAGCAGCACGACCCGAAAAGCTGCTGTGGAATGCACCGGGGTGAGCCGAGGCTGCATTGCCTGAGAGCCCTGTTCAGAGGGAAGTTTGGAAACGGGCCCCAGCCCCGCGCGGGATAAGCTCCCGGTAATCCGCGGGGCTGAGGCTTGGCACTCCTGTTCCCAGGGGGTTATCCCAGGGGAGGCTCAGCCAGGATTCTGGGCACAGGCTAAGGGGTCACAGTGCCAGGCACTGATGCCACACACTGTCACTCTGGCATGCAGCCCCGGTACAGCCGTGTGCAGAGCAGACCCTGGGCATGCACCTGCCATCCCCACCAGCCCCGCATCTGCCCCACGGCCACTGCTGGCACAGCCCTGCTCCACCACGGCTCTGCCCCATGGTCACAGCCAGGCACAGTAGTACTGAGGTGTGCTCCCCATTGCAGCTGGCATCGCGTGACACCAGTCCCGAGGGTCTGCGCAGGGCTGACTCCAGCAGGCGATCGAGGAATTTCGGCAAACAGCCGAGCACCGGTGACTACTACAAGCACCTGGGGCACGTCGCGGCTGAGCAGCCCGGCCCCCGTCGAATGGCGCACAGTGAAGAGGTGAGCCCTGTGCCACGAGCCCGTGCACGGCTCACTGGCACCGGCACCATGCAACGCCTGCCTGTGCTTTCTCCCAGGCATCACCCATCTCGGCGGACACCATGCGCAATGGGGAGAGCAAGCCCAGTGCCGAGCTGCCTTCCCCACCGCCACCCCCACCACTGCCTGACAACGCCTGCCCGACGCCCCCACCACCACCCCCGCAGGCCGAGACCCCCGCCGGCCCCCGCCGCTCCTCCTCCTCCACGGGAAGTAAGTGGCGGAGTCACGAGTGGGCATGGGGAGTGATCTCGGGCACTGTCCCATTGGCTGCACTGTGGCACCAGCCATCTTGGCACATCTCCTCCTGTGGCACTCTGGCCGTGTGGCTCCTGATGGCCTTTCTGTCCTTCTCTCCTCCGGTGTCGGCGCGGGGGCCCTCACGCCCGCTCGCCCCTTCCTGCTCTCACTGCTGGCCGCTTCTCTTCTCTCTTGTCTCGCGGTGGCCAAATCCTTCCTCTGCCACGTGCCCTGCGCCGCCTCTCTGCTTCTCTCCCTAGGAGGAAAGGCGCTCAGGCAGATGAAGAGTAAGTACCGCGGCCCCGCGCTCCTCCCTGCTCAGGGGGTGCCCTGGAGCGGGGCACAGCCAGAGGGGCCTGACCTGGCACTGTCCTGTGCTGCAGCCACAGGACATTGGCGGCTGCTGGGGCCAGTGACTACCCGCAGCTCTCCTGCTGCCAAGCCCTCTCTGTGCGTCGGTGGCCAGTGGTGCCATGCGGGAGGCCGAGCGCTGGTGCGGGGCTGCCGAAGCCACCAGGCAGGGCTGGCAGGGCTGGGCAGGCAGCCGGGGCCCCACGGCCCCCGCGGCCCCGCACACAGAGGGCCTTTGTTTGCGCTCAGCCGGCCAGCGTGACCCCGCCACGTGAGCGCACCGGCCGCTCCCCCGCTGCTGACCACAGCCGGCGGGCTTGGCCATCGCTCCGCACCCGCTTTATTAGCGCCGGCTCCTGGGGCTGGGGGGTTTCAGCCGGCACTGGATGGCAGCGTGCGTGCCCCGCTGGGCCCTCAGCACCCGCAGCCCTCTGGCCCCAGCGTGGTGCAGCCAAGCAGGGCAAGCTGCGGGCACCAGCCGCGGGGAAGGGGCTTTGCCTTGGCACGGCACCATGGGCTGCTAGGGACGCACGCATGGCTGGCACAGACGGTGGGTGCTCGCAGGGCGGGTGGCACGAGCAGTGGCATGAGCATCCTTGGGATGCTGGTGCCATGCAGCCCTCTGGGCTCTGGGCTGGCAGTGGGGCTGTCTTGGGCTGTCGGTGCATCGCTGCTGGGGGCTGCAGGGGACTGTAGGGGCTGTTCTGCAGTGCCAGGGTTGCCACTGGCCATGGAGTCTTCCCTCCAGAGGCAGGTCACTGCTGCCACACACAACACAGTGCTGCAGGGGCAGGGGGTGGCACTCAGGGCTGGGGCTGTGCTGGGGCTGCAGGAGCTGGGTGTTGGTGTGCTGGGATGCTGCTCCAGCTGGGTGCCATGGACGCAGTAAGCTGGTGTTGGAGTGCTGGTCTTATGGGTCTGGGGAGCTAGGATGACAGGCTGTTGAGTGCTGGGGGGTTGCTCCAGTGGGGTCCCATGGACCCAAGAGTTGGGTGACATGGAGCTGTTCCTATGGGCTTAGTGATCTGGGTGTCGAGATGCTGCTCAACGAGGTCCCAGGGGCTCCTGGATGATGGGGGGGCAGACACCCCTCCATCCCTGTGCCCTGAAAACAGATGGGGGATTCAGAGGGACAGTAGCTGCTGCTGGCAGGGCACTTACTGCTCATTCTGCCTCCTCTTAGGCACAAAGTCCTTCAACATGATGTCCCCCACCGGTGACAACTCAGAGCTGCTGGCCGAGATCAAGGCTGGGAAGAGCCTCAAGCCAACTCCACAGAGTAAAGGCTTCACCACTGTCTTCTCCGGCAGCGGCCAGGCAGGGGCCAACGTAGGTGGTGAGGGGGGCCTGGGGAGCCAGTGGCACAGTGCCGCACAGCATGGCAAGTGCCCACCACCCTCCCTCCCTCCTTCCACAGGCAGAGTCGCCAGTGTCCTCCCCATCACCCACCAGGACGCCCACCCCACCAGCCACCCCCGAGGCTGCCGGGCCACCACGTTGCCTGGCAGGGGGCTCACCAGAGCTGGTGCTAAATGGGAGCTCACCAGTGCCAGCAGCAGGTGCTGGGGCGGCGGTGGAGGTAGAGGCGCTGGTGCCGAGCCAGGACGAGCAGGGCCGGCCCATTCCCGAGTGGAAGCGGCAGGTGATGGTGCGCAAGCTGCAGCTCCGCATGCAGGAGGAAGAGGAGCAGCGGCGCAAGGTAGGGGGGTCCCACGTGCTGCGGCGGCGAGCGCGGCGTGGGCATGGCCCAAGCAGCTCAGGACCTGGTGAAATGGTGTGTGTGGCTTCGCCTCCAGCTCCCAGCTGGTCTGGGGGGGACCACCCCACCTGCATGCAGAGGCATTACACCTGGGGATGCCACACATGGTGGTGGTGGCATGAGGTGTGCGTGGCACAGCCTCAAGAGCCCCTTTGCCCTCTTTCCTGCCACAGCCCGGGAGCCAGTCACCGCCGCTGTGCCGGCGCGGGCCACCTGCCTGCAGGGGCATGCCAGGACCTGCCGGGCAGCTGACGTGGGAGGAGGACATGCGGCACCTGGAGAGGCAGCTGGGGAGCCTGCGGGTGATGCACGAGGTGCAGCCAAGGCAGCCGCTGCTGGGGCGGCCAGAGGAGGAGCTGCCACCATTCGTGCCACGGTCCGCCACCCCGGCACCCCGGCATTCTGCCCTTACCCGTGAGGACGTGCCTGCCCACAGCAGCCAGTCTCCCACACTGCCGAGGAGCATGGCCGTGCCACCAGCCACTCTGAGGGGCCAGGAGGGCCCCAGGGCAGGGGGGGCAGTGGGCAGCCCTGGTGCCCGGCATGATGCTCGGCGTGAGATCCTGGGCTGCGGCGTCTCTGTCCGCAGCCTCAAGGCCAACTACGAGGGGCCGGGGGGGCCTCCCCAACCCCTCCCCAGGGTCACCAAGCACAAGAGGGTGCAGCCGCCTGGCAGCGCCCGCCAGCCCATCCTGGAGGAGGAGTATGGGGATGGGGCATTGCGGCGGAGCAGACCAGTGCTGCCAGAGCCGAGTAGCCCATGCAAACACACCAAGGGGTGCAAGGAGCGTGCTGTCTTCCTCTTCCTGGAGCACTGGAAGAAGCGGGCACTTGCAGCTGTGCCTGGGGAGGAGCGGCCGCGGCGGCCAGGGAGGCGGCGTCCGGCAGCAGGGCGGCTGCTGGCCCGCTGGAGGAGTGTCGCCCGCCGAGTGCCAGGGCGTCAGATCCGGCGACTGAGCCGTACCACAGTGCTGTACTGGCCCCAACACTTCCTGCCCCACGTCGGTGGCTCACCCATGCCCCACGACAGCCTCCCACTCGACCTCTTCATGCTGGGCTACTTCCAGCTGCTGGAGATGCCACTCAGCCCCGAGGAGCGGCGCTTCCGTCACCTCCTCTGCTATGAGATGTTTGACCGCCTGGGCAGCCACAGCTGGCACCGCGTCCGCCGTTTCCACCGCACTGTGCTGGAGCAGGTCGAGGCTGGCCACCGCCACTGGCTTGATGGCTTTGAGGACCTTGTGCAGGAGTTTTTTGGGGATAACCCTGTGGCAGCGGCAGAGAGCCTGCCAGAACCACTCCCCATGGCCCCAGAAGGGCAGGTGGCAGCTGTGCCAGTGCTGGTGCCAGAGCTGGGCGAATTCAGCGAGGAGGACGTCTGCCACTTCATCGACCGCAGCTTCTCCTTTTGGAAGGAGAAGGAGGCAGAGATGTCTGACACCTGAGCCCTGCAGGATGCTGTGGGCTGTACCAGCGGTGTGGCATGGGCGGGAGGAGCAGGCTCAGGGGGCAGCTGTGAGCAGCAGGACCTGGTGCCCGGGTGTGCTCAGCTGCCTCTGTGGCTCTGGCGGTGCCGTGGTGCAGCTCGGCTTGGCGGAGGGCTGGGTGTTGTTGTGCACGGCCCCGGGCCGAGGTTGCAGTGTGCTGCTTGCCGTGGCTGTGTGTTGTGTGGGAGATGCAGCAGCGGGGCTGCACTCCCCTCTGGTGTGGCATTTGTGGTGCTGGGGCAGTGTGGGCCCCCGCGTGTCGTGCAATAAAGCTGTGGTGTGCTGCAAGGGCTGGCCACGCCACACGCTCCTTCCTCCTCCCCGCGCCGGCGGAGGGCAGGCAGCGAGGGCTGCGTTGGCAAGCAGCATGCTGGCGAATCCCACCAGCACCATACCAGGAGTACGGCTCAGCCCAGCCGCCAGAAGGACGTGATATCACGCATCAGGATGATGCTGTGGCCCCATGGTACCGGCAGCGAGGGTGGGCTCCCAGCAGCGCCAGTAACACAGCTGTCTATTGCAGGAGAAGGAGGAGGAGGCGCGTCTGGCCAGCATGCCAGCCTGGAGGAGGGACATCCTGCGTAAGAAGTTGGAGGAAGAGAGGTGAGCTGGGGCCGGGGGGGGGATGTTGCACCCACTGGTCACTCCTGCAGCTCTGTTAACCCCAGTCTTTCCTTTGCTTTCACAGGGAGCAGAAACGGTGAGTGCCGCAAGCCCCTTCCCTGGGCGGGTGGGCACGGCGGCTCCGGTGGCTCTGGTGACCGTGGCGCCCCGTGCCCTCCACTGCTGAGCAGGAAAGAGCAGGAGAAGCTGAAGCGGGAGGAGGAGGAGAAGGAGAAGGAGCAGTCGGAAAAGCTAAGGACTCTTGGGTACGATGAGACAAAGCTGGCGCCCTGGCAGCGACAGATCATCCTCAAGAAGGGGGACATAGCCAAGCACTAGCCACGCCACGCCTGGCTCTTCGCGGCGGGAGGAGGCCAGCAGGTCCCCCCACGGACCATGATATGCCTCGGCACCCTCCTCCCGCCATGGATGGCCACATATCCCAACCTAGAGGAGCCCCACCACCTCCCCAGGCACCCCTAGTCCCCATCCCACTGTCGCCAGCCCACTACCACCTCGTGCTGCCCTTTGCAAAGTGAGTTGCCGTGGGGTAGGGCACGCGGCTCCTTGTGCACTGCCCGGCTCGGCCGCTGCGGCTGGGCTCGCCGTGCTGCCCAGCTCCCCGCACTCCCCACTGGCACTGCTCGCTGTTGCAGCATGCTCAACCCCACTCCTGCCCCTCCAGAGCCGCTCGAAGCTGGCTCCCGGCTCATCTCCACTCAGACCACCTGCCTTTCCAGCAATTAAAACTATAAATCTCGCCAGCAGTGCCCCTCGCCTTCCTGGGGCTGCCCACACCACCCCTGTCCCAATACCATGCTTGCCCACTGCACTGCCCCCCTCATCCACAGCACCACAATCATCCCCATCACCCACACCACCTGCATCTCTGCCAGCACACGCATCGCCCGTCACCTGTGGTGGCCACATCACCAGTGGTGGCCCTGAGGTCAGCAGTGCCTCGGTGCCTTGCCGGTGCAGCCCTGCGAGGAAGAGAGGGGGCCGGCCGATGGAAAACACGCCACTTTATTGGGGTGAGCACAGGCACGCCCGGCAGCAGGCAGCCTTGAGAACTGTCCCATGGGTTTGCAGTGGGCTCGGTGCCCGCTCGTCCTGCGAGTGGCCAGGCAGCCGACCTGCTGGGGCGTGGGGTCCCTCCTAGCCCTGGGAGCAGGGGGACATAAATAGAGGGGGACAGTGGGTAGGAAGGGGACATAAAAGTGACATAAAATGTCTACACGGCATAAGTAACAATACTTAGGGGTATGGCACAGCAGAGGTGCCCAGTGAGATGTGAAGGTGCCAGGACCTCCCTGTGCCATGGGGTGATGCTGAGGGCTAGGGCCCCGCTGGCAGGCTCTGGCGCAGTGCCTCGGCGCAGCCGGCCAGCTCCATGCGCTCCAGCGCAGCAAAGACGCGGTCCAGCGTGGCGCTGGTCTGCTGGCACCAGCGCTTCAGCATCTCGTACTGCTGGTCACGGATGTGGGCCACCTCCAGCTCCACCAGCTCAATCTCCGCCTCCCGCAGCTCCAGCATCCGCATGAACTCCTTCCAACGCCGTACTGGCACAGCGTCGATGACAGCATAGAGCTGGCTGCCCTGCAGCAGGGCACTGCGGGGCTCCGGTGGGGCAGAGGGCTCCTCCTCGTCGCTGAGCTGCTCACGCAGCAGGGCCTGGTGCTTGGGGCTCTGCCCCACCATGACAGTGGCACGATCTGTCCCCTGTGGGGAGCACGGCTGGGTCCAGCACAGGCTGTCCCACCCTGGGACACTGAACCGGCACCACGGTGTGGCCACAGCCCCAGCCATGGAGGTGCCTGCCTGTGCTGTGGGCAGGGGACCAGGTGCCAGGGCATCGTGCCGGAGCCTCTTCCTCTTGTGGTAGATGGCAAGGGCACCCAGGAAGAGGGGTCCGGTGAGTCCCAGCAGGATGTACTCCAGACCTGAGTCTGCAAGGAGCAGCAGGAGTGTTCTCATCCAGTACGATGATCCCACACCACTACCCCCAGCTCCATCACCCCCATACCTTGGCCACTGCTGCTGCTGCCACACACTTGCTGGCACTCTTTGCTGCACGTGTCCAGGGTGCTCCTGCAAGGAGAGGGGAGCCATGGGCACTATGCTGTGCCATGCCACAGGCCCCACACCTGTCCCCAGCTGGGACACAGTAGGGTCAGTGCTTACATGTGGCATGGCCGGCACTCATCACCCTCGGTGTAGAAGTCAGGCTTGCAGCTGCTCTCACAGAGTGTGTCCTGAGTCTCTGAGCCTGGAGAGAGGGTGGGCATGAGGGAGGGTGGCACAGCCAGAGGTGGCACAGCCAGCGGGTTGTGCCGCGGGGCGGCTGGCAGCACTCACAGGGCTGCTGGATGAGGCGCCCAGTGCAGGGCTGGCACTTCCGACATGAGAACTCGCTGCAGCTCTTGTCGAGGCAGACACGGAAGTATCCGGGCTCACAGCCACAGGCAACGTTGCTGGTGGCCGAGCAGTTGCTCAGAACACTCTGGAAAGCTGCAGAAAGCAGGCAGTGAGTGGCACAGCACTGCGCTGCATGGCACAGCACAGCATGGTGTGATCCCAGCTCACCTTGTCGGTCACACTCGTAGCAAGCCTGGCACTCTGTCAAGGTGTTGGGCTGGGAGCGGAAAGTTCCGATGGGACAGGGATTGCAGACCCTGTCGTTGTGGCTTGTGCAGGGCTTGTGCAGGTACGTCCCTGCAGGGACAGCGGAGTGACAGGAAGCATGGCCACACGGGGTAACACACCTTCTGTTGCCACAGTGTGCCATGCCATGCCACACGGGCCAGGCAGCACTCACCTGCAGGACACTGGCGACAGCACTGGTGAGTACGCTCGATCCAGTTCATGCCAGCAGGGCAGGGGTGTCTGGTGGCATGTCTCCGCAGGCGGGTGAGTGGCTGCACCAGGACCCGCTGTCCTCGCAGCACAGCATGGTTCTGCCACCCCAGGGGCTGTGATTTGCTGGCTGCCAGCCCCAGCACTGCCAGGATCACCTGTGGGCAAAGAGAGAGCAGGGCTGCGGGCAGCCAGGGTGCCCCAGGAGCCGTGGACCCATGGGGGATGGCCCTCACACCATGCTCCACTCCCAGCCACGTATGATGGGCTACTGGAGCCAGAGCCAGGTCCAGTACCATGTGGACACCAGTGCCTGTGCAGGGCAGAATGGCTGGACTGGTGGCCCTCTGCCCTTGAGCTGCGCGGGTGTGCTGCCCCAGGGCAGGGAATGCCCCGTGGCAGCCCCTGTGCACTGCCTTTCCCGCCCTACAAGAGCAAGCCACTTCCTGCTGGCCCTGTGGGGGCCACTGTACCACAACCTGTGCCCAGATGGCTGCTGTCAGGTGCCCCTGTGCGCTCTGCAAAGGGTGCTTCCAGGTTGGTTGGGGAGTGGTGCCGGGAAGCTCGACCACCTGTGACGACAGGAGCCCTGCCGTGTCCCCAGGGATGGGGACGAGTGAGTCGGGCGCGCTGCTGGTGGTGCCATGGATTGCAGGTCCAGGGAGTTGTCGGCAGCCAGGCGCGGGGGGGGCTTAACTCTGCCAGCTTAAACTTTCCTGGGGTTTATCTCCCTCGCAGAGGAGGTGATTTCCGCCCCGAGAGGAAGCCGTGCCTGGCTCACGCTCTCCCCGATGCTATCACGCCTTGTGTGCGCGTCCCAAAGTAGGTCACAGCTCCCCCGCGGGGTGCCAGGTGCTACACGCAGGGCAGCCCCTCTGCCCAGACAGCCCCGGCTGGGGGGGGCGGCGAGGAGGTGCCCACGCTGATACCCCTTCCACGGGCAGGGCAGGGACCCGGGAGGGCCGTGGCGCTGGCAGTGTGGGCAGGGAAACAGGGGATTCCTCGCTGGGGGCTGGATTTCCCAGCCGTGATGGCCCCGATTACTGCAGCTGAATCATTTTCTGCTAAACCCGCCGCCACCGGCAGACTGGAAACCGCGCTGGGCCGCCCGCACGCAGAGCGCTGGCGGCAGAGCAGGGCGGCTGCCGCAGCCCCGGCTGCCAGCGGCACGTCTGAGTCAGCGCCGAGGCACGGCCCTGTCAGCACACCCTGCCCGCAGCCCCCCTGCAGCCCCCCGGCCGGCGCGGGGAGCAGGTGCCCGGCGGGCAGGGGAGCGGTGGGCGCGGAGCAGCGGCGGGCACGCCTGGGGCCGGCTGCGGGTGGGCACAGACACCGCTTCCCACCGCCAGCGCTGCTCCCGCCCACGGCGCGGCCTCTGCTCCCCTCATCCGAGTGCCGGGACAGCCACTCCCCAGCCCCGAGGGCAGCCCCACCGCCGGCAGCGTGACCTGAACCCGCGGGCTGTCGGCACAGCCAGTCCTCGTGGCACTGCCCTACCTGCTGCCCCGTGACTGAGCCCACACTCTCCACGACCGCATTGTGTCCGTGTCTGCGATCTTCGTGGCTGTGCCATGCCTGTGGCCCCTGTAGCCATGCCACACCACGGGTGCTTCGGTGCAGCAGAGACCAGTCCCAGATGTTAGCCAGAGGGGCAAGCGTGTTTGGCAGGTTTGGCACTGGAGTTACTCCATCTTCCTCCCTCCCTCCTCCAGACCCATTTCAGCCACGGCCCTGGGGCACCCCACAGCTGGTGCCAGGGCTCCACGGGACCCGCATGCCAGCACACTCACCCAAGCCACCCCAGGGCAGCAACACTTCATCCTTGTGGCCGATGTGGTTGGTTCATGCCAGGGCAGTGAGGGGACCAGGGTGGCGGGCGCGGTTGGGTGTCAGGGCAGCTCAGTGCCCAGGCAGGGTGCCCCGGCACCCCATGGCCACCGCCAGCAGCACACAACGCGTGGTGAGTGAGCGCCAGCCCTCCCCACACAGGCTTTTACACCCAACCGCAGCAGGAGGAAATGCTTTTTTGGAAATGAGTCCAGGGGATATGAAACCACATGACAGGAGCGCCACCGCCCTCCCTCACCCGCTGGCACAAACCCAGGGTAGCGGAGGTTGGGGGGGGTGATGTACAGCATGCAGGGAGCAGCGCTGACCCTCACCCCAGGGCTCCATCCCCATCCTGAGCCCTGGAACAGGAGGCTGAAACTGGCCCTAGTCCCCTCTTCACCTGCCCCCGAGGGGCTCCCTCATCTGTGCCTCACCCACCCCGGTGCTGCCCAGCCCTGGGTGCTGCCATGGCTGAAGGAGAGGCGAGGCGGGCGCGAGCGTGCACCAGCTGGGTTTATTGCTCAGCTGGGACGTGGAGTGCAGCCTGGCATGGGGGGGCTCCCACCACAACTCTCATACTCTGGCCTTGGGCACTGCCACCTACTGCCACCACACAGGGCAAACCCACCCCAGCCCTGCACCACCCCCTTCTGCCACTAGCCCCAGCCTCCTCCCTGCACCACCTGCAGCACCATGCCACTGGCACTGCATCCCTCTCAGCATCTTCCCCACTCACCATTGCCGACATTGTCATCCCTTCGTCGCCCACAGGAGCTGCCCCACAGCCCCCCACAGCCCCCCATGGCCCCAGGGCCCCCTGCCCAACAACTCTCGTCTCTGTGGACAAGGGTCCAGCACAAGCCATGTGCCATGTCCAGCCCCACGCTGCCGTGCCCAGAGCACGTCCTCGCCAAGGGGACTGGTCTGCATCCCCATCCATGTCCCCACCAGCGTGGCATCCCAGTGCTCGCTCTGCCCAGCCCTGGCATTACGCTATGGTTAGAAGCAGGAGCAGCTCCTTGGTGCATCTGCGCATCTGTGCTTTCCATGCCGGCGGCTCTCAGACCTCCCTGCAAGGCACAGAGTGGGGAGAGATGCCCTCAGTGCTGGGACCCAGCCCCTGGGGAGCCCCCAGGAGAGTCAGGGCACCCCTTGGGAACAGGCAGCATGTGCTTACGAGGCCGTCAGCGTGGAGTTGAGCATCAGCGTGGCGTGGATCCGGTACAGCTGCGCCAGCGTCAGCTTGCGGTGCCGTGCCGACTGCGGGTCTGAGAGGGTCCGGTGGGCAGGAGGTGGGGGCTCACGCCTGAGCTCCCCTGGGAGGGAGACCGGGCTCTTCACTGGCTCCTCAAGCTCTGAGAGCTCGGACGTGGAGCTGCCACTGCTGCCAGAGGCAGCTGGGGGCACAGGGGCTTGGTTAGTCTGGGGGGAGCCAGCAGAGAGGTCAGAGAGGCTGCGGCTCTGGCTTAAGGGGCCTGGGGAAGTGGGGGACAGGAGCTGTGGCAGGCTGGCCTCTGACTTGGACTTAAGCACCCTGGCTGGGCAGGGCAGGAGCTGCACTGGGGTGCGGCGGCGCAGCCGGGGTGAGGGGGGCCGTGGAGCTGGGGGGGCCAGGGAGGGCTCCCGCCCCTCCTCAGCCACCCCATCTGGCTGCTGGCTGAAGTCCCGCAGTGAGGCAGGTGAGAGTGTGCCATAGGCACTGTCGATGGAAGACGAGCGGCAGCCGCCAGCCGGGGAGGCCATGCCATGGGGCAGGGGCACAGGCAGAGCGCCTGCAGGCAGCTCCTGGGTGGGGGTCTCGGTGGAGGTGTCCGCAGAGGTGCCAGTGCTGATGGAGGTGCTGGTGCCAACAGAGGAGCTGTCTGAGGTCGATCTGAAGGGTCCTGTGTCCCAGTCTGGGGAGGAGAGCTCATCACCGCCGTCTGCTGCCACCATGGCGAGCGTCTCGGTGGAACCGTCAGAGGGGCTGCAGGAGCAGGAGGGTGAGGAGGGGGCTGTGCCAGGCCAGGGGTGTGCAGGGCCCCCCTTCCGTTCCCTACCACTGTTGTGAGTCTGGGCTGGCACTGCTGCGGCGCAGGATGGTAGGTGAACTGGCAGCTGAGGTGCCGCTCCCGCCGTCCTCCTCCTCCTCCTCCTCCTCTTCCATGCACCGGCGCTGCCGCAGTTGCTGCAGCAGGTTCTGGGAAAGGGAAGGCATCAGCAAGGACGAGGTTGTGCACAGGGCACCTGCAGGTCCCCTGCACAGCCCCATTCCCCCTCACCTGGGCATTGCGCACCGCCTCGACCCAGCTGCGGCACAAAGACTGCCCGCTGGCCTGGAAGGTGTAGGCAGCCACAGCACTCCCCAGCTCGTTCAGGTAGATGAGGAGGAAGGAACCTGTGGGCAGAGGCTGTCAGCCACATCAGGGACCCCCTCTGCAGACTCCCTTCCCCCTAGTGCTGCTCACCTGGGTCCCTGAGCTCTCGGCAGACAACCTTGTCCACCAGCAAGGGCTGCCGGACCACCTTGGTGCGCTCAGCCTTCTTTAGGGGCTTGGTGATGAGGAAGAGGTCAGTGAAGAGGAAACAGTAGACGTCCATCTGGGAGTGAGAGTGGGGCCGTGGTTGCTGGTTGGCACAGTGAGTGAGGGCAGGTGGGCAGGGGCCGCAGCCGAGGCCCCCTCGTCCCCTGCAGTCCTCACCTTGCTGTCTTTACCTTCCCGCATGCGCAGGCTGCCCTCAAGGAGGAGCTGCCGGGTGTCCTCTGGGGAGGTGCCGGGGATGGGGGCTGTCAGGTCCAGCCGCAGGAATTCCTTCAGTAGCTGCCGGGAGCCACCAGCATCAGCATGGGGTGCATGGGATAACATGGCATAGGGTGGCATGGCATGATATAGCATGGGGTGGCTTGGCATGAAGTGACATAGGGTTGGTAGCGCAGTGTGGCAGAGTGGCATTGAGTGGCATAGCGTGGCATGGCATGACATGGCAGAGGACAGCAGCTCCCCCATGCCCAGCCTACCTTGTCCACCTCATCTGTGCTGCCCTCCACCACCTCGTAGGTGTCGATGCGGCTGAGGATGGTGGCCAGGCGCTGCCGCTCTTGCCGCTGGCGCATCCGTGAGTTGACGTCATTGATGAAACGCTCCACAGAGCCAATCTGTGGAGGGGTTGGCAGTGGGTTTGAGGGGCTGGGGGGACCAACCCTGTTGCCCCCCACCCCCGTACCCTTACCATGGTGGTAATGGCGTCACGGGCACGTGGGTCATCTGTCTTCTTCAGCACGGACTTGAGGAGCAGTGGGTACTTGGTGAGGCGTTGGTGGGGCTTCACCAGCATGTCGCTCAACTTCAGACGGCTGCACTGCTCATGCTTTTCGGCCCACTGTGGCATGCAGGTGTCAGTGCCAGTACTGCCCCGGTCCCAGCCCCGGTACCCACTCTCCCCTTACCGTCACATAGGTGCGGAAGAGCTCGCTGTCCCGCAGCAGTGCCCGCATGTACTCCATGCATCCCTCCTCCTCCATGCAGTACCGCACGTAGGGCTTGAAGAGGGACCCGAACTGGGAGGCGCAGAGGGGTCACCATGGGGCACAGCATGGCATTGCCCTCCACAATGGCCTGGGGTCCCCACTCACCGTCTTGAAGCCATTGAGGAAGTCAATGGGGTCAAGCAGTGCCCCAGTCCGTCGTGCCTTGGCCAGCACCGGGGCCATGACGCTGCGCCACAGCTCGCAGTGCAGCCGGATGATCTCCCCAATGTTGCTGAAGAGCCGCTCGACATCCACCTGTGGAGGTGAGGTGGGCAGTGCTGGGGGACGGCACCCGCATCTTGCAGCGTTGCCAGGCTGAGGAGCCATCCCCAACACCCCTGGCCCCCACAAGCCTCTCTGCTCACCTCACAGAGCAGCCCTGATTCCTGCAGGTTCAGCAGGCAGCAGAGGAAGAGCTGTGGGGAGAGAGCAGGGAGCTGGCAGGCTGCAGCCGTGGCCCCTGGCCCCAGCACGGCGCAGCATCCACCAGCACTCACATCGGTAATGACTTTGAGCTTGCGGATGTAGGTGGCCTCGGTGTGCAGCAGCTCCCAGATGGCTTCCTGCTGGTGGCACTGCCGGCGTGACAGGGCCTGCCAGGCTGAGTGTCAGCACCGTGCCAGGGCTGAGCAGAGCCCCCACGGCCTCCCAGCCCCTAGCCCTACCTCTGCTCCCTGGATGATCTGCTGCCAGCTGTCCTCCAGTGCCAGCCCAGCCTCATCCCCATCCTCCTCCCAGGAGTCACGGTCAAAGCGGAGCTGGGGCGGCAGCTTGGGCAGCCCGAAGGTGCCGTAGGCGTGCAGCCTGTTCGCCAGCTGCTCCAGCTTCTCAGTCTCCTGAAGCAGGGGGCAGAGCAGCTGGGCAGAGGCCAGTGGGCATGTGCCACAGACCCCTTGGCCCTGCCTGCGGAACTAGGGGGCTCGAGCCCCAGGGGACCCATCCCAGCTCCCCAGCACAGCCGCAGGCAGCTCCCGTGCCCCCTCGCCATGCCTGCGTCCGACCTACCCGCCCGAAGGAGCCCACGCTGGTGCCAGAGCCGAAGAAGCCGCTGAAGCGGCTGGCAGCGCGGTTCTTCCAGGTGTCGGTGCCATTGGTGGGCAGGGAGCTGCCGATGTGCAGGGCCAGCTCAGGGCTGGGAATGCTAGTGTCCCCCAGGAATTCCGTCATGTTCTTCCTCCGCCGGCTAAGAGCCTGCAGCAGGGACAGTCAGTGCCCCCGGGGTCAGCGCTCGGCAGCCTGGCCATGGCACTGGGATGGGGACAGTGGCGTGGCACAGCGTGACGCTCCAGCAGGGCTGACCTCGAGCACCGTGGGACAGACACCCAGATGGCAGCCCCGGGCAGTGCGTCCTCTGGCCACGCTCCCCTGCCCGCACTGACCTGCCTACCTGCATCCCGGGGGTGCAGGGCCCCGGGGGTGCAGGACCCCGGGTGCTGCCTGGCCGAGCCCAGCCGGCCATGGGCAAGCGGCCCCAGCAGCACGGGGGCTCACGACATCCCGAGGGGCACAGACCCAGCCAAGCCGCCTGTCCAGCCGTGCTCCCGGCTCCGACGGCACAGCCGGGGCCGGGCAGGCTGTGGCCGGGCTCCTCCGAAACAAAAGGAGGTGGGGCCAGAGCCGAAAACCTAATTTCCCTCCTCGCAGATAAGCTACCAGAGCTGAACAATTCACCGGCGGAGATCAAAGCCCCCCAGCCGGTCGCAAGAGCTGGGTCACAGCCAAGTGGCTCCCTCCACCCCGGGCACCGCTGCATCAGCTGCTCCCCGCGTGTCTCTGGGCTGTGCCGGAACGTGGCTGCTGCCATCTCCTTACCGTGGCACAAAGGGCAGCAGGGCCGGGGCTCCCTGCCTGCCACCGAGCCCTGGGAAGTGGCACGGTGCTGCCACCACCGCCAGCACAGCCCCACACCCTGCCACGTCCCCGGACCCAGGCAGGAAAAGCCGCCACAGGCACTGTCCCCCTTACTCACTGCGCTGCCACGTCCCCAGGTGCCCCGGCCGCCGCCAGCCCTATCGCCCTGGTGCAGCTCAGCACCCACCTGCCCCCAGGAAGGTGGTCGGGACTGAGAGCCCTGCAGGGGTGGCTGGTTGCCCACTGGCCCCCCTGCCCTGCCAGGGCTGTGCCGGTCCCGCAGCCAGGCATCATAGTGCTGGACACGGGTGGCCACCAGTCCCGGCCACACAGCCAGCTTGCCACCCTCAGGGCCTGCTGGCACAAAAGTGAGCACTGTGTCTCCCTGACCAGCCTCTGCAGAGCTGCTCCCCACGGGCCCAACACTCTCCTCCCACAGGAGTTGTGCCCAGCCCAGCCCCACGCCTTATCTGGGGACAGGGTCCACGGGGCAGGACTGAGCTGTGCTCAGCAGCTGCCAGACACTGTGGACAGGAGGGCCAGCAGCCAAGGGCGAGTCCTGGGGCCAGGGCGAATCCCAGGGCCAAGGTGGCACCAAGTGGCAGCCACTGCTGGGGCCCCCAAGGCTCCTATTTGCCTTAGCTTTGGTGGCATCCTGTACCTGGCACAGCCACAGGGCTGGTGCCACTGCTTGAGCTGCTACGCTACTGTGGCACAGCCAGTACAGCATAGCCAGCACAGCACAGTCAGGAGGCAAAGTGGCTCCTGGGGACTCCAGCAGGATCTTCAGCCACACGCCATGAGGCCATCAAGAAGACACCATGTTGCTGTCTCATGACCCATCTTCCCAAAAAGAACGGCTACAGGGGGATCACACACCCTACCATCCCCTCCCCAATTCCTCCTTCCCAGAGCTGGCACTGGCACTCACCAGGCTGTCGGTGCCCTCTCGGCATCCTGGCAGTGGCTCCAGAACTGGCCCAAGGACTGCAGCGGTGCTGCCAGGGTGCAGGATGGGCAGGCTGGCCGACCTGGCGTCCCGCACTGCCTGCTCCACCTTCAACTCATCCCCAGGCTTGGCTGTGGGAGCATCAGGTTGTCAGTGTCCCCTGGGAGCCCTGAGGCAGCTGAGCCTTCTGCCGGGCTCCCACCGCACCTTTCACCCGCAGGTAGTGCCCCCCGAAGCGGAACGCCTCGAACTGCAGGGACAGTGGTGTGTGGGACTGGTCCAGGTAGATGTCCACCTTGCCCAGCTCGATCGCCTTCCTCTCGAACACCGGCAGCAGCACCTCCCTGCAGGACACGAGCCCCACGTCCGTCTCTGCATCAGTCCCCACATTGTCCCCGTACCTATCCCCAGCAAACTCACCCCAGTGACTTCTTCTTCACAGCCGGCACAATCTCTGCCTCGATGTCGACGCTAAGGTCGAACTTCAGGGTGAAGCACTCCTTGCTGGGGTCCTGGGGGGAGGCAGCAGCCGCTCACCCAGGGGTTTCTCCCTCCCACCCACCAGGGCCATGCTGCTGCCCTGCCAAGTGCCCCAGGGAGAGGGGCTGGTGCCTTACATCTGTGTGCCTGCGCCAAGCCTTCTTTTTAGGCAGCTTCAGTGCCGAGCTCCTGCGTTCCCTGTGGGCACAGGAAGGGCAGAGTTACGGGGATGCTGTGGACTGGGGCCACACAGGGGGCATACAAGGCCGGGAGCTCACCCTCTGCTCTCTGCTGGACCTTCCTCTTCCTCCTCCACATCGGAGGCAGGGCTGGTGCGTGGGGGGCACGAGCGCGTTGACATGTTGCGGGCCAGGATGGAGCCTGCAAACGGACATCGAGCTGGGCTGTGACACCTCCCCAACCCCGTGCTGGCTCCCACTGCATCCCACTCCCACCTGTGTGTTGTACCAGCCCCAAGTGCATTCCATCACTCCCACCCCTGCGCTGCACCCCTGCCGTGGAGCTGTGGGAGCAGCGGTGCTGCTGCTCGGCCCGGCTCACCTTGAGGGGGCAGGTCGAAGCGGATGTGGCCATCGAAGTGCATGGCGCCATGGAGGCGGCCGTCGCAGACTTCACACAGGCTGAGGGGGCCGCTGCGGCTCAGCTGCCGGCACTCCACGTGGTGGCATTCCTGCGGGGACATGCATTTGTCAGGCAGCACCTGCCTGGGGCTACCAGCTATGGCATGCTGGCAGGAGGGATGGGCAGCACCATGAGCAGCTGGGTCCCCTCTCCCATCCCCAACTGCTGCTGGCACACTGCTCACGGGGAATGCTGAGGCCAGAGCGGGCACGAGGAAAGCAGCATGAGCAGGACAGAGGCACGAGACAGTGGGTTCTGCAGGACATGGTGATGACACAGGGCCTTCTGCATCACGGATTCCCCTCCTTGCTCCACTGCTATGAGCAGAGACCCTGAGACAGCTGCACATGCTGAGGCTTGGACAGGGAGCTGGGGGACAGCCACCTGTGCCCATGGCACTCACACCTCACCAGTGGCTTGGGATACTGCCCTGGCACCCCAGAGCCCCTTTGTGCTGATGAGAGCCGTGTCCCCACAGCAGGACGGAGGAAGCGAGCGTCTGCGGCCAAACAATGCTCGAAGCCGGCGCGTTTCCTCCGATTGTGTGCGGCCACGGCCGTGGCCCCAGCCCCACCGGGCATTCACAGCGGGTTATTTTTAAACCCCCGGCTGGGCCCCCAGCACAGTGCATGGCCTGTGACCTCCAGCCAGCGCCCATCTCACTGGGGGCTCCAGCTGGCCCCACTCCAGGGGATTGTGGTGCCACCAGCCACTGCCAGCAAGCCCTGTTGCACCACTGACACACCCCCATCCCCGTGTGGGACCCCCATCGCCACTCTGCATGCAGAGGGTTGCAAGGGGCTGCTGGGAGGAGCCAGCCCTGCCTGGGCTTGCCTGTAGTGCACTGTGCTGCTGCGGGGAGGAAGCACCCGTGCAGCTCCAGCCGCCCCCACTTCCTGCCCTCCTTCCTCCCAGTGTTGCTGAGGTCAGAGCTGACGTGCTCCCACCACACGCGTGCTCTCCAAGGGGCCGTTGGCCCCTCTGCAGCAGCCACTGCCACGGTACCCACCAGTGCCCTATCCCGGGCCACAAGACAGCCCCAGGACACCCTGTGCCCCCAACCCTCCTCCTCTGCCACCATGTGCCTCACACCACTGTGGCCATCATGACATCTGCATGCGAGAGCACGGCCACAGCTGGTGCTCACTCAGTGGGCTCCCCTGGGACCCTTGGCAGCCGCTCCACAGGTACTCAATGCTCCTCATCCACTCTGTGCCAGCAGCTCATCCCTGGGCTCAACCCCCCAGGAGGGGCCAGGCAGGATGGCCAAGCCTCTCTGCCCACCCCAGGGATCAGCTCCTGATCCAAGCCCTGCCACAGTCCCAGCACACGACAGCTTTGCCGCCCCTCAGCGAGCACCTCACAAAGAGAGGGGGATCAAGATCCAGCACCCTGCCACAGCAGAACAAGCCCCCAGACTGACCAGCCCACCCACCAAACCCCCACTACCTGCCAGGCGCCGTCAGGGGTCTCTGATGACAGCGGCAGGGTGGCCTCAGTGGCCTCAGTGGGTTGATCCCAGCAGTCCCAGCTGCACCACTGGGCAACCACAGCTCAGTGCCACGTGTGCCCCAGCAGCACTGGCCCTGCCACCCCAGCATGCAAACAGAGCGCTGTGGCACACCCTTGGCGCACCCGGGCCGTCCTGCCTGCTACACCAGAGACACTGCCTGCAGCCCCACACAGAAACCCCTGGGATTCGCTTGGGAGCCAGGGTGTGGGTCCGGCCCAGCCCTGCACAGGCAGTGGGAGAGAACAGACACTAAATCCACCCTTGACTCACATTAGTGAGCAGGGGAGCAGATGGGCTGGGGCGTATTAGCTCCAATCACGCCAGCTTGGGGAAATGGGCAAATCGCCGCCATGCCATTAAACGCCAGCCGGACCGTGACACCAGCAAGGAATGCACACCCAGCACGGGCTGGGGCACACGGCACGCCAGGGGCTGCCAACCAGGGCAGGGGCCCTTCAGGGACCGGCAGGTTAGGCAGAGCCATCCACTGCCCCTTCTCACCCATGAGACCGACACCAGGAGGCAGCTGCTGGTGCTGCCCCCACCCTGCAGGACCCACCTTGGCTGCCCTCCTCTCACCGGCGCAGTTGGGATTCTGGCAGCGCAGCACTGTCTCCTCTGCTGGGCACGGCTCGTCTGTGGAAAGAGAGGATCAGTGCCTGGGTGCCATGAGAGCCACCCCCTGGGGCCATGCAGAGACCCCCACAAACACAAACCCTGAGTTTAAGAGCTTGGCAAAGCACACAGGCTCAGCTGAAGCTGGTCTTGCCCACTCCTGCCCACCCCCGCCTGTCCCACAGCCCATCCAGAAGGATGAAGCCCTATGCCCAAGAGCCAGCACTGCATCCCCGCCGAGGGAAGGCACTGTGTGCTCCACAGAGACAGAATCCAGCACCTCTTGCCCGGCACCCCAAGGCACAGGATGAGGACACAGACCTGCCCCAGCTCCCCTGGGGCTGGCACGGCCTGGGGCTGCAGCAGGAACACTAAATCTGCCGCTGTCAGTTCCCAACGGGGCTTAGTAGCCACTTTAAGCTTTGACACTTAAATCGGCCTTAGGGACAAATCCTATTTTGAAGGCTTTTGTTATGTGTCGCATCTAATAGTTTAAAAATAACGGACTGCTTGTGGCAGACGAGCAGTACGGACACCCTCTGGCAGGACAGCCCCACTGCGGGCAGGGATGCACGGCTGGGAAGCTGCCTGCTGGGGAGGGAGCCCAT
Source organism: Lepidothrix coronata (assembly GCF_001604755.1). NCBI lineage: Eukaryota > Metazoa > Chordata > Aves > Passeriformes > Pipridae > Lepidothrix > Lepidothrix coronata. The sequence continues at coordinate 1,466,956 of NW_016690368.1, forward strand.
GCCGGGGATGTGGAGAGGCCAGGTGCCACGGCTGTACCAGCCCAGCAGCACAGGGGCTTCCCTGCCACGCCATTCCCCTCTCCCGCATCCTTCCTGCCAACAAAAACAGCATCCATGCCAGCCCGAGAGGGCCATGGCCAAGGCCAGGGTTAGACTCAGTCTGCAGGTTAAAATGCCTTTTGAGGCAGCACCGAAAAAGCTGCTACTTCTGTCTGGAGAGAGGAAAGCAACTGCTTGCTCCAGCTCCCATCCGGGAGTGATCCCGGGGCTGCCGTGGCACCACGGGCGCTGCTGGATGACGGCGCGGAAACAGCCGGGCAGGGCTGGGTCCGTCGCCGCCCGGGAGCCGGGCCGGGAGCAGGGACCGGGAGCAGGGACCGGGAGCAGGAGCCGGGAGCCGAGCCGGGCTCTGCCCCCGCGGCAGGAGCACAATGACGGCTCTGTCTGCGCGGCCGCCCCGCAGCGCTCCCGGCCTGGGCCAGCCCCCGCCCCCCGCCGCTGCCGTTTCACTTGACCTATCGGGAATAATAACGGAAGCAAATAAGAAATTCTTTCATGCACCCGAGGGAAAGTTTTCCAAACTCACCAAAAACCTAGAGGCCGCCCGCAGGGGCCGGCGGTGCCAGGGACCAGCCCCGCGCCGGAGCCGCCGGCACGGCCGAAGCCGCGTGGCCGTTCCCAGGCGCTGACCCTGCCCGCGGGTCACACACGCACCGGGGCCTCGGGCACGCGGGCTGGGAGCTCTTCGCAGGGCCCCCCGGTTTCTGGCAGAGGCAGGAGGGTGTCCGGGTCCCCACCAGCCACCTCGGGGGCCGGAGGAGGGATCCTGTCCCCATCAAGCTCCTGTCCCCCCCCCTCCCGGTCACCTCCTCCGCTGCTGCCGGCTGTGCTATCACGCCCGGCGCTCCCGGCGACGGAAAACAAGTCTGAAACCGGATCATCCTCGCAGCCGAGCGCACGGCGGCAGCCGGCTGCTTCAAACCCTGCCTGGGCCGGGGGGAGCGCTGCCGGTGGCACGGGGCAGTTTGCTGAGTGCTCCCCAGCTGCACCTGCAGCATTCCCACGGCATCCCTGTGGCACCCCTGCTCCAGCGAGAGCTTCTCCCAGCCCCTCACCCTCTTTGCCACAGCTGAAGACTTTGGCCAACCACAGCAGCCCACAGCCCTGGCTGTTCGAAGCCCCCCCAGCCACCTACCCCCGAGCTCCTCGCTGATGTCCAGGCCAGAGCTCCAGGAAAACCGCTCCACTGCCTCGTACTCCAGCCCCGCCAGCCCAGCCGGCAAAGCCTCCAGCTCATAGGCACCCCTCTTCTTCCAGTACAGAAACATCCTGGGGTCACGGCCGGAGGGCCCCCAGAGCCGTGCCCGCCCCAATGGGGCCGCCAGTGGGACTAACCGGGGAAGACTGGCTCTGGCTTTAAGAGTGGGTCCCGGTCTCCGGACAAGCGGTGCATTGATGCCAGCGGCGGGAGCCGCAGGGCGGCCGAGGGTGCTGCTGGAGGCTGCCCAGCGCCCGCGCGGGGGGCGCACAAAGGGCCTTTCTTCAGCCTCCTACAGACATTGCACAAATTTCACTTTCCGCCGTCTATGGAAGACATTCGGCCACGGAGACAAGACGTGCTTGTGATGGAAAGAATCAGCATGAGGAGGGGGGCTATTCGGCGGCTCTGCCATCCAGACGGCTTTTGAGGGGGCAGGAATGTGCTGCCCCGGTTGCATCCCTGTACCCATGGGCTTACAGGGGCCCCCAGCCTGTCCAGAGAAAGCCAGGGGTCTTCAGGGGGATTTTCCTCCTGCTAAATCCAAGCAAACAAGAAAGCACCAGCTAGGGCTTAAAACCCTCAAAGGCAGCAAAGGTTGGCACCTTTGTCCTACCCCACGTAAAACTTCCTAAAACAGGGAAAAACCACAGCACTATGCAGGATGATCAAATCCCAGCCCCCCTACTCATCACAGAAACTCCTCCCGGAGGCACCATGTGCTCCCCAGAGTTTTGCTGCTTCTGGTCACCCCTTGCCAGAAATTTCAACAGAAATTGCTGCTGCAAATGTAACAAATGCCAACTTATTGCAAAATCAATCCTACTTTATTTAGTATATCCTTGATATTTGAAGTGCTGTCACCGATTTCCCACTGATCACAGACCCGAGTGTCCCCAACTCGCTGGTGGGATGCTTTGCTGAGGATTATGCTGACCTGTCCATTGTCCCTGACCAGCATTGTCTCTCTCCCTTTTAGGGAGTACCAGAAGCCGGTGAGGTGCCCCCTTTCCCAAAGCTGCAGCATCCACCTCTGGGCCCTGGCAGGCACAGGCAATCTGAACGCCCTGGAAATGCCCCAAAACAGACACTTGCAGCTCGGGACTTATCCCCCAGCTCCCGGGAACGTAGCCAGTGTGGGGTCCATCGCCTGCAGCCAGGTGAGGTGGATGCTGGAGGCTGGTGACAGCACTAAGGGTGATGCTCAGCTATGGGGGGGTTTCAGCACTGGGCATTTCTCACATGCCCCTTGCCTATCTCACCTTTCCTGAAGCTTTTTCCACCCACTTCCCCGTGACTTGAACTCCCCTCTCACCCCGCCTGGGATGTTCTCCCTGGCTGCACCACAGCCCCCTTTATTTATTTTAGCCACTGTTCAGGCCACAATGCCAGCCAAGTCCTTCCTTTGCTGCCAGACCCAACCAGATGGGGATAATTAGGCCTGGATTAAGTTTAACTCTTTACAAGGCAGCAACACTGCACAGCCCCTCACAGCTCCTCTCCAGCTCAGTCCCCTCCCTGCCACTCATCCCAGTTTGTTTACAGCTGTTTGTTTCTGGTGTTCTAGGAAATCTCTTCACAAAACAGATAAAAGCAATTTTGCAGATTACTCACATCCACAGCAGCCACCAGCCAAAAAGCTCCAGTCCCAAGTGATGCACCACATCCCTCCTTCCTCTGCAGGAGACCTGGTCTGTGGGCTCTGAACAGGCACTGGGCTCGGGGGGCTGCACACACCAGGGCCAGATTGTTCCCTGGTCTAGGCTGAGGCAGAACCTCACCTCACTCGCAGGAGCCAGTTAGAAGCCAGGTTACTTTTGCAGACATGGATCCAATAAATGCACGATATGCTGGTATTACCCATTCAGAAGCTCTTTTCCCAAACATGTCTTCAACTTGACCCGAGATGCTTACCTCTTTGTGGCTCCTGCCACCCTCCAGCTTCCCTCAGGAGCAAATTGCTGACTGACAAAGGGTTGTGAAGAAAAAATAAAGTTTCTCTTATGTCCCAGTGGGGTAGAGCAGGTGGGGTCAGGCAAGGCCACATGCCCTAGTGCTCCATGTGATACTCCCCAATCCCATCCTGTTTCAGCCTTGATCTGGAGAACAGTCTGTTAGCGTTGGGGACACATTGGAGTCAGCCTGAGCTGTTCCCAGACCACACTCAGGGCACTGAGCTCACACTGCAGCACTGGGATACGGGGCCAGGCCAGTGCAGGGTGGGAGGAAGCAGCACCCCAGCACAGAGCCAGGGTGGGCTGTGATGGTGCAGAGCTGAACGGCTCCATCTTCACCACCCCGGGGGACAGAGATTCCACAATGTGCTCCTTTCTTCATCCCTCCTTGACCATCAGGACAACAAGAGCTGCGGGCCAGGCACGGGGCCAGAACCCCAGGGTGAGCCCTTCGCCAAACTACAGGACCGGGAAGTTCTGCTCAGGCCCCTGGGGATCACTGACACCCAGAGTTCCCTGAGGGCCGGACAGGCAATGAGAACAACTCCTGACTCAAGGCAGAGTTGGGTGTGACAGCAGCTGCCTCCATCTGTGTCACCCACGGCCAGGGACAAAATCCCAACCAACCCCCTGCTTTCCGTAAATATTTATTACAAAACGCTGAAATACAAACCGAACATACAAAACATTATTAAAGCCAGACCTGCTGTGGCATCTACCTGGCCACCTGCCCAGGGCCTCTGCAGCACCCAGGGCTCCTGTGACCACACCGGGCTCTCTACCCAGTCCACACAAACAACACTTGGCCCAAGGGCTCCGAGGATTCAGGTGTAATCACACTCAAAGGTGAAATCCTTCCTCTTGAAATGCTTCTTTTTCCTCAGCTTCCCAGCGCCCAGGATGCTGTAGTTGTAATCAGACGTGACATATGGGATCTCTCCCTCAATTCCTTGCTGAAAAACAGAAAAATAAAACCAGAAACAACTTTAGGAGCCTGTAGCTTCAGCAGAGGGGGAAGCACTTCCCTCCCCAGGCTGACAGAGCTGATGGTGTTAAAGACTCAGTGATCACCAAACCCCGCTCTGGCATCTAAAACACGAGTGGAACATTCTGTTCTCTTGAGGTTTCTGTGCTTAAGGACAATCTCCTAAAGTGATAACCATCTGCTGATGCCCAGGCATCTCCCAGCATGCATCCGCCTCAGGAATAAGAAACTGGAAAATTTGCCAGCCAGCCAAAGCTCAGCCAGCTCCCACTCCTCCCACAGGCTCCTACCTGGCCCACAAGCACGCAGTTAGGGATAGCAATGTTCCCAAGGAGGAGACAATTCACTAGTCTCAGGTTCTCTGGAGGCACCGGTGTCAGGATATGGTAAAGCTTCTTCTCCATATCAACTCCTCGAACAATTCCTGAACAAAAGAACATATGCAAAGCTCGGTCATCAGGTATCCCTGCTCATCGGCACATCCCCACAGACACTCGAGAACCAAACTCCAAATCTGAACTGGAACATTAAATCAAGTCGTAGAAGGAAACTTAGACAACTACAGGAATTTTACATAAGCCACCCAGAATCTGCTTCTGCAAATGTGAACCCAGAAAGTGAATCAACTGGGGAGTTCTGAGAAGCTCTGAGCGGTGCTGTGCAGTGACATTCCTCACAGCTGTTACCACACATTAACCGAAGCCAAAAGACTTACAGCACAGCTTCCAACAGCAGACAACACACCACTACTCCTGTATCTCATCCCACTTCTGCAGCTGTTTTTGGGAGAGTAGGCAGTTCTGCCACTCTGCAACCCATCTACCTAAACACAGCAGGTGAGAGCACAACTCCAGTGTGCTCACCGAAGCCCAGGCAGTCGCAGACTGGTGTCTGTGTCAGCAGGACTGGCCCGTCGGTCTGGCACCTGACTTCATCCGGAATGCAGCAGAGCCCAACCCAGCTGGCGTTCACTGCATACATGATGTTGGTGGGAGCAACATCTGTGTGAATAACCCTGAGTGCGACAGCACTGAAAGGTACCTGGGGGGGTGAAAAGAGGAAGAAAACTGCCATCGGTTCCACATCAGCTGAGTTCGAATTCAGAGGTAAGACCCTGAGTACACAGACCCTGCATGCTCCCACCCCACACCCACGGGCAGGGCAGACACAGCAGCTTCTGCACAGACAGAACACACATAACACATGTGCCATCTGCACACACAGGACATACAGAACACACATGCCACCTGCACGTGCCACACCAGCACCTCAACAGAAGCTTCTCTTCTAGACACCCTGAATACAGTTCTTATCTGTTTGCAGGTTACTGAGTGTTTATTCCTCTTCTGAGAAACATCTGCAGTAGGAGCAGAACTGCCCCCCGCTGTGAACCAGGCTTTCTGCACCATACCCAAGGCTTCCCATAAGGCTCCTTTACCTGATACGGCACCAGGCTGTGCAGTGGGAGCACCGCCCCGATGTCCGGGTACTGTAGGTGCCCCAGGTATCCCACGATGGACATGTCACGCAGGATGCCGCTGTGCACTCGCCTGTAAGAACAGTTCTAAGTCAAAGACAATGTGTGGTTTTGTTCAGCCCACAAATTCCACACAGCACTTAATGTTCTACTTACGCTTCACCTGCCACTCCTGCCCGAGGGAATTCTGGATGGACATAGAGCAGCTTGTACTGCTGAACTGACGCATCCTCCCCTTCGGAGCACTTCCAGCTTTCTGCAGCACCCACATCCAGCTGCTTGCACTTAGGCTGCTGCTTGCCCTTGGTGTGCAGCCCGGCCTGGAGGTGGACGTGCTCGGGGGTGAGCGGGGCCATTGCCTTCCAGTCGCACACGTCCATCTGAACAACGTGGCTGGGCGACAGCAGCCGGATGATATCGATGAGCAGCAGCAGCCCCTCGCCTTCAAGAGCAGAAAACACACAATTGCTGCTGCTACTTCAACAGGTCACACAGCAGCGCTATCTCAGGGCAGGCACGCTGCAGGTTCTGGTTCTGCGTGGTGCTGCACCATCACCATCACCACCTCCCTCCCACCCCTCTTTCAGAGAAGGATTGATCCCATTTACCTTTCACCCAGCCCATGGTGTTGATAATTAGAGGCACTTCTTTCTTGTAGCAGCTGAACACGTACTTCATGACATCAAGGTACCTCTCCGTGTCTTGCTCACAGCTGGTCTGGCCATAATACACCATCTTACGGGGCGTCTGCTGGTGAGTGAAGGGGGGACCTGGCAAAGACAGCACTGAGCCTCTAGTGCCTTCATCGAGTCAAACCAAAACACTCCCATTTCTGTAGTACCCACATGCCATCCCTCCCAAAATAACCTGTCCTCTCCCCACCTGCCAACACCTTTCTTGCACAGCCTGCACTTAGGGAGAAACTGGTTTGTCGTTTGCAAGACTCTGTGCTGGAGTTCCGTTTGTTTCGGGTTAGTTTGGGGTTTGTTTCCTTGCTTGAAATCACTGGTTACACACTTACAAATCTTTAAACAACAGTCTATGACAAACTGCCTGAACAGCAAACCAGTCTGGCCATGTCCTTTTAGACAGTGACCCAAATCCAGAAGACCACAAACACCAGAAGTTTCCTGGGCACTGGTTTCTTCACACTCGTCACAACAGCCCTGAACCTGTGTGGATCCACTTTGAACTTCTCAGTGAGTTTCACGTGTGAATACAGATTTTCCTAAAGAGACCTTTCAAACCCGAAAGGCTGAACTTGAACTTCCCCTTTGACATGCCTTAGCCTGCTCTACCACCTGTAAACAACATCATCTCTCTTTAAAAGAGACAAAAGGAGCAGGAGAATGGCTCCATGTTACTTAGGGAGCTTAGATGTCCCTACAACAAGACTCAAACAGCTGTTGGTTTATTCTCTCTAGGAACCTCTGACATCTGTGGCAGCAGCTTCCCCTCAAGCAGCCTCTGCCCAGAACACCCTGCTTGTTTCAGAAACGGAACAGGTCTCTGGTAACCGCAGGAGCAGCGGAACACGTACCCAGCACGGGCTCCGTGACGCTGCTCAGGGACACGCAACCGGGCGGTGTGAATTCTGGCTGGCCTATGTCACACTCCATGTACTCGACTGCAGGAAGGCTGCAGGGAGAGAACCCATGTATATGTCCACCACTTTGTGTTTAAAAGCTATCCACCCTCCAGGCCTGACGGCTCTTCTGACAGTCCTGTCAGACACATTTTTCCTTCTCTTAAATCCCATGCAGCACTTAAAAGCTTGCAGAACATGGAAAGACTCACCGATTCAGTAACAGGTTAATTAGGTATCTGTTGAATGTCGATTTTCCAGTGTTTTTTGGGCCACATACCAGCACCACAGGGATACCTTCATCTTCCGCTGGAAAGACAAGCACGGTGTGAACCAGACAAATGCTGGCATCACTCTGACCCAGCCCAGGTGATGCTGAGCTCGAGCATACCGCTCTTTAGAGAAAAATACAACCCTCGATCAGAGTGTGCCAGGCAGGGGACATTCTCTAATTTTAACTCATGAAAGGCCTCACGGACTTCCTTTTCTTCAGGCTACCAAGGCCCCAACCTGGCCAAGTGCCTGCACTCACCACAGCAGGCCTGGATAAGTTCCTCCAGTGCCAGGTACATGCTCTCCGACACCAGCAGCCCGCGGTCGGGGCTGCACTTCACGATGCCCACGGACGCCAGGACCGCGTCCTCCGGCGTGAAGCTGGATTCCTCCTTTTTCTAGGCGAGAGGGCGAGCGCTCACCGCGGTGCGCGAGGCCACAGCGCTGAACGGCGCCAGGGGCGGCGGCCGCTGGCTCTGCACGGGCGGTGCAGGGCACCGCGGGCACCGCTCCGCCCGCGGGGTCTCACCTGGGGCTCGAAGAGCCGCGACAGCGGCGGGTGGCTCAGCAGGAACCGCGTCACCGGCGTGTCCAGGTGCTCCAGCAGCACCACGGCGCAATCGGACGAGAACCGCGCCATCACCTTCACCCGCGCCTCTGCAACGGGCGAGCGCCGCCATCACCCTGAGCTCTGAGCTCTCAGCCCGCCTGCCCCGCAACGCCCCGCGCACAAAATGGCCGCTTCCCGCACCGCGCCGCCCGCAAAATGGCGCCCGCCCGCCCGGTCCCGCACTCACGACGGCGGACGCGGTGCGCGCGCATGGCGGCGCGGGCGGCCGCGCGCAGCTGGCGGAGGGCGGCGGGCGGGCGCGCGCCGGGCAGCGCCTCCAGGCTGAGCGCGCAGTGCGTGGCCGGCGAGAACACCGGCAGGCCCGGGTGGTGCGAGGCCACGGCGAAACCCAGCAGGCGGACGGCGCCGTACAGGCAGCGCAGGCGACACTTGCCGGTGAAGGTCAGCGCCTGCGGGGACAGAACGGGCGGTCAGGCGGTGCGGGGCGCGGCGGGGCCGGCGCGGCGCGGGCGCTGCTCACCTGCCGCGGCGCCAGCAGCAGCACGGCCGTGCCCTCTGCCGCCTCCACGGCCGCCAGCCCCGGCTCGGCCGGCGGTACCATCCCGGCGCGGGCGAAGGAGGCGGCGAACTCCCGCCAGGCCGTCTCTGCCCGGGCCCCGCGGGCCGGGTTGCGGGCCAGGGCCCGGCGCGGGCGGCTGCGCCGCGCAGGCATGGTCGCTGAGCCTCCTCCGCCTCCCGGGGCCGCCCCTCGGCCGGCACCGCCCGCCCGGTGCCAAGCCCCGCCTGCCGCCGCCGCCCCGTTAAGAGCCGCCCGGCCGGCGCCGCCTTACCCCGCCATGCCGCCGCCCGCCCAGCTCCGCCTCTGCCTGTGCGCGGCCGCCGCCGCGGCCCTCGCCCTTCCCGGCGATTACCGCCTGGCCGGGCTGTTCCCTCTGCACAGCGCCGGGCCCCGCACCGACGCCAGCCCGCTAGCCCGCGGCTGCGATGAGTGAGTGCCCGCGCTGCCCGCTCCCCCAGCCGCGGTCTGTCCTCCCTAATAACCACTCTTGGTTCCGCAGCAATGCCGTCTTCAAGAGCCACGGTTACTGCCTGTCCCAGGCCCTGCGATTCACCATAGAGGAGATCAACAACTCCAGCACGCTGCTTCCGAACGTCACTCTGGGCTACGACATCCACGACACCTGCTCTGAGCCCGCCAACCTCCACGCCACCCTGAGTGCCCTCATCCGCAAAGGCAGGCAGGATGTCCAGCTGCTCCCCACCTTACAACACTATGAGCCCCAGGCTGTTGCTGTCATTGGCCCCGACAGCACACAGCTGGCCCTCACCACAGCTGCCATCCTCGGCATCTTCCTCGTACCAGAGGTAAGTGCAGCTCCTGCAGCTGATGAAGAATATGGATCCTGAGCATTGAGGGTTTGAGAGAGGGTGGACTCAGAGCTGAGGAGGCTGCTAGAGCTGGAAACGCAGCCCCTCTGTGTGGGCTGGCTGGGGTCCCTTCCCAGCCCCTATCTGGGGGCAGGCAGGAATCACAGTTGGCTCACCGTCCATCACAGTTTTTTCCTGCCACGGCACACTCGGTGCTGGCTCCACTGCCTGCCCCGCTCTGAGTCTCCCCAGGACAGGCTGCCCGTGCCATCAGCTTTCAGGGATGCCACTGCCTGGGGCAGTGCCTCCCCCTTTCTCCTGGCTCACTTTACAGATCAGCTATGAAGCCTCTGTGGAGACGCTGAGCGTGAAGCGGCTGTACCCGTCGTTCCTGCGCACCATCCCCAGTGACAGGCAGCAGGTGAAAGCTATTTTCCTGCTGCTGCAGCACTTTGGCTGGACCTGGGTGGCGCTGCTGGGCAGCGACAACACCTATGGTAGGGGTGGCCTGGATGCCCTGCAGAAGTTGCTGACCACAAGTGACGTGTGTGTGGCCTACCGAGGCACCATTCCTATCAACTCAGACACCAGCAACCCTGAGCTCCACAACCTGGTCCGAATCCTCACAGATGTCAAGGTCAATGTCACCATCGTCTTCTCCAACAGCCGAAGCGCCCGCCCATTCTTTGAGGTGGTGGTCCAGAGGAACATCACAGGCATGGTGTGGGTGGGCTCTGAAGACTGGCTGTTGTCTCAAATCATCTGGCAGGTGCCTGGCATCCAGACCATTGGCACGGTGATTGGGATGACAGTTGAAAAGCCAGAGTCTGTGATGCTGGAACGCTTTGAAAGTTGGAAGATGGCGGAGGAAGGTGCTGCGGCCAAGTGTGCCAGCACTGCAGAGGCAGGCGGGGAACCCGGGGGGAGCTGCACCCAGCACTACACTGGCTGCTACTCACTCACTGCTGCCCCCAACGTGTTCGACGCTCAAGCCTCCTTCAACGTGTACTCGGCCGTGTACGCCGTGGCCCATGGCCTCCACAACCTGCTGGGCTGTGCCTCGGGGGCTTGCAGCAAAGGCACCATCTATCCCTGGCAGGTAAGAGCAATATAAGGATCCTTTCCCACAGGGAAGGATTTTCCCATTGTGCTCACAGAGACCTGGATGGGACTTCTTGCAGATGATGGGGGTCTGGAGAGCAGAGGTAGCACAGAGGAGGGATCCTCCAGCACATCTCCCTCCCAATGGCAGGAGTCTCACCATTGGAAGGGCTCCTCTCTTACTCTTTTGTTTTACAGCTCCTACAACAGATCAGGCAGGTAAACTTCACCCTGTACAAGAGCCGAGTCTCTTTTGACGCCAGCGGGGATATTTGTAAAGGCTACGACATCGTCATGTGGAACTGGAGTGGCTCAAGCTGGGCTTCTGATGTGATAGGAACCTTCCATGTCAACCCTGACAGGCTGAGCATCGACCCAGGCAAAGTCCTGTGGCACACAAAAGATAGCCAGGTACTGTTCTGCACCCAAGTCTTATTTATTCCTCACTACTGAGCTGGCTGTGTCCCAATGCCAGCTCTTATGGGGCGTTTCCTCATAGCAGGGCAAAACTGAGGGTGGACAGAGGTGGTGTGGGGGGTGCCAGAGTGCTGCTGGGCCCAAGCTGTGCTGCTACCCACCCTGCTCACAGGCTGACCCTGTCTGCACTCCCGGCAGGCTCCCACCTCGGTGTGCTCCAAGGCCTGTGAGCCGGGGGAGTGGCGGCTGCAGCAGAGCCGCCACCGGTGCTGCTTTAGCTGTGCGGCCTGTCCGTTGGGAACCTTCCTGAACAGATCAGGTTAGTACACCCTGGGGGCTGCTCCCACCCCTTCCTTGCCTGCCTGCATCCTGCCTCCTGCTCCCTTCTCCCCGTTCCCAGTCTCTTCTCTCCTGTGGTCAGTAAAGCCTGAGCTGACCTGATGGCAGTGGTCTGGCTCCAATTTGCTCACCGGTGGGTATGCAAAGACCACGTCCTGCACTTTCCAGGGAGTGTTGCCCACAAGTGAGCCCACCTGGGCAAACAGAGCCCCTTCTCCTGTGGCCAGGGGACAGGCATGTCCGGCCCAGCAGCTGTTCCCTGCACCGCATCCTCTGCCAGGGAAATTCGATGCAGTGGTTGCCTTTGTGCCCCAGATGGCACCTGGGGCTTCCGCACCATGCGGTCGCCAGCAGCTGGCATATGGAAATGTGCCCTGCCTGGGACAGACAGCAGCAGTCTCCTGCCTCAGAGTAACCAGCCACAATGACAACCCTCTTCCTGGCAGCTGGTTCCCTGGCACCCTCAGCCCGCTCTTGGGCTACGGGGTGGGGAGGGGCAGCTCTGAGAACAACGGGAGTGAGGTCCTGTCCCATTCAAGGGGGCTGCTGCAGACTCTTCCCAGGTTATTGCTGGATGCATGGGCCCCCTCTCACCCACAGCCCTGAGCCTAACCCAGCCGAGGTCCTGCGGGCCCCACACCTCAGCCGAAGCCACAGACTTTGGGGAATTCCGTGGGTGGAACTCTGGGTGGGGGGGGTCTTTTGGAAAAAGAGCTCCCTCTGCTCCCCAAGGCCTGGGAGTGCCTCTGGGAATGAGCAGAACATGAGAGGTGGGCAGAGCTTGGGGGGCTGCAGGCTGGGCTGTGGCAGAGCTCTTACCGGGTCCAAGGTATGCAAGGTGCCCATGTCCTCTGCAGACCCCTACAGCTGCCAGGACTGCAGGTTGGACGAGTGGGCCCCGGCAGGGAGCGAGGCCTGTTTCATCCGTACTGTCGAGTTCCTGTCATGGTCCGAGCCCCTCTCCTGGGTGCTGCTGACCCTGGCTGTGCTCCTCATGCTGCTCATGGTGGCACTGGCTGTCCTCTTTGCCCTCAATGCCTCCACACCCGTGGTCAAGTCTGCGGGCGGGAAGATGTGCTTCATCATGCTGGGGGCCCTGGCCTGCACCTGCAGCAGCCTCTTCTGCTACTTCGGGGAGCCCACACGGCTGGCGTGCCTGCTGCGGGTGCCAGTCTTTGCCGTCAGCTTCACCGTGTTCCTCTCGTGCGTGGCGACCCGCTCCTTCCAGATCCTCTGCATCTTCAAGCTGAACGCACGCTGCCCAGCGCTCTACGAGGCCTGGCTGCGGCGCCAGGGCCCGCTGCTGTTTGTGGCCGGCAGCACGGCGGCGCAGGCCATGCTGTGCTTGGCCGCCGAGGTCACCGGCCCCTCGGTGCCGCTCCGGGACTACGGCGCGCAGCCCGACCGGGTGATGCTGGAGTGCGCCCAGAGCGCCGCGGCCGGCGCCTCCACCGCCTACACGGTGCTGCTCAGCGTGGGCTGCTTCGCGCTCAGCTACGCGGGCACGGACCTGCCCGCCGGCTACAACGAGGCCAAGGGCCTGACGGTGAGCCTGCTGCTGCACCTGGGCTTCTCGGCCGCCGTGCTCTGCTCGCAGGGCGCGCTGCGCGGCCGGGCCGAGGCGGCGGCGAAGGTGCTCGGGGCGCTGGGCACGCTCGGGGCGCTGCTGGGCGGGTACTTCGTGCCGCGGGCCTTCGTCATCCTGCTGCGGCCGCAGCAGAACACGGCCGAGCACTTCCAGATGGCCATACAGGCGTATACGCGCCGCTGGGCCGCCGCCTGAGCTGCGGGCACCGGCCCGGGGCCGCGGGGCTCGACTCGCCCCGCCCCGCCCCGCCCCCCCTCCCCGGCCCGGCCCCAGCCCCGCACACACAGACAGACACACGGAGACATCACAGAGGCACGCGCGTCACTGCCGGCGCTCGGTGACGCCACGTCCGGCGGTGCCGGTGCCGGCCCCGGGCGCGGCCATGGCGGCGGCGGCGGCGCACAGCGTGCGGGTGCTGCGGGAGCTGAACCGGCAGCGCGCGGCCGGGCAGTTCTGCGACGCGACGCTCGGCGTGGGCGGCCGCGAGTTCCGCGCGCACTGGCCGGTGCTCGCCAGCTGCTCCCGCTTCTTCCGCGCGCGCGGCCCCGGCGGGCCCGTGGCGCTGCCCGACGGCCTCGCCGACACCTTCCAGCTGCTGCTCGACTTCTTCTACACCGGGCGCCTGGCGCTCACGGCGCACAACCGCGCCCGCCTGCTGGCGGCCGCCGAGCAGCTCGGCGTGCCCGACGCCGTGGCGCTGTGCCGCGCCTTCCGCCCGCGGCCCCGCCGCGCCGCCGCCGCCCGCCCGGAGCCCGCGGCGGCCCCGCAGCCCGGCGGGCAGGCGGTGCGTGAGGGGGGCGGGAGGGGGGCGGCGGGGCCGGGGCCCGGCGGCGGGGGCGGCGCGGTGACGCCGCTGTTCCCTCGCAGGGCTCCCCCCCGGCCCCGGCGGAGGCGGCGGGCGGCGGCGGGCGGGGGGACGGCGACGCCGAGCAATTCTCCGAGAAAAAGGCGCTGCGGAGCAAAAAAAGCCCCCCCGCCCCGGGAAAGGCGCCGGGAAGCAGAAAAGGTACAGCGGTGCCGGTAGAGTGCCCCACATGTCATAAAACCTTCCTCAGCAAATATTACCTTAAAGTGCACAACAGGTAAACGCTCCGACTTCTCCTTCCTCTTGCGCGCGCGGAGGATGCGCCGCCCCCGCGGCTCAGTCCCTTCCCGGGGGGGAAAGGGCGACCACAGTTTTGCCAGCTGGTCCCAACGCCATTCCCCGGGATGGAAAGGAGGGTCCCCTCTGCCCCTGGGGGTGCTCTGACCTGTGGGGGGGATTATATGTCTCTGAA
>NW_016690368.1:1481478-1530934 GCF_001604755.1 Lepidothrix coronata
TCTGAAACATATCAGAGCTGCAGTGACTGTCCTGGGCTGCGGCTCAGGAAGGTGGCAGTGGGGGCTCCTCAGGGGCTGTGCTGGCTGCAGGTGGGCAATGGCAAATCGTCCTTGTGGGCTGTCAGATCAGCCCGGGCTGGGCTGGATTTCGGGGGCTGTGGGGAACATGTAGCCGAGCTCTGTGAGGATCTCTGGGCTGGATCTCTGAAAGCAGGGCAGGGCCCTGCCCTGAGGTCTCGAGTTTCACTTCAGTCCTGTGTGAGGAAACACAGGGCCCTGCAGAACCTTGGCCCTGCAGAATCAAGATTCTGCGGAGCACAGTGGGCACTGACAGCCTGACCATGCTTTGAGGGGCCCTGAAAGTGACATAAAAGCAGCTTTAGGGTGACTGAATAGTGGCACTGGGGGGACATGGGCAAGAACCTGCTTCACCTTTCCCTGTGTCCTCCCGCACCTGTCTGTGCATCTGCTGTTGGACAGGCAGTGATGGGGTTCTCCATTTGTATCTCCCCAGGAAACATACTGGAGAGAAGCCATTTGAGTGTTCCAAGTGTGGCAAATGTTACTTTAGAAAAGAGAATCTCATGGAACATGAAGCCAGGAACTGCATGAACCGATCAGAACAGGTACTCCCAGGAGCTGCCCCACTGGGCTGGAGTGCGGCTGCCATCCATCAGGAAGGGAACTGGAGCCTTTTCCGAGCCCCAGGCCACGCTCAGCTCTGAACAGACACCTATCAGCACCGCATGGCACACATTCCATAGCCGGGGTCCCTGTGGCTGGGACCCCCACGGCTGGGACCAGGACGGCATCAGCTTGTGCCTGATGTGCCACACAACCTTCACTGTGTGTTCCAGCGTGCCAGGACACTCTGTGCTGCACAAGACGCGGGTCCTGCGGGTGCAGGCTGAGCGCTGTGCCATGTGCCTGGCAGGGGCTGAGCCGCGGGCTCCGGGCTGGGCTCTGGCTCCTCCAGAAGCTGATGCCGCCCTGTCTCTCGTAGGTGTTCACGTGCTCAGCGTGCCCGGAGGTGTTCAAGCGACGGATGGAGCTGCGGCTGCACATGGTGTCACACACTGGGGAAATGCCATACAAGGTGAGCAGTGCTGGCATCCGGCATCCCCGTGGATGCTGCTGGACACTGGCACAGAGTGGGGGTGAGTGTTTGCCTTCTGGGGCAGCCTGGCCAAGCCCATCAGGGAGCTGAGCCCCCCAGCTTCCTTCCCCCGTCTGTGACAGCCCACTAAGGGTCATTCCCTGTCTCTGAGCTGGAACGTGTTCCAGGGAGACACCACAGCCACCTGCTTCCTGCAGCCGTACAAGGAATCTGTTCTGCTCCCCCACTGGTCCTCCTTGCTCTGAAACCACTCTTTGGGGGCAACTGGAAGCTGACCTCCCTCTCTTTTCTCGCAGTGCTCCTCGTGCTCGCAGCAGTTCATGCAGAAGAAGGATCTTCAGAGCCACATGATAAAGCTGCATGGCGCACCCAAGCCCCACGCGGTAGGGACCAGGGTATCGGGAAGGGGATGATCCTGCACACGCACCTGACCTAGGGAATAGTGCCCGTGGCCCGTCTGGCTCTGTTAGTGAGGCAGGGGGACACAGAGCTGCTGGAAACAGGCTTTTTTGAGTACAGGAGCAGCTGATAGACCTGAGCACTGACCAGCATTTTGCCTCTTGGGCTGTCCCATCTCACTGGGTGTCTCTGAGGCCAGGGGTGCTGCTGTGGCTGCCGCAGGAAGGGCCCTGGAGCAGCCAGGGGAGTGCCAGGTGTTGGGCACAAGTGGGTCTGGTGTGGGTGTACCCTAACCCCCCTCTCCTGTGGCCTTGCAGTGCTCAACCTGCTCCAAGTGCTTTCTGTCCCGGACAGAGCTGCGCCTGCATGAGGCCTTCAAGCACCGTGGAGAGAAGCTGTTTGTGTGTGAGGAGTGTGGGCACAGGGCCTCGAGCCGCAATGGCCTGCAGATGCACATCAAGGCCAAGCACAGGTACGATGTGACCCGTGTCCTCCCTTATGTCACCCTGGCTCTTCTGGCTGTGCTCCCTCCCCTATAGGACTGGGGGTTGGCTGAAGGGAGTGCTCCCTTCCCGGAGGTGCTGGGCTGAGACCCAAGGGGCTGAAACTGGTGGAGGGAGAAGTCATGGTGAGTTTTCCCTGCCCACAGAAACGAGCGGCCCTATGTGTGTGAGTTCTGCCACCACGCCTTCACACAAAAAGCCAACCTCAACATGCACCTGCGCACACACACTGGCGAGAAGCCCTTCCAGTGCCACCTTTGCGGCAAGACCTTCCGGACACAAGGTACCCCTGGCTGCTGCTGGGGCAGGTCATGCCAAGCGCCATGCTCTGGCATCCAGGACCTCCAGAAAGCAGCTTCCCCAGGAGCAAAGCCACACTCTTGTGAGTGCAGGCTGACACCAAGTCACCTCCACTGCCCTCATGGCACAGAAGGGGAACAAGCTGGTGTTTCCCATGACCTTTACCTGGAGCTTATGCTGCACTTGCCTTTCTGGCCTGGTTGCTGGGATGGGGGGCACGTGCCATGCCACTGACTGGCTGCTCTCCCCCTCTCTGCCCCTGATAATGGCAGCGAGCCTGGACAAGCACAACCGGACGCACACCGGCGAGCGGCCATTCAGCTGTGAGTTTTGTGAGCAGCGTTTCACGGAGAAGGGGCCGCTGCTGAGACACATCGCCAGCCGGCACCAGGAGGGGCGGCCCCACTTCTGCCACATCTGCGGGAAGACGTTCAAAGGTAACGCTGGGGCTCCGGCTTTCACAGGGCTCCACAGGAGCCACCTCCTCCCCACAGGCAGCTTGGCATCACTGTGAGCAGGTACAGTGTGGAGCTGCTGCCCACGGGCTCTCACTTCCCTTCCCAGCAGTGGAACAGCTGCGCGTCCATATCCGCCGGCACAAGGGCGTGAGGAAGTTTGAGTGCACTGAGTGTGGCTACAAGTTCACGCGGCAGGTGAGGCCTTCCCCAGCTCTGGGGCCTCTGGGCTGTGCCAGGGAGCCGGCCCTCACCGGGCCCTTCTGCGTGTCCCTTCCTTCACAGGCTCACTTGAGGCGCCACATGGAGATCCATGACCGCGTGGAGAACTACAACCCACGGCAGCGGAAGCTGAGGAACTTGATCATTGAGGACGAGAAGGATGTGATGGTGGTGCTGCAGCCGCCACCAGAGCTGGAGGTGGGCTCGGCCGAGGTGATTGTGGAGTCACTGGCCCACAGGCCACTGCCCGAGGAGGTTCCTGCGCAGAGACTGTGCTCAGACGAGAACTTCTCCACGGCGGACGTGATTGAGCAATCTCTGATTATAACAACAACGATTCCTGAAGACTGTGAGACGTAGTGCAGCCACCCTTCCACTGAAACACAGTAAAGTCTTGGGCTGAGCCAATCTCTGCCACACTTGTTCTTTCGAGTTGTGCATCCGTCCCCTCCCCTTCTTCCCTGCCAGTCTCTCACCCCAGACTACAGGGAAGTCACCATGATGATGTGATTGAGTGTCAAATGAAGAAATGGTGCAAAAGGGCCACTCCAGTCAGTGTCTGTGCACCGTGCAGGGGGATTGGACTGACCTGCTTGTGTCATACTGTGAATCACTTTCTGACACCCGAGGAGCTGGTGGCGGAGGAGCCCCTTTCCTTCAGCCCTCTTACCCTGCTCCTGATTAAAGATTAAAGCTCAACTTCCCCCAGAGAGAGCAGCTCTGCCCTTTCCTTTAACGCATGTGAAAGGATTGTTTCCTCCGTTAAACTTGTGCCTTATTTCTCCTTTATTTTGTCAAGCTTCTGTCAGTTGCTGTTTCTTTCCCCCATTACAGGAGGGGCAGGACCTGTGTCTGCTCACCATTGAGATAATGGAGCTGCAAGTTCACTTGAAACACACTTCAGCAGCCACACAGTGCCTGAGCTCCTGTGGTCAGGGGTAGGGACTTATCTCTGTCCCAAATAACACGATCCAAGGTTGCTGGGGGAGTTATAACCATTTCCTGAGTGGTGCCAGGTTGGGGGAGATCCCTGTGTGTACCCTCACCCCCAGAGTCTCAGCCATGCTCTCTGCCTTCCCCCTCTACTCACCAAGGAGGCAGAGAGGCTCTGTTTTAAGCGTACCCAGATAGAGACAGTCCCACTAAAATTTCACTCCAGGCCCTTTCCCTTCGCAGACGACAGAATTGTGTAACAGGTTTTATTTAACTTGACAGCTGCAAGTAAATTTAAAAACAAACTATGAGAATAAAAATACATTATCTGCAAATGTAAAATGCCTTTGTTTCAAAGGATGGAGTTCAACTGTACTGGAGGATTCAACACAATGAATTCTACAAAAAATAAATAGTTATCTGTAGCTGCTCAGCGGGTGGGGTTGGGGGTCCAGCAGCGAGCACTATTTATAGCTCAGCAGAAATACCTCGGGCTGCAGCGCCGTCCGGCTCTCCGCAGGCACGGCACAGCACGGACAGGCTGCTCCCAGAAAAGCAGCAGATGCCCCGAATTGCAGGCCCCAGTGTCCCCCCCGCCAGGCTCTGCCCACAGGGGCCCACGGGCTGCACCCCAGCGCGTGGTCTCAAGGCACTGTCAGTGTTCCAGACTGAGGAACAGCGCGGGTTCCCCCTGGCTGAGGAGTGCAGTGACCGGGTATGCGGGCTTTCCATCTCTGAATTCAGTTTAAAATACAGACTTCTCTATTGGTTAAAAATAAAAGACCAAAAAAGCAAATGCATCCAGCCACGCCTGAGCTGCTGTCACACTTCAAGGTTCTCCTGAAGATGTGACACTCGCTCCTGGGGAGCTGTGCCACAGGTTCGGCCTCTGCTTGTTCCAGAAACATTCCACAAATAAACCACGCAGCTGCTCTTCAGCAAAGGTAGATAAACAGCCCACCTGGCCAGGGCACTTGGGCAAGTATAAAGGCAAATCTTACACAGGCCAAAAAATATGCAAACCCCAAACAAAAAGAAGAAAAAAACCCCTAAAATAACTACCTTTCAATCCCAACACGTGCACAGAAAGCCTGTCTCCCTCCGAGGCACAGAATAGAGGGGGGGTCCAGACCACTGTCTTACCAGACAGACCCCTCCCAAAAAAGAAACTGAAGGAAGCAGTTTGGTGGCAAAGTACTATGGGGTGAAGGAGCTCCCAGTGAAAGGTGTCTGGTCACAAGCTGTCAGTGGTGGTGCTGTGGCGCGGGTCAGTGTGATTGTTTTCCCTGGGGGTCTCGGGTCCCTGCGGGCAGCGAAGGGCTGAGGGAGCAGCGGAGGCCTCACTGCCTGCGGTCACACAGCAGCACATCCAACAGCCAGAGTTCCCATTCCCTCTGTGATCACTACGGTTTTGTTTCCAAGCACTGGTTTGCCTCAGCCTTCTCCCGAAGCAGCCCAGGTTCTGGATGAGGGACTTATGTCAGGCTGCTTCCTGTGCTAAGGCAGTTCATTGAGGTTCTGGTTGTGAAGGTTTTGGGTCTGCCTGCTCAAGCTGATGGTGTTGTCCAGCGTGATGCTGTCGTCCTCCTGTGGGGTTTCTGGCATGAACTGCCGGAATATGCTGACGCTGCCGTGCCAGAAGATGGGCTCGGGGAGCCGGCCCACCACGCTCCACATTCGTGTCTCGGGGTCATAGGCTTCCAGGACATCTGAGAGTTCAAACGTGTTATCATAGCCCCCGGAGACATAGACCTTCCCGCCAAGCACGGCCACACTTCCCCCAACGTGAACCTGCAAAGTAACAATAAATACACACCACAATCAGGGGTGTTTGCCCAATCTGGCAGCTGATTGAGGGGGTGGGTGCTGTCTGGCAGCTGCTCCTTGGAGGAGGCTCCATGCCCGCCAGCGGCAGCTCAGGCTCTGAAGCAGCACTGCCCACAGCTCTCACATGCTGAGCTGAACACCCGGACATGCTGCCACATTCAGGACTTTGTTTTCCCCATGACTCCGGTACATTTAAACCCGCTCCACGTGCAAGGGGTTCTGATCAAAAGAGCTCTTCATTTTCCAAAGGTAAATGAAACCCATTTGTAATACTTAATGCACCCTGGGGGATGGCAAACGTCCTACCTGAAGCATGGCAGGGATTTTATCCCATTCATTCTTTGCTGGATTGTAAACATCCACTTCAGCCGAGTCGTCTCTGGGGAAGAGAACACAAAATTACTCTTCTGCGTTCTAGAAACTCTGCTTGAGTTCTTCGCCAATGCCAAATTTAGGTGGGTGGGATGAGAGAAGAGCTAGAGGGACATCGTAATCCCCCAAGGCTTCTCTCACCCGCCCCACTTGCCAGACAGGAGGGCGACAGTGACAGGTGAGGGGCGTTTGCGACGCAGAGACACTGACACAAGAATGTGAGGAGGACAAGGTCAGGGCAGCTGAAGAGGAGCTGTCAGTCCTTCCAAGACAGTTCTGGTACAGACAGAATCAAGAGGCTGTGAGGCAGCTCCAGGCAGGGTCGGCTCCAGATCGGCTCTAGGGTGGCCGCAGAGAATGCCTGAGCCTCAACTGCTGTGCTACATTTACTGGTATGAAACCAGTCCCAGCACAAGGGATCATCACTCAGAGGCTTTAGTCTAAGCTATTAAAACAAACCAAAAACTGAATTTGCCATTTTTACTTGTTACCTATTCCTCTGCCCTCCAAAGATTATCCTATAGCTCTACACGGAGCAGCAGCCCATGCACAGGAATTGAAATGAGGAGAGAACACCTGATCCTGATCATCTCCTCACTGACTCCTGCAGATGTACAAGCAATCCAAAATCCTGAACTGTCAACCATCAGTATTTTAAAGGGGTAAGAAAAAGGAAATTCTATGGAATCAGCTTGTGACAAGGAGCTGAACAGCTGCAACACCCCGGCAGGATGGACTGAAACCAGGTGACTCAAAGAGATGCCAGCAAGACGCTCAGCTGGACCCAAAGGGATCAAATAAAAGGTCTTGGGCCAAAGCTGCTGCTTTATGCAAAGCCAAGAGGAGATTAAAAAAAGAGAAGTGGCTGGAGGCCCTCACAGAAGTCTCTGTTTGTTCAGAGTCAACACAGGGAGGGAGATGAAATGCTCCAGCCCGAGCATGCCTTCCCGTTTATTTTTAATTAAGCGGATAACTGAAGTATCTGCGCCATCAGGACAGCTTCAGATGGGTAATTAAGTCCCAGTTTGGAAAGGCACTTAAAAATAGTGACCAATCACTTCATCTTCAGCCTTCTTATCGCTGCTGAGACGGAAGATGTCCTCTCCTGCGCTACAGTTTAATGTTTTCTTGGAGCTTATGTGCTTATTTATAGCAGCGAGGGGGGCTGAACCAGGAGCCAAGGAATCCGAGAAGCCAATTTCCAAGCAGCGCTGCTGACTTCAGCCAGATTTACACCTGGCTGTTCCCCAGCCCGAGGTTACACTCAGGCGTTTTTACACAATTTTAAGGGTAGCCCCACCAGTACCATCAGGGGAAGCACTGCAGTGCTGTCCCAGCACAGTGCCCTCCCTCCAATACCTCCAAAATCCCACACACCTTCCCAGGGAAGCTCCAGGCCCTCCCCACGGGGACACGGGAGGGAGGTGATGGCTCCCACTACTCACCTTATGAAATACATGAGCCCGTTGAGCGTGACAGTTTTTGGGGCAAAGGACCAGGGGGGCAGGTGGCCGCAGTTGACAAGGGACCAGAGGTCACTGTCGGGATCGTAGCACTGCATGACCATGGACTCTTTTCCAGCCAGGGAGCCGATGGCGAACAGCTTCCCGCGGCACGAGGTGGTGGAGCAGTTGTCCATGGGGTACAGCATGGGCTGCAGGGCTTCCCAGCTGTCCAGCGTGTGGTCGTAGCGCTCTGTGCTGTCGGAGGCAACTACGTAGAGCAGTCCATCCAGGACTGTGGAGCTGTGGTATTCCCTGGCTTTCAGCATGGGCGACACCTCCGTCCACTCGTTCACGCTGGAATTGTACCTCCAGACGCAGTCATACAGCCTGGACCCGTCTGAGCCCCCTGTGGCACAGCACGACACGTGTCAGAGCCGGGCTCTGCACAGCCAAGGGCGACGGTGGAGAGCACTTGGCTCAGCACCAGCACCTTTGCTACAGCTGCAGCTACACCTTCCGCATACAGCCCCTCCCGCTGCCCTGGGCTGTACGATGGGGCAGCATTTTAGTTCTGGGGGGTGGCACTACTGTGTGCCATGAGAATTTTCATGCAAGTTTTGCACTGTTTCCAGCAAGCCAGGAAGGATTTCTCCCACGTCCTCCCTAGTCCATACTCAGCCATGAATCAAAACGAGTCTCCCAAGTTTCACCACCTCCATCCTCTAAACTCCCACTTCTGTCCCATTTTGTGGCCCCTGCTCCATTGCTGCCCAGAAGCTGCTGAGGCAGCGGCACCAACGGCAGCTTGGGAACCTCCTGGCCCTGCCTGCAACACACTGACACTAAGTAGAACGACCCAAGATCCCCAGCAGCAGCCTCGCAAATGGCTCTTGGCAGGACTGGTCTCCATAGACCCACCAGGGATCACTCCAGGAAGCTCCCAAGGTATGTAAGGATATCTGTACCAAACGAGCCATTTTTACGACCCTGCCCTTAAAGCAGAGCCTTGTTTTCTGCTTGTGACTAAAGAACACAGAGTTTCCTGATCAACTGCGTAAGACCTGCCCTTCAAAACTCTGCCAGCGTGTCCTGCACACCCAGGGCATGCTGTTCCGCAGCGCCTGGTTTCCTGGGTTTGTTACAGCTGGTGCAGGGCTGCCGCTCCAGCTATGGGGATGTAGTTCAAAGGAGGCATCTGCATATAGATTAACAGCTGAATTTATACATTGGTGTCACCTTGACAGAAGTAATTGTAGCCCCAGCGGACTGCAAGGAGGCAGGATTTGTGCTGAGGAAGATACTGTGACTCACGGGGGCTGGCTAAGGAACCCGGGGCTTTCTGACACACCTATGCCTCAAGCAAGTGGCCTGGCTTGTGATTCACAGGGCTCTGAAACCAAATACCTTCTTCACAGAGAGAAACTCAAAACCCTCTTAAAGTAACCCATATCCCCCAGAGTGACAGTTAGAAAATTCTAACTACAAGATCTGTGACTTCTGCCCACGTGCTCAGCAGCATTAGTCATGACAAAATAGCTCCTGGACTGAGACCAGCTGCTAAATCCAGCACCAACTCCAGAAGTCTCCATGCCTGCCAGCAGGCTGCAGGCACCCAAGCTTAGTCTCAAACTCTCTGCTTCCCAGGAAAGGCCAAGTCTCACTGCTAGAACCTACATATTTTCAAGAGAAATCTGCACCCTAGCGGGTACCCTCACACCCTGTGTGCCTTACCAGTGACATAGATGTCGTTGCCCAGCGCAGCAACGCTGTAGCCCCCGCCCAGGTGCTCAGGGAACTCGGCCAAGTAGCGCCAGTGGCCGGTGCGAGGGTTGTAGCAGTCGACGGTGACGAGCTCGTCACAGTCGCGGTCGCAGCCGCCAACAAGGACGAGGATCTCAGCGAGGCCGGTGGAGGGCCGGGGGCGCATGCGGGCGCAGGGCCCCCGGTCGTGGCGGTCGAGACGGGCAGCCTGAAAGTCGCGGGCCTCGCGCAGGAGGCGCAGGCAGGGCGGGCAGCGGGCCACCAGCGGCTCGCTCTCCACGTGGGCCAGCAGGTAGAAGCGGCGCACAAAGGGCAGGCGGACGTGGGCCAGGAGCTGGGGTAGCAGCGGGGCACGGGTGGCGGGGTCAGCGCGCACCCAGCGCAGCGCCAGCTGGAAGGCGGCCTCCTCCTTGGGGATGCAGAGCCCGTCGTCCTGCAGGTAGGAGAGGAGGCGCGGCAGCGGCAGCCGCTCCAGCTGGGCGCCCAGCTCACCCACGTGCCGCAGCACGAAGCGGTGGGCAGCAGCCGCCAGTGCCGGGCACGCAAAGGCTTCGGCGAAGTCCTGCATGTCCAGGGCGTTGGCGGGCTCCAGCTGCCGTGCCAGCCAGGCGCCGCAGGCCTCCTTGACGGCGGGGAACTGCAGCAGGTCGGCGGCGCGCAGCAGGCGCTCGGCGATGTCGGGGCCCAGCCGGCCCACGCGGCCGGTGTACGCGAAGTCGAGCAGCCGCGCCAGGCACTCGGGCTCCACGCCGTGCAGCCGCACTCGCTCGGCCCGCGCCTCGCGCAGGGCCCCGCCGAACATGGCGCGGAAATATCCCGAGGCCGCGGCCAGCACGGCGCGGTGAGCCCCGAACTCCCGCCCGCCGGCCACCACCGTCACGTCCAGCAGGCTCCGCTCGGCCCGCAGCGCGCTCAGACCCCGCAGCAGCGACACCGCGTGCGCCGGTTCTCCTGCCGCCGAGGCCGCCGCCGCCGCCGTCCCGCCGGTGCCCGCGCCGGTCGCCATGCCGTGCCTGCGGGGAGCGCACCTGGGTCAGCGCGGAGTCGCTGGAACCGATCCCCGAGAGGTTCCCGGGGCGGGAAAGGGAAACCAGGGAAGGAGGTGGTGGGTGGGCTCGGGGAGCCCGTCCCGTGCCGTCCCGGCCGACAACCCCCGGGTGCGGCCGCTGCGTAACGCGGCGCCGCCTCCCCCAGCGCGCCCCCGCTCGGGCCGGTCCCGGGGTCCCGCAGCTCCGCAGCCACCCCGCTCAGCCCCTCAGCCCCGGGCTGGCCCCCAGCGGGAGCCGCCCGACGGCAGCGCAAAGGCAGCGGGGCGGCCCCGCGAGCGGGCGGCACTGCCGGAGCCCCGCTCTGAGCACGGCTCCGGGCGCCGCCGTTACCGCGGGCGGCAGGGCCGGGCCCGGTGCGGAGCCGAGGCTCCCGCGCCCTGCCCGGCCCATCCCGTCGCCGCCAGTCCCACCGCCGCCACCAGCCGGGCCCCGCGGTGAGCAAAGAGCCGCCACGTCCCGCTCGGGCTCGCGCCCGCCGCCACCCAGTAAGAACCGCCCCGGCGGCCCCGGGCCCCGCTCACCGCTCCGCTCTTCGCTCCGCTCTTCACCCCGCTCCGCTCCCCGCTCCGTTCGTCGCTGCCGGCGCCGCCCCCGCCCCTCCGCCGCTCCCGGCGCGCCCCGCGCCCGGCACTGCGCACGCCCGGACTACGGCTCCCGGCGGCCCCGCGCGGGCGGCCGCCCCTTCCCCGCCTCCCGCCGGCACCGAGCGGCTCGCGGTGTCGGCACTGCCCGGCCGCCGCCGCCCGGCCCCGCCCGCGCCCCCCGCGCCAGGACATGGACTCCGACTCCTGCGCCTCGCCGTTCGCCCCGGAGGTGAGCTGGGGCCCTGGGGACGCGAGAGGGGAAGGGACGGGAAAGGAGGGGAGGGGGAGCGGGAGGCTCTCCCGCCGCCCGGCCCGGCCCAGCCCAGCCCGGCCCGGTCCGGCCCGGCCCGGCCCGGCAGCCGCTGCCCGCTCCCCGCCGCGGGGCCGGGGTCGGGGCCATCTTGTGCCGCCGGGGCGAGGAATGGCGGCGGCGCCGCCCCGCCGTGCCCGCCGCGGGAGGGGCTGCCTGGGGGCCCGGTGCCGGCACCGGGGGCGATGGGGGGTGGGCGCTGCCCGGTTCCGCCGGCGCGGGGCGGGCGGGGCGGGCGGGACCGGCGGGGCCCCCCCCCCCCCCCCCGGGCGGGCCCGGCCCCGCGGCCGCCGCTCACCCCCGCTCCCCGCAGGACTTCTCCCCCGGCTCCCGGCGGCACCGTACCGTGGAGGACTTCAACAAGTTCTGCACCTTTGTCCTGGCCTACGCCGGCTACATCCCGTATCCGCAGGAGGTGAGTTGCACCGGGGGGCACCGGGGGGGCACCGGGCTGGTCTGTCGGACCAGCCGCTCCAGCGGTCACGGCCCCGCGCCGGGCCGGAACAAAAGGAACGGCGGCGGCTGGAGGCTCTGGGGACGGGGCGGGGGGTGGCCGGCGTGGGCGGGGTGAAAAACGTCGGATCCGGCATCGCTCCCCGGGCGCTCCGGCGGAGATTCCCGGGGCGGCGCATGGGGAGAGCAGGAGCGACAGCGCCTCGGGGGACAGCGCCTCGGGGGGACCGGGGACAGCGCCTCGGGGGGACCGGGGACAGTGCCTCGGGGACAGGGCGCAGCGCCTTGAGTCTGTTCTGAGTCAATGCTGTACCTGCTTTCTCGACGTGTTCCAGGAAACGCCACTGAGGAACAGCCCCAGCCCTCCCAACAGCACTGGAGGCACGATTGACAGCGATAGCTGGGATCCTCGCTTCAATGACACCCCCTCCTCTGTCTCCCTGCCCACCAAGAACAGAAAGAACTTCAGTCAGCTTAAACGAGCAAAACCATATGGTTCCCTGTTCCAGCGGGCAAAGGCCAGCAACTTCCTGCCGGAGCGAAAACAAATCGATAAGATCAGGAAGAAGAAAAAGCTGAAAAGGAGGGAAACAGAAGTGTCTGCAGAGGAGGACTACGAGGAGAAGCTGCTGGAGCTGGAGGCAGAGGACTCTTACACAGAGACACCGATGAGCCCCTCATCAGAGGGCGACCCACAGTCTGTGACCGAGCACTGCTCGGTGTGGGACTCTGACACCCCATCCAGTGTCTCCTACCCCGCTGTGACAGCCGAGCAGACGGTGGAGATCCAGAGTGTGGGCAAACGAACGGTCATTCGGCAGGGCAAGCAGGTGGTCTTTCGGGATGAGGACGGCACTGGTGACGATGAGGACATCATGGTGGATTCAGGTAGGTGGCCTGGCTGTCCAAGAGGATCAGCCAGGTGGAAGTGGCAGTGCTGTTGCCGATTTCTTTGGTACTTTACCTGTAGCATGAGAATAATGCTGAGCAGTGCTGCCTGGGCAGTTAGGATTTTGGTGGAAAAGGGGGGGTTGGCTCCTTTTACAGTAAACTGAGTGAAAAGCTGCAACTTTATAGAAGCAGCCGGTTCTCCTCTCCTCCCATGTACTGCTGAGAGTCTCTTCCCATGCAGGGGAGACCTGAAAAAAGCAGCAAAGTGCCTGTCTTTGAAACCCAGGAGGTTAATTTAGCACAAAAGGAGAGAAAAGTCCCAGTGTGGGTGTGAAGGCTCGACCACTAAAAAATGTGGCTTTGCTCTTTGTCTTTGCAGATGACGACTCGTGGGACCTGGTCACTTGCTTCTGCATGAAGCCTTTTGCCGGGCGGCCGATGATCGAGTGTAACGAGTGCCACACCTGGATCCACCTCTCCTGCGCCAAAATCCGCAAGTCGAATGTCCCAGAGATCTACATCTGCCAGAAGTGCCGGGACTCCAAGTTTGACATTCGCCGTTCGAACCGCTCCCGGACGGGCTCGCGCAGGCGCTTTCTGGACTAGGGGGAGGCGGTGCTGGTGCGCTGCGCGGGTGGGCGAGCCGTGGGTGCTGGCTGGGAGGCCGGGAAGGGCTTCCCCAAACTGCTGCTGCTCGGGCGGGAGAGCTGCCCGGCTGGCCCGCGGCGCAGGGACGAGGAATCGCCAAACCACGGGCAGCTGGGGCTGGGAGAGGCCAACTGGTCAGAACTGCGGCGAGATACTGACTGTCTCGAGGGACAGACGAAGCTCTCTGAGCTCGGTGGAGTTTTGTCCGGTTACGATGACTGGGTGATGTCTGGGGAATGTACAATACCTTTGCCATAGAGGTTTTCTCATCCCATTGGAAACTGCAAATCCTCTCTGTGCTAGGAAACTCCTCCTCCAAAGAGGGAGGGGAGGAGGAGGAAGTCTATGTGAAGAGTCTGAAAAGTAAATGGCCCTGTGTTTTAAATTCAATGAAATATTATACCTGCCCATTTTTCCGTATAGATCAATCTTAGATGTCCTAAGGCTCAGTAGGAGCCAGCGTCAGTGCTACCAGCCTCTGTGTGATCTGCTGCCGCTTCCACAGGCTTGGGAAAATGGGAGTTCTGCAATTTGGCATTGCTCAAGTGCAAATGGGACTTGGGGCTCCCTCCTGTGCCAAGGGACAGCACCCTGGCAGGAAAGAGCAGCCCTTTTTCTGGACAGGCAGCGTGGGGGATCAGTGGCATCAGATTCTTCCCTACAAGGTCTCTTCATAGTGATTTTTTATGATTTTATTTGCATGATCAGCTCAAAAGTGTGTATGGAGGGAGACTGCTCCGTTTCCTGTCCCTTTGTTAACCTCTACGGGGCTGTTTTAAGATGATGACTCTCCCTCTTCTCAGCCCAGAATTCAAACATGGACTCTAAAAGGGGCCAAAGTAAATGTAGAGCCTGGCAGGTCTGGCTGGGATTTGATCATGTCCATCCAAGTACAACAGCTGAGTTGATTTCTGTTTTCACTGTTTTTTGAGACCGGACTGTAACCAGAAAGCCAGAATCTTTAACCTACTGGTAGCAATGACACAGCTCAAAGCGAACGCAGGCGATGCAGCTACAGGGTGAAGTGCAATGAGGATCCATCCAGTGCGGGGTGGACAGGAAAGCAGGCCCCAGCCAGCCTCAGCCCAAGGGAAATCCCTCCAGAACCACGGTGGGGAGTCACAGCTCATACACAAGGCCAGGGAGATGCTGGTGTTGTTCCTCGATGACCAAATGCATCTCCGTGGGTCACACAAATTGGGTTGATGTTTCAAGGTATTTCCCTGAAGTTCTGCCTGGGGAATAGTGTATGCTCTGTCCAGGGAGACCAGGAGGCTCGAGGAGACACTGGCTGGTACCGCAGCCACAGCCAGACCAGCTGTGCCAGCAGGAACATGTCCTGAGTTCTGCAGTCACAGCATTGGAGCACTGCCTTGTCTGAGGACTAGCTCACTGGGAGATGTGCCCTGGTGATGACTGAGGGTCTTGCCAGGACACAGGGTCTGGTGCCCTTCTTCAGACATATGTGCTGGAGCTGCCAAAGCCTCGGGCAGCCCAGTGCCACGGGGTCCTGGGCTCCATGGCGTGGGACATGGGGGCACAGGAGGTCTGCCAGACTGGCAGGGCAACAGAGCTGCGTGACTTGCAACTTCTGTCCTGCTTCTTGATAAAAATCCTATTCCACAAAGCTGTAACAGCTGACTCTGGGTTCAGAAAACCAGCTCCAGCTTCTGTGAAATCTCAAGACCATGACCATGCTGTGCTGCCTTCAGAAGCTACATGGAACCACCAAGGAGTTTGCCAAAGACTCACCCCTGACTGCTGCCTGACTGTCCTTTGCAGCCAGAAAAATAACCAAAGCACTCCAATGCTGCCATTTCACTCTGCAACCGGAAAGGCTTAGGAAGGTCCCAGCTGCTGCTGCACAAGGGTTGGACCCGTTCTGGAATCGGTCTCTCTGTGTTTGCAGTGTGTCCACAGTTCAACTGGACCTCCATGGAGCGCGTTCCTGAAGCTTTTATGGGTGCACTGCCAAGTGAACTGGCTCTTTTTTACAGAGGTTCGACACTAATCAATGTGACTGACTCTTGTTCTGTTCCCTTTTCAGATTTATCCCAGTGAATGGTGTCTGACAAGTCCAGCACGTTACAGTATCAGCAGAGAGAAATAAAAAAGTAACATCTTCATTCTTTTAGTTCATCACTTTCAGCCATGTATAATTATAGTTTAATTCAGAACTTTATTTTTTCATTAAAACTTTTAATGAACCATGTTTTTTTCTTAAATGTGAAA
Source organism: Lepidothrix coronata (assembly GCF_001604755.1). Classification (NCBI taxonomy): domain Eukaryota; kingdom Metazoa; phylum Chordata; class Aves; order Passeriformes; family Pipridae; genus Lepidothrix; species Lepidothrix coronata. The sequence goes on from NW_016690368.1 coordinate 1,496,980, forward strand.
TAAGTGAACAATGAGTTTGTTTTATTCCAAACTCGGGAGTCTGCTGTTATGATTTACTGGTGTGTGCGCTGTTGTGCCAGGCAGCAACAAGATCTGATGCTTCAAATGCTCTTCCCTAAACAATACACCCAGTCAGGCAGGGATAGGAAGTAAAGGCAGGTATACCCACCTTTCTCCAGAGCAGCTGCTCCTTGCCAGCCTCTGGTGAGAGATCAGGTCCCTGCAGCCTTGGAAAAAGCCCTGGGGGCTGCACTGCATCTGCCTCGTGAGGACTGGCTGCTTGGCCAGACCCAAACCAACCCCTTGAGAACCCTCCAGGAGCTGTGCTGAAGGAGAGCTCCCTCCTTCCCTCCCCACTGCCAGAGGACTCCAACCCACCCAAGGGCTGCCTAAGCCTTGGTGCCACCCTGCAGCTCCGGTATGTGCCATGACCCTGCAGGCACTGCTGCTCAGCCAGCTGCCATCAAAGCAGCCTTAACATCTTGGCAAACTGAAAAGGTGGCTCAACCTTTTGCATATGGCACTAGGTCATACTGGAAGCTAAGCTCTCGTGGCTTATAGCTTCTGTTTTAATTCTGTTGGTAATTTTGAATTATACAGAGAATTGAATTATAAAGAGAAGTCCCAGGGAGCTGTGGCTGTAAAATGGCAGCTGCTCACAGCAGGAATGTGATTCCACAGTGGGGCTGTTCTTACAGTCTTGGCAAAACTTGTCACTGACAGAAGACAAGGAAGAAAGTAGTAGGTGGGCTGGAAAGACTGACCCAGCAACTGGCTCCCAGGGATGCTCTCCTGGGAGTATTCTGCCATGTCCTAGTCCCTGCAGGCTGGCTCTCACTCCTGACCATACACCTCACACAGTGAAAAGACACAAAAAGGGAACTTCTGGTAGAGATTTCTGCCCAGTCCCTCAAGTCCCACCTAGCAATGACCAGCAGCAGTCAATGAGCTGGATGGAATGGAGGGTGCTATTATGTTTACAAAACCTGCAACCCTTGCTTTCCAGGGGTTTATTTTCAGGAGTCTCCTACAGATGCAAAGGGAATGGGAGCTGCTTTTCAGCTGAATATAATTTATTGCACATTTTACATTTAATTTCAGATCAACAGAACACTGGTTGTAAGTGAAATAAAGCCCTGCATCAGGAGCTGGTCACAAATGAAGAGTTTTGGTTTTAATAAAAACAAATGAACACCCCTTCACAACATGAACTTGTTTTTTAGAGAAGGGAGCATCTCTTTCAGACTGGCTCAAACAAGTCTACTTTTGGAAATCTAGTTCTCCTGTTGCAGTAATCTGAGCACAGAGAACCAAAGCTGCCCAGAACAAGGGCCAGGCCCATGTCAGGAAAGGAGTTATGGCAGGAGTTGTCAAGAGCATTTCTCCACTGCCAAGACATGGGTGTTTTCCCCTCTGCTCTCACCAGTGAGCAGTGAAGGCTGGTCTAGACTCACCTGGAGCAGACCAGTGACCAAGGAACAAGGATTCCTTGTCTCTCTGTAAAAGCCTTGGTGGTGCTGACGTGCCCAGTGTGTAGCAGATTCTACAAGGTGCCGTTTTCAGCTGCTGTGTCACCAGCCCAGGACTGTCCCTCCGCTGGAAATCCCTGGCAAGGCTTCTAGGCAAGATAAATCCCATGGATTTATGCCATAACTGCTGCTTTTCAGAAAGGGCAGCTGAATGTTACATTTTCAGCTCTTTATCCATTTGGCCTCTCTCCTCACTTTGGTCTGGTTTACTTACATGAACTACATTTGTTTTACCTAGAAATAAATTAGATGGGAAGAGATAGTTGCAGCATCAGAATCAAATGAAATGAATTGCTGTCTTTCTCCTCACTAGCTCTCCTATTTTTCCAAAAACCTTGATGATACATGGATGTGGATGGCAGAAGAATTAGTAAGAGTATGATACCCCATGTCCTTGTCTGGAATAGCAGTGTTGGAAATAAGCAGCTGGACAGATTGGTGCTGAAGAGGTCAATGTTACTACAAAAGGCAAAGACCTTCATACTTAACAAAAGTATGTGGTTAACAAGTGCATTTCAAACACAGATTTGAGATGGAATCTCTCTCTGACCTCTTTCCAACAAAAAGGCTTTGCACAGGGGACTTCCAGGAGGTGGCCCGAGAACTGAAATTCCCCTCAGGAGCAGGAAAAGGTGTGTTAACTGCCCCAGGAAGTATGTGGAGAAGTGAGAACAACAGGTTTTCATCCCTGCTCAGTGCCAGGAGGTACGTGTGAGCGCACGAAGGGGCCGTGGCCAGCTGGCAGGAGGGCACCTGCTCAGCCCTCTGGGCAGAAAGCACTGTGCACTCAGAGTCACGCTGCTTTATTGAGTACCAAGCCACAATATTGCCTTGAAGCTGCCTGGAGCAGCAGGGTCTCTCCTTTTGTCCCTAACAGAATTGGCAGGACACCACCTGCTATATGGACAGTAAAAATAAAAGTGTCTCTGTTCAAACTTGCAGCGTCCGGGGGAGGTTGTGCAGTTTCCATTGACCCAGGTCCCGTGGCAGACACGAGCTCCCAGATTAGCCATCAGCATCAATCCTGTGAGCTGTCAGGAGAACAAGGAATGGACACATGCTAGAACCCACCACCGTACCAGGAACAGGCAGGAGCATTTCTGGCTGCTAATTAAACATGACTCATATACACCTCCCAAGGCACTTCTGGAAGCTCTGTCAGTTGGATGTGCTGCTCACACTGGCCAGGGAGCTGGTCTAGAGCAAACAGAGGTCTCTGCCTTTGATCCAACCTGCCAGACCCACAGAGGTGACAGTAAAACTTGTCACAAGGTTTCACAGAGTTATTCCAGCAGGGAAGATGTTTTGGCAAGTAAGACAAATGGGGATAAAGAAGAAATCTGGCTCAGGCCTCCAACATGCCTCCATACATTCAATTCAGTCCCCATGCTACTCACATTGCTTTGGTATCCTAAGGGCCTCGTTGTCAGCTGACATCACTTGGTGCAGAACTCCTCGGAACTGATAAAGCACTTTCAAACTCTTCTCCTCACCCACGCAGGGGTCGTAGAAGCCTGGCAGCCCAGCCTTCAACCAGAAAAGGACAAACTGAGCATCAGGGAATGGACTTTCACAGTTCTTCAGTTGGCCAGAAACATCTACTAGTGCCAGGACAAGTGTCATTAAAAAAAGTTTTGCTGCCAGAAAGGTGAGATGCTGAGGAATCACCTCTGCAAGTTTTGAATACATAAAAGTAAACCAGGGGGTTGGGAAGTTTCTGGTGTACAGCCCCAGGGTCTGCAGACACCAAGATGCTGTTTCTTTGGCACTGGAAACACCCAGAGAAACAGAAGTTCCTGGACGTTCCTAACACTTGGTATGTAAATGGCTTCTGTGAATTGATCCAGAGTCACTGGAGAGATCCCCTGGCAGGACACCACATGGTTCAACTGAAATTCTGGGTCACACATTTGAGTCATGGAGTCTGGGCTTTGACAGAACAGCTTTGACAGAACGTACCTTGGAGGCCTCTGTAAGGATGAGTTTAGAGTCCTTCACCAAGCACTGCAGGGGCACAGTCACATCTATTACCTTCACCTTCTCATTCTTCCTGCTGTTGTCATTAACAAACTTCCCATACCAGGCATTCACTATAATCAGACCTGCATGTCCCAGGAAATCACAGCTGTGATGAAAGGCTTCCTGCCATGGCTAGACAGACACTGACAAAAAGACCATCCCAGCATTTTCTCTTGCTTTCACCAAGATTTAATTCTCCTGGCCTGGACCCACTTTTCTCAAGCCAGAACAACATTTCTACTTGGTTGTTTGTTAGCAACCTTCAGCACTAGGATAGAGTGACGAGACTTCAGTGCCACACTGATGTGACAATCTGAGTGGATGTCAGTTCACTTTGGAACACTCTATGGAAAACTGGTAGTAATCATCAGAGATCAGATTGCCACTACAATCCATGAACAATGGGATTGATCCCATGTGAGGGAGAAATCAGTGAAAGCTAAACTTGAGGCTACAACTTTTGCACATATTTATACACACACCTCTCTTTGGTGGAGAGGTGAATCCAGACTGATGTCTTCAGTCTCTTGATCCACCTCACAGCATGTCCCAAAATAATATTCTGTGATCCCTCCTAAGCTCAGGCACCAGGAGCTGAATCATAATGGGACTCCCCATCTCTTTGCTCAGCAGCAACTACACTGCGCTTCATCAGGAGTGGGAATGAAGAAACAACACCTTTGTATTGTTTCTTCTTCTCTTCAAATTTATATAAAAAAGTAAATGATATCATAATCTTTACCCATTCTGGCTTCCTCTGCTTCAATTATCCTTCGGACAGACTCCTGCATCAACCGGACCTGTCACAACACAAGTGGCAGAGCGGAAATCACGCAGGGTCAGACACTGTGGCCAAAAGAGAACAGCCCAGAGGGAAAAGAGCTGCCTTTCACTAAGGGAGACCAAGTTACAAGAAAGACTCACCGCAGCTTCAGCCTCCTGCTTCTTCTGCAGGATGTCACTGGCTGTGTTCTCCCGCTGCTTCTCCAGCTCTCTGGCAGAAGGAAGGCAACACCACATCAGGAATACACAGTAGATGGGATTCAGCCACAAACTGGCAGGTGTCTGCCTACTCATCCCCCCCAGTTAAAGTGACCCACAACCTCACACAAAAGAGCCCTAGTGAGACTTCCTCGCTCTGAATGTGCAGGACAGGCTGGCAGCCTCACCTCTCCTTCTGTGCCCTGAGGTAGGGTTTGATGACCAGCCTGTGCATGGCGAAGTAGATGACAAGAGGTCCCACGGTGGCATAGAACACGGCGCTGGGAAGCAGCTGATCTGTTAGGTGGACAGGGAAGAAGTAGGTCTGGCTAGCCCTATTCAGCCTGCAACAAAAAAGAGCAGAGGGACAGGTAAGAGGAAAAGCAGAGCTGAATGTGCTTGATGAAACACACTAAGCAGCAGCACGTGCTGCTGAACCAAAGGGAGATGAACAATGAGCTCAAGAAATTAAAACTCCAATAAACTGAAAAACCCAATGGTAAGAAAGACAGCTGACACCAGCCAGAGCCAGATTTCAATGAAGCAAACATCTCTCATGATAGTACCTGACCATTGTACAGTGTTTTTTTTGATCTTAGGAGAACAGGAGAATAGGAAATTTGGTCATTGATTTCCCCAAAAAAAGGTGAAAAACAAAATGCTTCTAGAGAAGGCCTGTGTTCACAACACTGGCATGGGCCTTCAGGACAGGTGCATATTAGTATTTTTCTGATGCTTATAACAATATTTATTTTAGAAAACATGAGTTTCCCGAGTTCTTCAGGCCCTTCAACAGTTTGGCATCCCACCTGCCACTGGACATCCCACCACAGCACAAGGACCCTTAATGAGCTCTGCCCCTCCGTGAACTGCACCTTGTCAGTGGTACAATCACTGCATTAGGGAATGGTAATTCCCTAATTCAAGCATACACTTGTGTACAGTGTTACACAAATAGAATCCAGCTCTAAATCCAGCTCTACCAATAGTATTTTCAGAAATCTTCCAGCACCTACCAGAATGCTCCAAACCTCACTTTAAGCTGTATTTCAAAATATTCTGATGCACACAGAGGTGGCTCAGGTTGTAATACCAGTAGAAGGCACCCACTGCTTACCATGGGCACTGCTTGCATTAGAAGTGAGGGCAGCTGCACCCTCTCCCAGTGATGTATCACTACACCTGTAGTGCCCTGGGACTGGAACCTTCTCACTTGAATATTGGAAATAGAATCATGGAAGTTATGGTCAGCCTCTGCAGTCTAGAGTTGCAATCTTGAACTTACTTGATTTTCAAGGACACTCCCTGGGGAACACCAACACTGACGGTGGCTCCTAAAACGCTGTGCCTGGAAATCTTCCTCTCTGCTCCATATTCCACTACGGTCCCAAAGAAACCTGCCCTAGAACAACAGAACCAAAAACTGGTAAGACAGGGAAGACTTCTTCTCTTTACTGAATCCTGTAATTCCCCAACAAGTAAAGCATGGAGATACACCTGCATGCAGCAGATGTTGCCCTCTGGAAGATTCACTGTGTATCTCCAAGGTGAGAATAGCCCTTCCAGCTTGCTTGGTAGTAAAAAGACTACAAGAACTTCTGGCTTTCTTACTGGAGATGATATAGACATATCACACACAAGTATTTTAAGTTCCACATAACCAACCCGCCAAGACATTCACTTCAGCCTTTACCAGATTTAAAGAATGAAAAGCAGATTCCCAAAGGCCACAGAAGCATTTGGGTTGTGGAACCTGGAGGCCTACAGCAGCAGAAGAGGATAGATTCCTCAGGTTGTGAATAATGTGAACTTCCTCTTGAGCACTTACTTGAGAGAACCTTTCACTCGTGTTTGATCCTCATCCTGAAACTTATGCTGGTAACTGACCATCATGAAAGAATGGGGGATTCCCAGCTGAAACACAAGAGGCACAAATGTATGAAACCATGTCCTTGGCCACTGCTGAACTCTCCCCCCAATTTCCTTTCTCATCCTTGAAGCGGCACAGAACACAGAGCAGTGCTTGACACAACCTCTGCAGCCTGTTACCTATGCTGGGTGTAACATGGGATAGTACCAACTGTTCCCTTAACCTCTAGTCCCAAGCCAGACTACTGCCAAGACAGGAAGGTGAGATCCCTCTCTCCCCCGGGGCAGGACTGCTGTCCCTATGGCAGCAGCAGGGCTCTCACCTGCAGTGCCAGGGTGAAGTGGCTGGTTTTGGTGTCCCGGACAATGCTGGTGTTCATGGCTGACTGGATGCCCCACCGCCACTGCAAGTAGCCCATCGTGTTCTTGTCGAGGTTGCGGGCCAGGACTGTGGTGAGGCCGGGGCGGACCCCGCGGGACGAGAACTGCAGGGCACAGTTTGTGGTGATGAAACTATGGAAGTGAGGAAAGACTCATCAGTGCTAAAACACAGGCTCTCAGGTGGCCTCAAATTTCTTCTTGCTCAGGAACTTTGCTGAATGCCTAGAGACCATCCTGCAAGGAGTGCGACACCCGAGGCTTTCAGGGAAAAATCAAAACTAATTCAGACTGCCCTGACCACAGCAGTGCCCAGGAGAGCAGGTCGTGCCCTGGTTACTGCCTGTGCCCAGGCAGCTGCTGCTCCCAACCTTCCCTCCTGCCCTGCACAGGTAACAGCCTGGTCTCTGCAGTGCAGCACACTCAGCTGCTGGCACAGAGCAGCCCTGCTATTTAGTAACCCTCAAGCATCAGCTCCAAGAAGCAGCACTAAAGCTCTCCACAGGGAACAAGAATCCTGTACAAGCTCTGAGGAATGTTGTATTTACTAAATTAGAAAATACAAATGAAGGAGCCTACACTGGCTCCTACAGTGCTCTGGCATGTGACTTCAATCACAGCCCTTACCTTGTATTCTCGCTTGCAACTTAAGACTTCTATTAATTTGTGAACAGACACCTCAGTAGTGGCAAATTTGGTATTATTTCCCAAAAATACAACACATCATCTCCTGTTTTGCTGTCAGAAACTCCCTCTCACACATGGAAGCCTCAGAAGAGCTTCCCAGAGCTTTTGTTCTGCTCCCAGAGCTAACGTCTGTTGCTCTGATTGGAGATCATACCTCAAGTATCATGAATCATGAGAACATCAACTACAAATCTAAGGATGTGGAACACAGACCCTCCTTAAACTGGAAGTATGAAAATGGAGAGCACCAAAACCCAGATATGGTACAAGTCTTTTGACAATACAAGTATGACCTTAAATCTAAAGAGGAAATATCTTATTTTGTAGGATAGAAAACAAACCCAGAATTAGCGTGGAAGAGAATTCAAGTCATTTACTTCCTTAGTGTGAAATATTAACCATTAGACCATTTTTCTAATATTTACCATCTTGGTGTAAGATTACGGAATATCTTCAGCCCAAAGAGAGGTCCATGAAGGTCTCCTGCTCCAAACTCCAGCTGTTCAAATGCACAATGCCAGAGCGTTAGAAGAAAACAACCTTTACAGCAGTGACAAAATATGTCACAAGTGTCATTTTTATCACAGACGTTTTACACATCTGAGTAACATTTACCACCTCTTTCAGCACTCTCCCTTTCCTGCAGCTTTGCATTCAGAAGAAAAGGTGTCTTGCTGAGTCAGGGTTTATGGATAAAACAAAGCCAGTTTCATAAAGCTACAGGTGACTGCTACTGGCACCTGCTCTGGTCACTCCAGGGAACATGGAAAAAACACCTCCCTCACAAAATCTTGATGCAAATCAAAAGCCTCCAGTCTATGAATTCTCAAACAACAGGAAAACTCCCACTCCCCCAAGCTAAGGAAACAGGCTAGCAGGAGCCACTGTGCAAGAAGGAAGGCACAGGCACTGGTATAGCAGCCACCTGCCAGCTATACCAGTGATACCACAAGCATGTCAAACAAAGCCCAGCTTGCACATGGCAACACGGGACCTTCCAGCTGCTCAGTCCATATCTGCTGGGGACTCAAACTATTTCCCCCACAACTCCTTCCCTTGAGAGAAAAGCAGTTTTGGAAGCAAAGGCAAACTATCACGCTGCCTAAGGTGCCTGCTCACAGCACTGGAAGGTACCTCAGAGCCTTCAGACAGAGAAATTAGAAAGGTTGGAGACATCAGGTAACAATTCTGTCTGCACAAGTGAAGTCCAAATTGCATGGCCAAATGGAGAGGGGAAAAAAATAAGAAAACCCAAGGTTTGGCCTTTTTCTCAAATTCCTTTAAGAATTCCTTTTTCTACACTCTACAGAATGTAGCAAATGAGAGATGAACCACAGCCAAAGTTCCCCCCCCCAAATAAACACTGGGTAACAGACTGAATATAAAACTGCACAACAGGTGTACTCTTACCTCTCCCCATCCCTTGGCAGATGTCACTCGTCTCAGAGCAAGGTTAATTGATCCCCCTCCATTCCCATTCTGGGTGGAAAGGTTACCAGACAGTATTGCTGTGTCCGTGGCAGTCAGGGGTGCCTGAAAAATGAATATATTGTGAGCAGTAACTCTGGTCCAGTTCACACAATTAGTGCATGTTCTACAGGGACATAATCACAACTGCAGAGTGTATGTGGTTTTGTAGTCAAATACCAAGTATGGCAAAAAGTGAGATAATTCTTACAGTACCAGACACTTGTGACACCTGTAATGTACCTCTTGAAGTCCTGACCCTGAGCTGCAAACTTAGTTGCAGACTAAATTTCTACAACTCTCTGGGGAGAGGAAACAATTCCCATTCTCTTCCTTACCCACATCCTCAAAAATGGGTGCCATTCGTCTTCATCCACTGAACATACCATATTCAGTCAGAACTGGATACTGAGCATCCCCAGTGGCAGGAGGGCAGGACCACTGCAGCCCACAAACGAGTCTCCTGAAAGCTGCAGGGCAAACCCACCATCCTGCTGGCCCTGAGCTGCCCTTCCCCACCTGCACTGGCCACTGTGTCCCCCCCAGATCCCGGTGAGAACCCCCGAGCAGTGTGTTCTGTGCCTCATTTGCTCAGGCCCTGCTCACACGTCCGTGTCCACCCTCCTCACCTCGATGGACTGGGATATGTGCATTTTGTTTATCTCAATCTGGGGAAAGCTGCTCCCAGGCACATCTTCGTATTCCTCGTCATAACGATCAAAGAGGTCGGTGGCGTCTATTCCCACACTAATTGTTCCCTGAGGGATGACAAGTGAAACAAGCACTCAGCATTAGCAAACATCCAACACACACAGGACAAGTGGCTAAAGCATTCCTGTATATGACCACATTTTTGTGCAGTTTTCCCTTTTTCTGCAATTACCTTTTCCACTCTAAAATTAATTTCCTAATACGCAAGACAAACAAATGTCAGTGATTACAATATTCCAGAACAGCAATATAAATCATCAGACTGGAGAAAGGGCAGCTTTTCAGCGTGAACTCAACTTGCAATCCTGAGGTCATTTTTCTATTGTGACATATTATAGAAGCAGGTAGAACACCTTTACAGAGCAGGTTTCTTCTTCCCCCACAACTGAATCTGCTATGTCAGTATTTGAAAGTTAAGATAATATATTTCAGACATTGATTTTCTTCAATGGAACTTAGCCAGAAAGCCTCTATGTGCTTCTTCTTATGAGTTATCTAAACTAATTTACTTCTAACCTGCATCATTCACTTGCAATTGACCCCATTAGTCAAAATTTTTGTTTTCTTTTTCTAGTTTATATCTTATCATCAGAAGAAAAACTTGACAAAGACAAACTTTTAGTAAATGGTAAATATTTTCTTTCTCATAGAAAAACTTACTCCTGCAAAAAACTAGGCCACAGCTCCATAATCTGGCTACCTGCTGCTGTGCTCCCTCAGACTAACTACAGGAGTGGGTTTCTTTGAAAAGAGCATGATTAGATCCTTGTCTGGGTCATATAACTTCAAGAGGCTTTGGAAACCTTCCCTATGGACCCATTCAGCAGCATCCCAGCTCCTATAAAATGTACCAAGTGCAATAAAAAACCCCTCTCTACACAAGCACAGACTAAACTCTGAGCAGTTTGTATATGGAAACTCAAAAGCTGGGTGGGTACAAAACCCACGCACACCGTGGTGTGCCTGGCCAAGGCCAAGCATGGATGGAATAAATCCTTATTTCAGTCTGAGGGAGCATTTTTCCTTGCTCACTCCACTCTAATCACATACTGAACCATAAATAAAGGAAGAATTGCAGAGTCTGACAGGACTCAAATCCTCTCTCTGTCTTGGCTTCCAGCTATTTGCCGTGGAGATTCCCGACCTCTTCTCAGTGTTTATTTTCTGATTTCTGACGCACCAAAAATTGGATAAATATTTTAACATTGAAAAGTACCATCATTTTCAGGAGAACCCTGGAACTGGGTTCTAACCCAGCTGCTTGGCAGCTGGAGAATTTCAGAGCAATTGCACTCACTGTTCTGTGAGGCAGCACCAGTGGCCAGCTCCTGCCCCTTCTGCACTTTCAGGAATCATCTTCAAAGTCACCTTCAAGGGACTCCAGACCCTACAGCTCCTCCAGTTTCAGCCCTCTCTTGCGCTGTGCTGTTCCTTGAAAGGAGGTCAAAAGAAGAGGGAAGCAAGGGAAAACCACTAATGGCCCTGGAAGGGCAGAGCCTTGTGCTAGCAAACACCCATTGGAGACCACCTTGCTGTACTTGGTGCCATGATGTTGCATGGATCCACATGCATTCCTGGGATTCATTGCACCTCATTTCTCTAAAACATACTCAAAATCTTAGGATTTCCTTTTTCACACCTGCAAATTGTACAGTAAATATCCCTCCCAAGGAAAAAAGTAAAACACCTGAACCTAACCATGAAAATCCACAGGACCCGTTCAGAGGAAAGGAGCCTCTCCCTGTTCCCCCTCTGGCTCCCCAGCTGACCTCCTACTCCCCTGCCTTTCCCTGAGGTGAACGGTGGACCCTGGGCAGACCCTCCACCTCCCACTAAGCAGGTGAAGTCACCCCAGAGGTCTGTGGATTCTGGCAAGGAAACTGGTTCAGGTGCAAGCACAGGAAAAGCAGCAGATGGTAAAGTTAAAAATATTCCCAGAGAATGAGAGCACCCCTATGCCACCGGATAATAGAGGGGACTGCTGCTGCTCCCAGCTCCCATCAGCCACCTGCTCTGACCATGGGAAATGAGGAGCTCTCCCCGAAGGAAGAGTGGCAGGAGGGAGCTGTAAGGCCTGCTCAGAAGCCAGCGCTGCACAGCGCAGCAGCTCCCGGGGCAGGGAGTGGGAGCGGCTCTACGGAACCATCGGAGCTGGGATCAGCTTTTACAATCACCTTCATCTGCCACCCTGTGAACAGGAAACAGACTCGTGGAATTCACAGGTGTGCCAGAGGAGAATATAGTCCCTCCTTTTTCCTTATGAATTTACCTTCAGGAAGGTGACACCTGGAAGCTGTGCCAGGCTATGCCTTGAGGGGTCTGCATTCCTTAGATGTTGACCTTCCACAGCAGGAAAATAAGGGGATTTAATTTCTCCTAACATGAAATGGTTCTTCTCAAACCAAGCATTGAACTTTTCAACCCTTCTGCATGTCTTTGAAAGCAAAAACAAAGCTCTAAAAGCAAATAGGAGACTCAATTCCAACCCTCCAAATTGCCTACATCTGGTTATTGCTCAACATTTCTGGTTAAAACGCTTTATTTTTGTGGAACTGTTTTGTAGAACTGACAAAATGTTGGAAATTTTAAAATAACTTGCGCTCGTGTACGAAATGATCACAGCTGCGCTCCCCAATTCCACGGGAACACTGCCTGGAGAGACATTTCCATCGGCTGCCAACCAGCAATTGCTGTAAACACCCAGATGGCTAATTTTATCCCAGGACACAGGCCGAGGCTCACAGCACAGCTCACAGCCACGGCGAGCGCCCAGGGAAAATGTCACATTCCTGAAGCACGGGGCAGCATCAGTGGAGATAACCATGCCCCTCTCTGAGAACATCTCTCTGACCCCGCTCACCCGCACCTCCAGCAGGGACAGCTTGCCTTGACTGGTCTGTGGCACCCAGAACCTCCTTCCTGTGAGAATAATGCTGTCAACAGATACTCACACAACATCTTATGCTTGTTTAACCTTCCAGTGAAAACCAGTTCTTAGTGTCTGTGCGCTACCCACAGCCTGGGGATCTGTACAGTCCACTGGTTTTGCTAAGAGCAGCGCAGATCCAAAGGCGGTGACAAGGTGAATGTCTCAAAATATTACAGGTCTCCTTAGATGGGTGTTTTCCTGAACCAGTCCTAAGCACTCCTGCACTCCCACATCTGTCCACTCAGAAAACTGTGATTTTACACTGAAGTGTAAAATTCGGGGAGTGTAGATGCAGCTCTTGGATAATGTTAGTCACTGCATGAGAACCAAGATTTTTGTGATTCAGTAAGCTTTGAAACCTCAGTCAGGGACAAACCTCGGGTTTGCCTCACACACTCATCAAGCCAAGAGCCAGCAAAGCCACTGGCAGTCTGTGCCATGGAGTACTCCAGTCTATCGCCACGTCCACCTCTGCCTGCCATCCCAACAGTGCTCCTGAGCACCTCTGACCAGCCAAGGTTAGCTGTGAGGTGGGTCACTCGGGGTCAGAGTCAGCTGCTCAAACAGGGAGCGGCACCCAGGACAATTCTCATCCTGAGTGTGCCATCAAGCTTTATGAAAACAGGCACTAACTGTGACACTGGCAGGACCCCAACCCTGTTCAGGCTGACTTTGCTCACTGTGCTGCTGCCCAGCTGCTCAGGACTGCCTTGCATTTGTCACTGGTTTCAAGGCTGCATTGGAATAGCTCCCTGCATTCTTGTGACACTGCAACAGTGTCAAAAGGAAAAGCTATCAGGTAACTGCAGGGAGATAAAGTTTATTTAGAAAATCTAGAAAGAAATCATAAATATTTCAGTCTCAGGTCTGTTTTCTTGAGATTGCTGAAAAAGGTATTTTGCCCTAATAGGTTTCAATGAGAAAAGAAAGTAGAGGCTTGTTCAAAGAATGAGCTGTTCTCCCCACACTGTCTAGAGAAACTGTATATGCAAAAGAGAGAAAGTCACGCAGTTAGTGTACATGCCTGAGGGGCTCTTTCATACAGGTCCTCACCTAGGCTCAGCACACCCTGCACAGTGGTGATAATTTACGGATCCACTCTTGTAACCAGGGTTAAGTCTTTGCTTACCTTTGGATTAGTTCGCTGCTGCAGTCTCCTCTCTTCCCTCTCTCTCTGCAAACGCTCAAATTCTTCCCTGATTTCAGCTGCAGTTCTCTTTCGTTCCACAACCTGCTCAAAAAGAAATGAGAACCAAAGGATCACCAGACTGAGGCTGTTCAGGGCATTGCAGTGCTGGGGGGATGGAGGCCCACGAACCTGGGACGCACTAACATGCTGCCCCAGCTGCTGAAAGCCGCTCTGCACCAACTTCAATAGTCAGAGTTTGGAAGGAAGCACCTGGGCCAAATCAAATGGTAGGCATGAGAGAAAACTCCATGCTTTGAGAGAAGGGAATATGGTCTTGTTATTTCCATTCCCTTGACAAAACTAGGGCAAAGAGCTTTCCTACCACAAGCACTAGACACTGCAGTGCTGTTATCCTCAGCGATCCATTAACTGCTCTACCAGGTGTGGACACAAAAATGAAAGCAACTGAAAGGCTCTGGCCTGAAGTGAACTGATTCAGTGAGAGTTCTGTGATTTTAGGCTATGCTGTTTCACAGCTGCTTACCTGACATGGCTCAGGGAATGAGGATTTTAGGGTTTTGGTATGGATAGAAAGAGTATTGGATTTGGATTTTCAGAATTAGACCAAGTCTGCGAAAAGCAGTTCAGAAATGTCTGTTACACGCTGCCACTGCACCACATTTCTGGCAACTCATTCCAAACTTGACCTCGGTGCTGACCTGACCCAATACCATATGATTCTGCTGCAAGCAGCATAGTGCAATCAACTAGGGCTGGCAGAGGCCAGCAAGGGACTCAATGGCAGGACAGCCACGAACGAACAAGTTCTCTTCCAAAGCCCATAAAACCCAACCAAAACCAAACCAAACCAAAACCACCAAAAAAACCCCCAACCAATCCCAAAAAGCCCAGGAAGAAAAAGTAATTTCAAACTCAGAAGCTAGTTGAGAAGATGTTTTGGATGAAAAAAACAAGTTTTGGATGAAAAAGATGGGACTAGATGGACAATGATGACACATTCATCTCAGACAAAGATGTTGCCTGTCACAGTAATATCCTGACAGGGAACCCTGAATGTCAGGTTTATGGTTCTCTTTTTAAGTGCAAAACCCAAGTGTTCTTCGAAAATCCATCACGGTGTTTCAATAGGGACAGAGAGAGACAGAAATAACTAACCAAGGATGCCTTCAGACCAACAGGCATTTAATACCAGCCAGGTGTCAGTGCAGCCGATAGAACAACAATGGCAGATAAAGGTGGGTTTAGTCAAGGCCACTGGCCATAAGGTGCTCAATTTCTCTCACCTCCCAGCCTTCCATCTCCAGTCCTCTCCTCCCATATATGTCATAGATGGCTCTGGTCTGTGGATCACTAAGCACTGCAAATTAAAACCAAAAGAGAGGAGAGAACTCAGTTTTCAGTCTTCTCCTCAGATTTCAGACCAAGACACTTGCATTATTTGGAATTCAAGCACAGCTCCTGGAAATGTCTTGTTCTACAGTAGTACATTAACCCCTTTGATGCTTCCATGTGCTATATTGACAGGACACACTGACTTTTTCCCCCCAAAAACTCAATTTTTTTTCATTTTTCTTATTTCTAAAACAAAAAACTGGAAAGAACACAAGAGACATGCAGCCTAAGTGAATGTGCAGTGCAGTTTCTAACACTGCTTTCTTTGACTGAAGCATGACATGAGCCCTCTAACAACCATGGGGATTATGAGCAATTTAGCCAGAGCAGTCCCAGGGCCCTTCCTGAGCAGGAATACCACCCACCTCTGTCTGGCTTTCAAAGCTCTGTGGTGCTTCCCCGATCTTCCCTGTCCACTGATCCTTTCCCTCCCAGTCCAAATGTGTGGGACATACCAAGTGCCAATGAAGCAACTTCCACAAGGCAGTTCATGCCTTGCCAAACATAAACTACAAGGCAATGGCAAAGGTACGTGTAAAATCTGAACCTCCCAAAACGTCACCCAGCTCAATGGAGAACACAAAATGCACCAGGAGACTGCAGAACAGTTACTTTGGAAAAAGATTGTGTACAGAATTAGGAAGAATCTTTAAAAGGTAAGGCACATTTAAATGCATAATCTCCTATACCACACCCTTCTGTAAAAAAAATAAAAGATCATCAGTATTTTCCCCCCAGGGTTCCAAGATCAGCTTTATCATGATCACGTATTTCTTTTGACTGTGGGGGAACTCAGGGAGCTGGGGCACTTACACCGGTAACTGAGCTTTGGTCTGAACTACTGGAAGATTATTGGACTTGCTAAATGTCACAGGCAGATACTGCTTTTTATGAATTCTGGTAAAATGAATCTTTTGTTGTGTGATATTAAGAGATGGAAGAGGAGGGAGAGAAAATAGGCAGGAGGTGAAGTGGTTTATTTCTAAGACGTCAAAAACTTGGCTTGCAAAATTGATACTACACTCACATTTGGTATGAAACAAGCACCCATTTCCTTTCCATGTTCATTGCAAGGCACAGCCAAGCAGAGCCACAAAATTCAAAGGGAAGCTGCGGACTCTAATATAAGGCCACCCACCACACTACAATGAAATTATTGAAGCATCACCTGTTTTTGTTCCCCACATCATCAAGGTCAGACCTTCCCTGCTCTCCTAGTGAAAGCTTCCACATGTCCTAAAGCCTAACTAGGGACAATGGGAAAGACTCCACCTGTGCTCAAGTCCAGCTAGAAGGAGCAAATCAGTCAAAACCAGGAGAGTAAAAAAAAAAAAAAAAGCTCATATTTGAGGTCAAATGGAGGAATGTTTGTTCATCCTTTTGCCTTAGTTTCTCTTTAGGCTCCAGGACTGGGCACCCAGATGGGTGCACTTGATTTATAACATGGATGGCTCCTACCAGCTTCCAATCTATCTGCACTCCAGGTGCAACTTGCACACCAGGATGTAAGTAAATTTCAGCTTAATTCAGACTATTTTAAAAGGCCTTTGGCATGAGAGAAAAATTCTGCTATGAATCAGTTGTCTCTATCTCAGTCTGAGCATATGGAAGAACTTGCTGGAAAACAATGGAGACTGCAGTCAGGTGACATGGAACAGAACCTTGGGATGCAGCAGTTCATCAGTACAATATGAAACTGTCTTTCTGTTTGAAGCTTTTCAGTCTTCATTCTCCTCTGGAAGAGGCATTCAGAAGTAAGAGAAGCGATGAGAAGATCATTTACAACACGCAGCAAGTAAGACAGAGACTCCACATCCTGCAGTACTTCTACGACATTTCTCCTCTGACTTACGGGACGGAAGCAGGAAACAGCATCGCTAAGTATCAGCAAACTTAATTATTACTTTGTAATAATAAATAGCTTCAAAAAGCACGAAGACACAGCTCTCCTAGAAACCCCATGAAAACAGTTTCTGCAAAGCTCCCCCTGACCTTCATACGCTTGGTGGACAAGGTTGAAGAGCCGCTCGGCCTGTGTTTTGAGCTCGGGGTCGCGGTGCTTGTCGGGGTGGTACAGCATGCACAGCCGGCGGTACGCGGCCTTCAGCTCCTCCTGGGAGGCCTGTGAAAAGCACCAAAAATGAACTCAGGTACAACCAATGCCATTTCCACAAGGCCACTCCCAAGATCAGCCCTGAAAGGGAAGTCCATCAGCTGTTACGTGACACTAGTTTGGCCGAATCAGGAATGGACTATTGTTTCATTATATAAGTTAATAAAATGTTCAATTATCACACCAGGATCATCCACACTATCTGTAGCAGAACAAGTGACCTCGACAACAAATTCTACTCATATTTCAATCTTAATCCCCAAGGAGACACTTTACCTACCCAAAAGCAGCGACTTTCCACATGTAAATCCACAGTTTTACACTCATCCCAGCATGCCACAGTCCCCAGCACCCTGTTGTGCTCCCCAGCATCCCCCTGTGCTCCCCAACACCCCGTTCTGCTCCCCAGCAGGGTCTGTGTTGTGCTGCAAGGGAGAAAGGTGCCTCACCTGCCCACAAAGCCACAGACAAATAACCATGAGAACACTGTGTCACCAAATGCATCAAGAATGAACCTGCCCTGTCCTTTACCACAATCACTCTGGGACCTCAGATAGCACCTGGCCTCATTCCAAGGACATGGATGGCTCTTTCAGAAACAATGGAGTAACCCCCCCACTTCCTTCATTATCATCTCTCAGAAGACAACCTCCCAGGGATGCTATTTTCGCACTCCAGCGAGTCCTGGTAACCTCTCCTCTCTCACCTCATGCTGCTACAACCCCTGCACTGCAGCCCCTGTCCATTCCTTGGAGATTGCTTAATGCCTACTTTTTAAAAGTGCAGTTGCCAAAATCAACCACAACTTCCCCCCAGCAGAGCTTCACAGAGCTACCAATCGTCCAGTTCCCAAAATGCCCAGGTATGAACCAGTTCCTGGGCACAGGGGGCATTCCTGGAGGAACATGCAGAGGAAAATAATCAAAACCTGACAGTCCTGGCTGTCCCCAGGGGCTGCCACAACCAGGACTCAGGACAGCCAGTGAGGGGGGGCACCCAGAGAGGAACATCAACAATGGGATTTACAGACACAAATTCCATTTACTCTTAACGGTCTTCAGGGAACAAAGATGGCACAGTTTCCAAGCTTTCACTGGGGAAATAAAGGCCTTAAAAGGTCATTTCTTAAAGTAACATCTTTTTTCCCCCCACTTGTGGCAAGGAGGGTTTTCATCACAGAAATGCCACTCACCGGCGTATCAACACCAGGAATCCACCTGGATTTGAGGACAACTCAGAATAAATCTTTTCTCTGTATGTTTGTACTATTTCACATTAATGTTTTGAAATTATATAGCTAAAGGGTAGCTGCCAAATTTGCTGGTCCCAAGACAGTAGATTAGCTTTTTTCTTTTTACTACTGTGTGCTTTCTCGGATATCAAATTTAAACTTGACTGGGAAGGGAGGGGAACATATAGGCCCAAAATGGCATTTTAAAATCAAATTAATGATAAATGGTTTAATGTGCTATTGATTACATCACAGAAATGAGCAGGTTCATTTTTCATAAATGCCATGTTCAATAAAATGTTAGATTGGGCATTTCATCATCACTGATGCTCAGATCATTGGTTCAATATTCCATGAGCAACAGCCTCTTTGAAACTGCTAAAGAAACCCTGACAACATTTCAGATTGCCAGGAAATACCTAAGTCACTAATAATTGTATGTTAGTTACATTTTTATTACCGAGACTCTGGGCAAAATTAAAAGGCCTCCCATCTCCCTATTTGGGGTTTAAACAGCCTAATTTGATGTCTCAAACACAGTATAACGTTTTTAGCAGAGTAACATCTCTAAATGATGAACTATTCACCCCCCCCCACCATCTCCACTTGCAGGCTCCCATCCCTCTGTGGGATCCCAGCTCAGCCGCCACATCACCCTGTGGCTCAGCACACAGACATGCTGTTCACTGCATTCCACTACAGGGCAGTACTGCCGACGTTAATTAGCAAGGGGCAATTAAAAAAGCACCCACTCCTCTCTGTTGGAATTATTCCCTTGCATACCCCTTTAACTGAGCTGCAGCTCCCTGCTGTACCAAACCGAGTGCCTTGCTCTGGAAGCCTGCCTAAGTTAAGTATTAAACCCTCCCCCAGCAGTCGCAACCCTTGTTCGGTTCCCACCTCTGTTTTAACCTCTGCACGAGGCTGTTTGGAAGGGGGAATTACGAAAGCTCCCAAGGGAGGTACAAGCATGGCCCCACCGGCTTTGAACCAGACCAGTGATCTCAAGTTGCACAGAAACTTTTCTAAAAGGAGCCCAGCATCAGGGAGTTCTGCAAACAGCTCAACCCTCACACACTCTTCCTTCAGCAATGTGGCAGATTCCCACAGATGAGGCACAGGAGACTGTCCCTGCAGCCCAGGGACTGACAGCAGTCCCAAAGGGAATTCTTCGAAGCTATCAGGCTGAATCATTTCCAGGTCTGGACCTCCTACTGCACACAGTAACGGTGGTGCAGTATGAGCTTTGTCCGACTCCAATGGCAACATCCAGGACAATGGGCACGAAAAGTGAGGTCTGTTTACACATACACACACACACAGACAATACATTGCTGTTGCATTTGCTGAAACAAACTACGGCATAGCTCCTATATTCAGATACTTGGAGATCTGCCTAATTGTTACTATAAAAAATAGTTGCCTCCCATAAAGTTCAGAACTGATTCAAAATCGCACCAAATAATAGCCATCTATTCTTAAAAGTGAAATCAAGGACTCTCGATCCTTCTTTTATGGGGGGAGAGGTGTTTCGCAAAAATTTCGGTGTTTCCGAATCGGAAACCTTCGGGAAGTGCCCCCGGCCCCGCCCGAGCCCGGCGGGAGCGCGGCGAGGGGGCGGGTGTGCCCCGCGCGCGGAGCTGCTCGGGAGCGCCCAGAGCGCCGCGATTCGGAACGAAACGCTCATTTCTCGGCCTCGGCCGCCGTTCGCCCGCCGCACACAACCGGGAGCCCCGTGGCCCGACCCGAGCTCTGCCGTCCCGCCGCCAGCAGCGGCCTGGGCTGAGGGCGCGCCTCAGGGGCACCGCTCCCGCCGCGGTGGGCAGGGGGTCTCAGCCCGCTCAGCCCGCCCAGCCCCGGCCCCGGCCCCGGCCCCGGCCCCGGCCCCGCGGCCGCACCTCGCGGCGCACGTTGAGCAGCCCATAGTAGTCCTGGTTGTCCGGCGCCTCCTCGCCCAAGGCCGCCGCCATCGTCCCGACCTCTCACCCCGCGCTGCCGCTGCAGCGCCCCCCCGCGGCCCGGCGGCCCCAGCGCACGCGCACGCCTGCGGGCACCGCCCCCCCGGCGCTCGCGCGGCCCAGGCGTGTGCGCGTGCGCAGCGCGGGAGCCGGGAGGCGGCGGAGGCGGAGGAGAAGCGGCGGCGAGGGGTGAGTGAGGGAGGGAGCGGGAGAGAGAGAGACTGAGGGAGAGCGCGGACTGGGCCGTACCGGGGCACCGGCCGCTCCACCGCGCTCCGCTCCGGCCGCATTCCCCGTCCCGGCGCCCTGGCGCGTCCTTCCCGCCGAGGTCTCTCCGCGGCCGAGCGGCGGCTGTGGCGGAGCCGCCACACGGAGGCTTGGCCTCCGTCCGCCCCGCTCCCGGGCAAGACGCCCTGCGCCAGGTGCGGTGCGTGCCCGGTGCCGCAGGGCCCTCGGGACCTGCCCAAAGGGCCGTCGCCCACCCTGGTCATTGACGGGACCTGAAGGCGGGACGGTGTCCCGAGGCCTCTTGCCGCCGTAGCAAGAAGGCGGTTTCCAAACCCTGCTGTGACCACCGAGCCGCTGTTCCGTGGCCGACTCCCGGCTCCGGCGGGGCTGGCGGAGGGCAGAGGGAAGCCCGGCAGCCGGTCCGGCGCAGGGTCGCGGGGCAGGTCTGAGCTCAGCGGTGTCGGACCCGCAGGCGCAGCACGGCCGGGGGGGACACACCGAGGGCAGAACGTGTGCTCGTTTGTCACCAGTAGATCTGGAGCAGTTTTCCTTGGATCTATAGAGCTGCTTTGGCTTTTGGAGTAGAGAAGAAGGGCCTGGAGTTCACGCTGTGCTGCCCTCCCTGATGGTGGGTTAACCCAGCTCTGAGTTCCGAAATTGAAGGAAATGCCTCCAAAATGTGCAGAGCACAGAGCTTTTAGCAGAAGGGCTGCCCAGTTGGTGTGTTAACCTGAGTGCTGGCAGACAGACTGGGTGCTTGTTGGCATCAATGCTGTGATAAGGCTGTCAGGAAGACAAATGCAGCCTTTCCTGGTCGTGAGTGGTTGTTCCCCAGTGGCTGGGTTTGATATTTGGGGGGGGTGCTGGAATGGTTTTCAGGTACTGCTGTCTGTAAGACCTCTCATTAACACCAGTGCAGCCCAGCATGGAGCTGGAACTGTGCGTTCCCATTCTGAAGTTCAGCTTGTCTGCTTTGGATTTTGGATCTTCACGTAACTTATTTGAAAACAAGAATGTTTTAATATTTAATAAGGTTTTTTTTCTGATCCCAGGGTAGTTAACAGGGAAGTATTGATTGTTTTATAGCAGCTCCTCTGCACTCCTGGTAAGTGAGGCACAGTGCTTGGAACAAGAGGTGCACAAAGGATCCTTGTCTGAGAAACCATGTGGAAATGGGTCTGTTCTGCAGGGGAGCATGTCTAGCACCACTTTTCCTCAATGAACCCACCTGCTAGATGGATTTTGTTTCCACGTGGTTTAGGAGTCATTGAGTCTGTGCAACAATGCAAAGGAGACTCGAGTTCTGAGGATGTCAGTTGCCATAGCAACACTATTTCCCATGGATTTTGGTCCTGTCATAATTGTGCTCTTTTTCTAATGTGATTTGGGAGCTGCGTGGTCCTTGGGGGTGTTAGTGCCAGAGTTACTGAGGAATCCTTCCCCTTACCAGATTGATCTAATACTTTCCTAAAAGACCCAGCTGCTCGTTGCTGGCGCTGGTTGCTGTTCCCTTGCATCACAGATGATTCAGGGGAAATTTTGGGAATGTTCCACAGGTGTCACATCTTGGCAGGGAAATACGGGAGGAGAGAAATACGACTTCAGGGAGCTAAATATGAACTGTGCTTTCTAAGCATATAGAGAGAGCTCTTTAAAACTCTGCGTTATAACAGAGGAAATGTAACATCTATGGCAAAAAGCAATTTGAGGGGGGGAAAAAAAGGAAGAAAAAAGAAAAGTAGTTGTTTGTGCTTTACTGAGCTGCTGAGGTTTGGCCCGGGGTGCAGCCTCCTCTTGCCCACGTCACTACTCACAGGTTCCCCACACTGCATGTGGGAGTGCTGTGGTGCTGGGTGGGACACGGTCCCTGCAGGAAGGGAAGCAGCCCCCAGGACTCAGACCTGGGTTTAGCTGGCCGTGTGCTGTCAGAGCCGTGACACCACAGCTGCTGCTCCCGTGTGTGCAGCGTGCTCCTCTAGCAAGCCGTGAGTAGCCTTACCTGTGGTGACTCACCCCTGCTGCGGTGGAGCCAGAGGTACCAGAGACCTCCATCACCAGGATCTCCTCTGTGGGGGGCTGATGGAGCCGCCCTGCCCGGCCCCAGCAGGGGCAGGACACTGAGGGGCCCAGCGTAGCAGATTCTCCCCAGTGACTGGGATCACAGAGTCACTGCTGGGAACCTGCCCCCGCACAGAGTGGTTTTGCTAATATTAACTTTAGTTCCATTGCAGCTCAATGGAGGGAAAAACTAGAAAGTGCCATAAATTCAGCCGAGCTTGTCAAAGCTGTCAAATTACCCCCTGACAAAGCTCCTGCCTCTAATGACTACAGCATCAGCCGGAGGGGATGTCTGTGATGGGGCGACAGCGCCAGGGCCCAGCACTGTTACACTTGTGATGTGCTGTCATCGGGGCCTCCAGGGCGCCAGTCAAGGGTGACGCTCTGACCAGAGTTAATACTTAAAAACAAAATAATTAAAAAATTCCAAGGATGTAGAGTAGCATCCTGCCCTCTGTTCTCAGCCAGAGTAATGCTGACTTCTAGTAAAGGTCTAAATTCTGCTAAATTCTAGTAAAGGTCTTCCTTGGTCCCATTTCTTAGCATTGGAAGTCCAGGGAGATAATGTCTTTGCACGTATAAAAGGTGGTATTGATTTCCTGTTACTGTTGTCCTGAAATGTGTGCAGGGTGTCTGTGTAGCAGTGACAATCCTCCATCACTAGCTTTATGGGAAAAGAATGGTTATTGAATCTCTTCCCATAAAATATAATCTCTTTCTTCCTTCCAGAATTTGCCCACTCCTGGGGGAGTCCCTCATGTTATGTCTTTGAGGAAATTGATTTTTTTTGTCTCCACTTTGTACACTTGTGTTTAGTTTTATTTTTAATTTGGCTCATGTGATGTGAAGCGAAGGCTTCCCTAACATTAAGCATGCTTTCTCAGTCTTGTACCGCTTCTCTTTCATGTAGATTAACACTTTCAGAATGTTTTAAAGTAAAATAAAGATATTTGCTTGGCACAAGTCTCTCTTGTTGTTGCTAGGAATTTTTTTACTCTGGGCAAGTTGTTGTCCTGCTCTTTCTTTCCAGGCAGGGCTGAAGCACTGACAGCTTTGCAGCTGCTCACAGATAAATTCTGGGTAAGTTTCTGGAGTCAAACACATGCTGATTTATCATGGCTGAATGACACCATGGTGGAGAACACAACTTGCAGTGCTGTCTGCTCAAGGAGCAGTGTGGTCTTTCAACTTGAACAGTGGCAAAAATACTCTGTCAAATATGTCCTTTCCTCTGTGTAGCAAATGACTGACTATGGGATTTTTCCTTTCAGGGAGGAAACGGCAACATGAATTCATAGATGATGAGTAGGATGCCAAAGCCAGAGATGACAGTGCTCTTGAAGAAATGCTGGGTAGAACAAAAAGGTAAAAGGAACAGCTAATTGAGTGCATTTCAGAGCCTGTGGGACTTCGTGGGGTACCTTTCCTCATGAGGCAAATGGCACACCCCCTCGAACCAGAGCTCAGTGTTCTGAATTCCCTCCTCCTCTGTTTTGCATGAAGTCCCAGTGCTGCCTCTCACTCCTGACCTGCTCTCTCTGTGCTCGGGCTTTCCCCAAAGCTGTGTTGCTCTGTACCTAAAGCCCGTGAGACTCATCCTTTCCACCCTGTCCTTGCATGCACAGGGGCTGCAGCTCTCCCTGCCCCGCCAGCCCAGCAGTCACACCAGGTCTCTGCTGCCGTGGTTGTGCTGAGGGCAAAACCAGAAAAGAGCTGCACTGGGTGGGTCCCTTTGCAGCCAGTGCCGTGCTCCGGAGCGTCGGTCACTGGTCAGTCATGGCACGTTCTGGCTGTGGACGTGCCCTGGGCAGGCACACACGGCTGCAGTTGGGATGCTCTGCAAACAGGTGCCTCTGCCAGGGATGAATCGCTCTGCTACTCTGCTGTCTTTTACTGTGTTTGGTGTTAATGCTGTGGAGATGCCCAGAGGAATCACTTCTTATTGGCTCTTTAATTCTGAGAAATTATCTCTGTAAGGGAGGCATGATAGTCCACCTGAGGACTTGGGGAGGTGAGAGGCAGATTTAATCACACCTGCAGAGTGCTGCACACTGGAAAGGCCTCATTGTGGTCATCCAGTGGCAGCAGAAGTGGCTGAAGCAACTGATGAGGAGCAAGAAAATCTTTAGTAGTAGTGTAGTCCTCCTTTGGATATTTTCATGCCTGTTTAGGGCAGACTGACTTCAATCCCCCAAAAGTCAAAAGCAAATGTTCTCCTTGAAAGTGTTCCAGGTTTGTAGTGGTGAACTGCGTGTTGCCCCTGCCTCTCAGCTCGCTCTGGCAGCAGGTGTGTGGGACACCAGGGTGTTTCTGGGGCAAAGCAGAAGATCTTGTCAATAGTGTGTAAAGGGTTGGTGTATATATAAATAACAGTTCTATTCTGCTGGAAGCTTTGTCTTTGAAACAGCAATCAGGGAGGAATTCATTGTAGTTTAGGTGTTGGTGCCATTTGGCAAACTGGAGGTCTGAGTGTCCTTGGAGCCTCCAGCCTGGTACAACAAGAGCCTGTCATGGGGCAGAGCTCTGCACCCTGCCCATGTTCAAAATATCCTCTAAATATACTCTGAAATACAGATTGGAGTTTTTTGAATGATCCTGACTTGAATAAGCTGTCCTACAGTTTAAATATATGGTGAGACAACTTTTAGTTTAATAACACCAGAGTTGAGTATTCAAGGATACTTTAAATCATAATTAACAAATTTCTGTTGTTGTCAATCCATATTTTGGGAGATCTGATAGTTTTGTCTGTCCCTTTTCTGCATATGTGTACGTTAAGGCTGTTGATGTATTTTTCAGCTATTTCTATAAACTTGGATGTAAATCTGTTACATTCTTTGAGTTTCAAAATTCTTCACCATCAATCTGGAGAGCTTTGAGTCCGTAAAACTGGGCTCTATAAAACTGGAGTCTGTGGTGGCAGGAGCCATGTCCCTGTGGCGGTGCCAGTTCCCCAGAGCCAGGACGTGTTCCCTGTTCCTCCTGCTCCCTCTTTGGGGCTCTGGAGCCCAGCCAGCACGGCGTGGTGGTGGCTGCAGCACCCATGAGTCCAGGTGAAATGTGGAACAGGGAGGTGATTTTCAGTATTTGCTGCAGTTTCGAGAGCTCGACAGACATGTTGTTTTACTGCTCACGCTGGTAAACGTTGGCTCAGGGCAGATGCCCAGTGCTGGTGCTTTAGGGTGGCCAGTGGCCACTAGCTGTGTTCAGCATTGCCGTTGCCAGCTCTGGCATCATGGCACGTGCTGTCCACTCAGCAGTGGCTGGGCAGCTCTGAAAGGACCAGATTTGGCATCAGCACTATCCCTTCTGCAGGCGTTGTGCTTCAGGTGCTGCCAAGTTCTCGCTGCTTCTGCTTCCTTGCAGCACGTGGTATTTGGTGTGACCCTGAGGACAGACAGTTGTCTGCTGGACTAGCTTGTGGTTTTTCCCTCAGCTGTGTCAGCATTCAGGTTTTCAGTTGTGGGGGGCACATCAGTGGCTGTTCCAAGGGTTCCAAGGTTTTCTAATTATTGTTTGTGGGGTTTTACTGGTTTTGGTTTGGGTTTTTCCCCCAAGAAATTGTGGATATTTTTAAGTAGTACATGTTAGTTCCTCAGATGAGCCAATTCACTGCAACCTTGGGAATTTTAATCCAGATATTCACTCTCAACAAACTTGCTATGATGACCATACAAGCGCTTTTGTTCTGAAAAACTTTCAGTATCGCTACTAAGAACATGAATTGGAATTTTGATTGTGAAAATTATTGGCAAAGTCTGGCCATGTGGAGCAGGTTTTACAGTGTGCATGATGGGCTGTTGATGGGGGTTAGCACAGATCCCGGGGAAGGTCCCAGGTTTCCTGTAAATATTCAGGTGAGGTTGTGCTGACTTACTGACTTACTTGTGCTGACTTGTTTCCCTGGCAGAGATGGCCCTTTGGATACTTGTTAAACAAACATTAAATACAGACTGATGCTGTCAAAAGGAGAATGCAGATCACTTAACACCAAAAGTGGCACTTCACAGGGACCTTTTGCAATTTGTAGCTCAATAAAAAGGGTAACCCCTGTAGGAATATCCTGTCCTTGCCTATTCCGTCCTTTTCTGCAGTGCCGACAGGATCACATTCCTGGTTTTACTTTCACGCTGTCCCAGGCTGAAATACTTCATATTTCACACTCTGGGTTCTATAAATAATTGATATGCCTGTCTTAGCAACTGAGGATCAGCAGCAAATTGTATTATTGTGGAGTAATAGGGATTTTCTGCAGTCTTTACTCCCTTTCATCTCTAATTTTTACTCTACCACTGAGAGTGTAGAAACTGATTTACTCCACTTTGGGAAAAAAAGTATTACTGTTCCAGTGTTACTGTTCCAGTCCTTCAGGGGAGAAAGTTCAGGGGAAAGTCAGAACTCACAAATGAACCCATCTCAGTGAAGACGAGTTATTTTTGTGTGTTTGCTGCAGCTACTGTTTGGAAATATTCCTCATTCTGTGCAACTCTCATGGGTCACATGGGAAAGAATAGTTTTAATGGTTAGACGAGGATTAGGCAGACCTAGAAAGAAACTCTGCTCTGTAGCTAAAACCAGTGAGAAAGTATTAAACCAATCATTTTTGCTGTAAGAACTGCTGTGTACCTTGCTGACAGAGCAGAAGGGGTTTGTGTGATAAGGCACCATCAGGTCTCCCCGGGAGAACTGGAGCAGCTGTCCTGCCACAGTGCCACTGGGAGCAAAGCATGAGTGACTCTAGTTTGTGACACTGGAATTACACTTCCATTTGGTTTACCTATTCATAAATAATGATGGGAGCAGTCAGGGAAGTTCCTTCTCATTATGAATTTATAGCATGGAGAGTCCAGTTGGGGTGGAGTCCTTTAAAGATTGGGATAATGCTTTCAGCAATGATGCTTTTTAATTGAAAGCTTAAGTGCTCTGTGTGTTAATGATGCTCCTGGAGGGAATCACAGGAGCATATGACTGGGGACTTGGTTTGGAAGGGCCAGGATGGGTTTCTGGGCAAAGGGCAGAGCCGGGGAGGTGCTGTCTGAGCAGACTGACTTGGGTAAATTTGACTTTGCCTCTGGCTTCCAGTTCTGGAATCTGCATGGCTTTGAGCACCTTCTGCCTTTGTTACCATCACCAATTCCTCTTCCTTTGGTTCTCCTGTTGTTCTTCTGCTGTTGTCTTCCCCTCCCCTCCCCTGATTCTTCTGTTCTCAGTGCCTGAAGCTGACAGTTTCATACCTTGGTGACTGGTTTGGCTCCCAGATCTGTATTTATTCAGTTAATGCAGACAACAGTTCAATTCCAGAGGAGTTAAGTATCTTGGAAAAGATACTTGTTTAAAAAAAGGAACACAAATTTCGGAGCATACCTTTAGGGATCTTAAACATCCTTTTCCATTATTATTTGCTCCAGCCGTGGCTTGGGATCCGATCCTGAACTCAGCCGAGGGTTGTGCTTTGTGGTGCCGGGCTCCCTGGCCAGTGCTGAGCTGGGAGCTGTGCAGCCCTGGGAGCAGAGCCAGTTGGCTGCCAACGCTGCACCAGGGCTTCCGGCTCTGGGGCTTCGCAGGATTTACACTTTCTCATTGGGGAATAGCTGGATTTCCTATACTAGCAGGGGAGGGGGTTGGACGTGGGCTAAAGCATCCACAGAGAGCAGCCAGGCTATACAGCTTGTTACAGGAGGATGACAGCTTAAAGAAAATTAAAAAAACAATCCTTCCATGACCCTCATTGAAGACTGCACTAAAATTCCAACTGAGGCGACCACGGATGACAATCATATTCCCTCCTTACATGGAATAACTTGATTGTCTTATTAGAATAGAAAGCAAAGACAAATGTCTGGATATAGGGTAGGAAATTGTCTTTACTAAATCTAGCTCAGCGCTTATGAGCACCGTATATATTATTTGATTTTGCCAGAATTACATAAACATGGGGGAAAATTGTTAATGTAAGTTGACTACCAGAATAAATCACAGCCTAATTATTCTTTTTTTTTTCTGGCTAAAATTAGAATTTGATATAGTGGTCAATAGACATTTTCTTTAATTTTTGAGACATAATTTCTAATAGCTAGTCCAAATGAATTGGAGAAAGTTGCTGCAGAATTGAAAAAATAAATTATCCAAATTTTATGGTGACTTACTGTTAAATCTCCTTAGTTGGAAACTTTAATTTACCTCATATTTCAGTTTTTTCTCCTCTAACTGGCTTATGGGTGTATATTAGGGCAAAATAATTGTTACTTTTTTAGTGCCACTGGAGTGCTGGGAGCAGGCACAAAAGTGAAGCCAGACCCCCGGCTCAGCAAAGGCTGAGGGGCTGCAAGGGCAGTGTGTGAGGCACAGCAGGGCAGCTGCTCCCTGGCACTGCTGCCTGCAGCAAAGGCTGACCCTTGGCACCTGTGTCAGTCCCTCTGGAGCTGTGTGATGCTGTCCTGGGATAACTGGGGCTCCAGCACTGCAACCCCCTGGGTGGCCACGTGTTTCCTGTCTGGAGCCAGTGCCCCTGTAGAAGAACAAAGCATTGTTGGCCCTGTTCTTCATTAAACAGGTAAACACTGTGTTTCATGTTGAGGCTACTGGCTTAAATATCCACAAATTCTTTATGGGGTTTAGCACAGCAACACATCTTTCCTTGGGGTGCATTAAAGGGGCCAAGGCTTTTGGACTGTGTTTCACTTTAGCCTGGCATGAATACCCTGTAGCCAGCAGAGTTTTACTACAGATGATTTGAGTGTAGTCCTATATTTCTGAGGGAAATAGATGGGCTCAGAACTGCAGAAGGAACAGCAAGAAGGATGGATCTAAACCCCAGAGTGTGGAAGGGGACCGAGCTCAGCTTCCTGCTAGGGGAGTATGTGCTTTCATCCATTCTGAGCGAGTCCAGTATCCTTAGGTCCTGGTAATGTATATTCTCTTCAATTTCCACACATCATGTTGGGCAAGTTACTTGGATGGCAGAGCCTTAGGCACAGTATACTTCCCTGGAGAACCTTTTGGAAGAAATGCATGTTTTGGGGTATTTACCTGGTTTTGCTGAACCTTGGAATTGGCAGTTGTACATCACAAATGCAGTGACATGTTGTGAGTAACAGCGAGTTCACACACATTGTCTTGGTTAAGTCTTGGGTTTATTCCTAGAAGAAACACCTTTGGATTCTGTCAGTGGAGAGAGGAAAGGGCAAAAGCATTTTATTTCTATCATGTGAGTTTTTTTTAAGCATCTCTCTTCACATTCATGAGAGTATTTTTGTGAAAACACTTGGCATTCCTTGCTTCTAAATCACAGAGTAACTTTTTTGAAACAATTCACAAGGAATGGGGTTCCAACACTGTCATTATGGCTATTAAACCTGTCTGAACTGTTTTCCTTTGTGCTGCTTGCCATAACAATGGCGACGTGTAATTTGTTGAATATCCATAACAGGATATTTGAATATATTCTTTACAGTTTTACTTCTGCGTATAGCTCAGCATGCCAAATCATTAACCCAATTAACCAAGCCAGATCCACATCTGCCATGGAATGACAATGAAGATTTTTAAAAGAACTTGGTATTTCACCTCCCTCCTAACGAAAGCAACTCAGACACCAATCACCATCATGGCGGCAGCTTTTATCAGCATGCTGATAAAAATTATTCATGATTCAGACTGCACAAACTCTTGGTACATCTCCTCTCTCGCTGCTTATCTGTGCATGTGCCCCTGGAAAGGTAAGAGTGAGCCAGTTTATCCCACATCATCCAGGCACGGAATCCTGTGCAGTTCAGTACCTCTGTGCCTTAACAGCGATTTGAGTTTTAAACAGTGGGAGCTGGAAACCTGAAAGATACCAGCAGCACTTCAATTCAAATGGCTTCTTTCTTATCATTTTATTGCACAGAAATTGAATGAAAATATTTGGGGCTTTGCTGGCATGCTGAATGAAAAATCCCTGTTCAAATAGCATCTGTGGTATTACACAGATCACACTGCTGTAGTAACCTGTGTGTGCTGTTAACATTAGGTATGATTTCAGGTGCGGGAGGTTCAGTTCATTAGGGATTTGTGTCTCCTGGTAAAAAAAGCTCATATAGATGAGAACGGTTCATTAGCTAGATGTAGCAGAGTTCATATGCTGCTTCAGTAACCCCTTAAAAATGCTTTATTCATCCTCATCCGCACAAATTCGCATAGTCTTTGCAGACCAGGAAGGATCTAGGAAGCCAGACAGTGCTCCCAAAGACTCGTGACAGAGCAGGGTGCATGCTGCTACGGAGCCAGGGTGGTTGTGTTAGTCCTGGCAGCAGAGCTGTTCCCAACTGCTGCAGCAGCAGTTCCTCCATCCCCAGGCTGTGCTGGCTGGGAGAAGGAGCCGGTGTCCTGAGCAACCTTGTCTCTCCAGCATGGACCTCGTTACTCTAATGAGCCATAGAAGCACAGAAGGAACTGCTCGAGCTTTGGAGGCAAGAGAGAGATGGACACTTCTGTGTGTGCACGGAGCTGACTTGGCGGCTCACTATGTTTGAGGATGATCCCAAGGTGATGTGATCCATGTGAAGTCCTCACAGTTCCCTGTTCCAAAGGTGCCAGTGAATACTGAAGTGAGGGCTGTGACCAGAATGAATGGTTGTGCCCATCTCCCTGGCAAGAATGGGAAGGCTGTTTGTGGCAGCAGCTGCTGTGTGTGTGTGGGGAGCAGCCTGGGGTCCTGTGTGGTGTCAGCTACGAACACAGGGTGCTGCAAAATGAGCCCAACAGCTCTCTGGCATTGCTGTGTTTGGTACTACACTGAGGATCTGTGTCAGCTGGCCCCACCATTTCTTTTATCTCCTTTTTGTTACTTAGTCTTGCTTGGATACCCACATGGAAGCTCAAGCCCCCTGTGTATGCTGGCCTGACATCCCTGGGGCAGGAGAGCTGCATGGCTGGAGGTGAGCTGGCTCCTTGGCTAAGCCAGGTGCCCATTTCTTGCTGGAGGAGAGGCAGCAAGGCAGGTCTGTCCATAGGGGCTCTGGCACCTGCCACCCTGAGTGGAGCACTGGGGAGGAGCTCGGTGTGGGCTGGTCCTGCACACCTCACCAAGGTGTCAGCCTGGTGGTGGGACCTGCCTCAGGGAGTTGCCTGTTCCTCAGCACCCAGGGATGCCTCTTTTAGTCTGGCATTATCTTTTGCCATAATGCAAACTGTGAGGTGCAACAACTGTGGGGCTACCTCATGTCTCTGCTAAGCTTATGGATCATCTTGGAAGAATGTCCAAGGAGAAACATAAATTCCCTGGAACTCATCAAGAAAATGGTAGCTCTTTGCCAATGTGGCAATTAGAAAAGTTTCCGTTTTCAGCATATTTTGAAGAGCTGAAGAAAACAATTGTCTTAGCTGATCCTGTGGCTGCATTAGTATTTGTGGGTATTTATAGGACACTGTACCAGATGAGCTTTCTGACCGTCGGGAGTGAGCCTGTCATTCTGGAGCCTCTTCATCAATGTGCCTTTCACGCTCCACAAGATTAGCAGCTGCTGAAAATAGGAAAAAGGAATTTTCCTTTCTTCTGTCTTAGAAGAGACCCATCACACCATCCTCCTTTCGTCTGGGCTCAGAAGTGGCTTTGGTCCTTAGCAAAGCCAGAGCACCAACAGGTCTTTTTAAAGAAGTTCCGCTCCCAGGAGGATCTAAGGGAAAATATCCTTTTTGTGTGTTTAGTAACACACATCAAAGGAAACAACCGTTCCAGTCTTGGTTTGCATTGTGCAGGCATTAGCTGTGGTCCAGTTCCACAGGCTCGAGGAGGCTGCAGTGTCCGTGCTCGTCAAGCTCTGACAGACACGGGGGGACTTAGCCAGGCCAGAACGTGCTCGGGGCACGTTGCTTTTGAGAAGAACAGAGCAATTTCCTTGGTGTCACAGGAGCCCCTTCACTGCCCCGGCCCCGGGTGGTGTGTGCCCAGCGGGAGCTGTGCCCGTGGGGTGGGCAGGGCTGCCTCACACCTGTCACAGCTCTTTGGTTCTCTCTGCAACATCCCAAATCCTACCTGCTCGCCCTGCACGGTGCCAGGAGCGGCCGTTCCAGCCGAGCATCGCGCTGCACACCCAGGAGCGGGCTCTGAAAGGGGGGCCACAGCCCCCCGAGAGCTCGGCAGTACCGGAGGGGAAATCACCTCTACACCCCCGGGCCGGGGCCCAGGGCACCGAGCTTCGTCTATAAAGGGGGGAGAGCCCGGGGGCCTGCCCTCCCCGGGGGGCTCTGTTCCCCGCCCTCCCTGCCGGCAGCGCCGGGACCAGCCCATCCGGGCGGACGCTCTGACCGGGACGCGCCGGTTGGGCGCCGGCGTTACCGAGGGCGGTGCCAGACGCGGTCCGCAGGTGCCGCCCGTCGCAGCCGCCCGCGGGTGTCCCGGCGGGGCCGCTTCCCTCACGCGCTGCCGGCTCAGCCCGGCGCGGGGCGGGGCGGGCCCGGCGGCCCCGCCAATCGCCGCCTTTGTTTGGGGTCACCGGGCGCGGGAGGGGCGGGGCCCACCGGGGCCGCGCGCAGCCAATAGGCGGGGCCGGGGGCGGGGCCGATTTCCCGTTCCGCGCGCCCTATTGGTCCCGCGCGACGTCACTCTGGCGGGCGGCTCCGCTCGTTGGCCGCCGGCGCGCGGGGCGCCGTGCGTCAATCGCCGCGTCCCGCCTCCCCTGCGGCGCGATTGGCGGCGGTGGCCGTCAAGTCGCACGGTGCCGTTCATTCAGTGGCTGCCGCGGCCATCGGTCACGCGCTCCGTCCTGCCCCCTCGTCCGCCCAGCGCCGCCGCTGAGTGGCTGCGGCTCGTGCCACTGAAGCGGTACCGCGCTTCTATTGGTGGGGCGCGTTGTCCATCGCGCCCATCCCCTCCGGGCGCCCGCCTCCCGCCGGCCGCGATTGGCCGCCGGGGGTGTCAGTTCGGCGGCTCGGCCAATGGGCGGCGCGGGGCGTGCGCGGTGCGCGCGGGGCGGCCGGGCCGGCGGCGGCGCGGGAGGAGGCGGCGCGCGCCTGGTCCCGGTCGCGAGGAGGCGGAGGAGGATGTGGCGCGCGGAGGGGAAATGGCCGCCGAAAACAAGCCGGAAGGTGAGAGCGCGGCCGGGCCGCCCCCGCCCCGCGCCGGGCCCCGCGCCGGGCCTGCCCGCCGGGCCGCCCCCGCCCCCCGCCACGGCCCCGCCGCGAGGCGGCGGCGACACAGGCCGGGCCGCGCGGTGCGAAGTTTGCGGCGGCGGCGGCGCCCCCGCGGGGTCGGGCCGGGCCGGGCCGGGCCGGGC
>NW_016690368.1:1530989-1565538 GCF_001604755.1 Lepidothrix coronata
GCCCGCCCCCCGCCTGCAGCGCGCGGTGCGGCCGCGGCGGCGCCTGGCTGGGGTTGGAGGTGGGGGGGGGGAGAGGCGGCGGCGGCGGCGGCGCACGTGCCTCGCGGGCGCGCGCCCGTCGGGAGCGGGGCGGCCTCGGCTGCGGCCGCGCCGTACCGGGGCCTCCGCGGCGCGGGCGGGCCGGGGGCGGGCGGAGCGGCGAGCGCGGAGGTGAGCGGGGCGCGAGGCCGGGGGCACCGGCGGGCCTGGCTCGGGCCGAAAGTTGTCGGCGCGGCGGGAGCGGGGCCCGCGCGTCCGCAAGGGGGAAGCTCCGCTCCGCCGCCGCTCCTGCCCCCGGCACGGCGGGAGCGCGGCCGCGGCCCGGGCCGGGCGCGCCGGGGTCGGTAATTCCGCCTGACTGGAGCGAAGTTTGCCCCGGACGGCGCCGGGCGGGGGGGTCGCGGCCGGTACCGCTGTCGGCGCTTCCATGTGACAGGGGCGGGAGGAGCGGGTGGAGAGCCGTTCGCATCCCCGACCTAAACCCGGGCGAACGTGCCGACACCCCAGGGATTGGCCTGGTCGTAGTTAGGCACCGTAAAGAAGGGTGTTTAGTTACTAATATGGATTTTTTTTTCCTTATTCGCCGCAGCAAACGCACGTCTTTACCTTGATGAGCCCTTTTGCGTTCTCTAACGGGAAACCCTTGCTTAGAATACAGGGGTGTCTCTACAACCTTTTGTCTGGATTTTTGCTCAGATTGCTTTGGGAATTTTTTTTTTTGGGTTGTTTCTTGTAACTTGGTGGCATTAGAGCTTCCGTGGGTATGGCCACCTCTCTTGAGTTTTGCCTGCACTGTGTCCAGTGGGGTGAGGGCCAAAGGCTTTGCAAAAATATAATTTTTAAGTAGTAGCACTGATTTTGAGTGTTGTTAGCTTCATATTTTACTATCTTTTTAACGCTCCCAAATCCATTAATTAGATCTTTTCTATGGTCTGGAAAACACCAGTCTTTATTCTTTCCTCATTTGGTTTTAAGTACATGATTAACTGCACTGAAGTAAGGAAATGCCACCTGGTTAACAGGGACGTGAGTGAGGAGAAAGTGAGCATTCACCTGGGCTTCCTGGCTCAGATTGTGACGTTTCAGTTCTCTTGGGGGTGACAGTGTTGTCACCAGAGCACACTCAGGCTCCATTCACTTTTCGGGCTTCCTGTGCCAAGATATGATGGATTTTTCCTACGTAAAGCCCAGATTTTGGTGTGCTCAGCCCTGTGAGGCCGCAGCTCCACGGACCAGGCAGGTCAGTGCTCCCTGACTGGGAAGGTAATTTGTCCTTTCCACTTGTTATTTATTGCAACTTTTGTCAGGTTTGGTGTTGGTGGCTGGTTTCTGGGGGCAGGTTAGATGTGTCCTTGCTGAGGAGATGGGTTTGCTCTGCCGAGTGGGGCTGTGCCGAAACTGCCAGAGAGGCGCCCGCTGTGCCTGGCACTGCTGTCCGGTGTCTCTGCTGGCTGGGCCGGAGCTGCCGCTGCTCCGTGCCCGTGCACAGCACGGCAGCATCACGGAGGTGGGAACAGAGCATTCCTGGCTCTGCCTCAGCAGCTGGGATGTTCTCGTAGTAAGTCACAGAGCAGCTCCCCCGCTGACCTACTTCTGTGGTGGATTTTCAAGGAGATGCGATATAAACCATTCATTCCTTAAACTTAAACTCCACCTGTCAGAAACTTAAGTGGGAATGGTTTTAAAGCATGATTCAAGCAGAGTGTTTCACCAGTCGTGCAGGTGTTGGAGGAGAGAACACCAGTTACTTTGGATTTTTGTTACTTTAATGAGTTAAAAGCCGATGTAAATGGCAGCTCGAGGGCCGGCTGCGGAGCAGCGCTGCTTTCATTGGGAAGCCGCCTGCTCCATCCCCCCAGCGCGGTGCAGCAGCGACAGCCTCGTGAGCAGGAGCACACGGCTCTGAAGACCTGCCCAGCCTTGGAGCTCCGTGCTGAGCTTCGGTCGGGGCTTCTTGTGCCCGGCGAGCAGCAGGGGATCACTGGCGGGAGGTGAGGTTTGGAATGAGGCTGGCGCCGCTGTCCCCTGGCTGCAGAAAAGAGTTCCACGGCTTGGAGAACTCGGGTGAGTTTCCTCTTTTCTGGTTTCCTGGGGCAGGATGAGGCTGGCTCAGTGACCAAGTGGCTCTTGCCATCCTGCAGCAGAGGGTTTGTGGGTTTTGTAGTTCCTGCTACGTTTTGTGTAGCTGAGCTGAGCTGGGAGGACTGACCCTCGGCGGTGCCATCTTGGCAGCTGTGACAGCTCTGAACTTCATCAGGGAGGTGATGGAGGGGGGCCTTTTTAAAAACTTCCTTTTTCTAATTTAAAGTTCAAAATAGAAAGGATGTGCATGGACAACCTTGCTTTTGTTTCTATGTTCTCATGGACAGGTACCTGTAACCGTGAGCTTTGCAGAGAGCAGTGCCTGTGTGTTTGGTGTGTGGCTGGCGCAGGGGCCAGGCACCTTGCCATGTGGTTGTTGCATTTTCTATCTGTTTGGGCAGGGTCATAGGTGGGATAGCAGGAGGTGGTGTTCCTCCCCACAGCTTCTGATGAGCTGAGGGTGCTGGTGGCATGGGCTGACCGAGAGGGCAGGTGGAGCCTCAGATGTTTCTGACTGCGGAGGGATTGTTCAGGGAACAACCTTTTGAAAACAAAACATTCTCGATTTGGTTGTTAAACAGCAAATATTTACTTTCCTCTGCGGAAGTGTGTTGCGTAAGATTTTATTACTTAAACAAGCCTGAGCTTACGGTGTGCTGATGGCTGGGGCTGTGTGCCATGCTCCGTGCTGCTGTCCAGCTTGGCAGGATCAGGCTGTCGCGGAGAGGAGGCAGCACTTGACACTCGGCTCAGTCCACTCCTTGCCCCAGAATCTTTGCTGAATTTTCAGCAGTTGGGATTTTACCAAAATCTCTGTTGTCAGAGATGGAAGCAAACTGCCTCCTAGTGAAGCTTCTAGACCCTCTCTGTGGGCTGTCAGCCAGCAGGACGGGTTCAGGGAGCGGACTCGATTTGCTTTTTCCAAATAGCAGGAACTGCTTGTGTGTGAGGTCAGTTTTCTGAGTACTTTTGGTATTATAACTGTGTTATTCCCGATGTAAGGCATGGGGCTTGTTTAAAGCTCTGGTTTTTTACTTCACTTTCTCATCTCTTCTTTTGTTTTTCAGAAGCACTTTGACTCTAAGGTTCTTTGGTTTATTTGTGTCAGTTTTAAAGCTACATCTGGAGGAAACCTTCCTGGAGATGTCATAACTCAGATTTCATTCTCTGAGTCAGAAAATGATACAGGGAAATGATGATGTACAAGTAAGGTTAAAACAGATGTTTTAAAATTTAGTATTTGAGGACTTGGTGCCACCTTTACATTACTAGTGGTTTTAAATGGCTCTTGTAAAGACCTGCTTACAAAGGTGGATATTGCTGGAGAAAGGGGCAATAGCTATCCTACCTCTGTCCAGACAGCCTTTAGAAAGAAGGAACTGGAATGTGACCTTCCTTTTTTAACGTCCCTCTGTCTCTGCTTCAGTAAGCCACATGTGTCTGGAGGGTAGAAAAAACTCTGACAAACCCAAACCTTTCCAGGGAGTGAAACCAGGCTGGTGGAGTGCTTGTGGAATATGGGGATGGTTAATTGAAATGCAGTGCTTCCAGCAGCTTCCTGCAGCTTTGGTGTTCCCTGGCTTCCACTTCCACACCTTGCTGAGTTTTTGCTTTGTGGTTTTCTCCCCTCATTTGGTGTCTCGTTTTCACCTTCCACAGCTCCCAGCACCCTGGCAGCCCTGCATTGGGTTTGCGCTGTGTTAAACCCCTTGGGTTTGGAAAGGCAGGTTCACCTGCAGGTGCTTGCACCTGTCTTAGCCCCAGTGCTTTGGGGTGCAGCACCCACCCTGTTCCCAGGGCGATGCCGAAGGGGCTCTCTGTGCCAAGGAGCAGTCACTGCACTGAGTGAGCGAGAGCAAACTCTGTTCTCGCTGGGCGTGGAGCACTCACTGTCCTTCTCCAGTTGCACATTTTGGTTCAAGGGGCTGGGTTTTTCCAGCCAGCTCTCCAGCTAGGTTTCCAAACGTAAATTTTTCGCATGTAAAAAGAAAGAGGTGAGAATATCTGTGGCTAGTGGCTGCCAGCGTGTAGGCTCAGAATAAGCAAATTCCCTGCCCTTAACCAATGCTTTGAGACTTCTGGGAAATGTGTTGTTGAGAACGTCTGTAGTATTGGAAACTGAATAAACAGGTGGTTTATTTTTGCTAGACCTAGCTGATAATATCCACCGCTCCTTGGCTTCATTGCCATTGAATTTGATGGTGTAATTTCAGTGAAAACCAAGGTATGAAGGAACTGATGAGAGGTCTCAGCCAAAGGAGTTGTTGGTGATGGTGAGCAATGGTCTGGTTGTTCTGGAGCACTTATCAGATTTAACAGCAACACAATGAAAGTTCACAGGTGTGAACACAAGGAGCTGCAGGGAGATGCTGAAGCAGCTGCACTATTTGAGTGCTCCCAAAGTTAGCTTTTAGGGTAGATACTTGTGTACACCTTCTGAATGTAACTGAATTCTTCTCTCTCAGCTAGCAGGGTGCTTGCAACAGCCTGCCAAGGTGGGAGATGGAAAGAGGGGCTGGTTTTGCTGGTTGGGGAAGGTAGACCCAGAAGTGCTGCACAGTGTGATAAGCATACAGCGTGAGAAATAAACAGCTGGTTGTGTCACCCAGCCCTCAGACAGCGTGTGGGCTTTCGTCAGGGATAATTGGGCTATCAAGCCTTCCCCAAAATGCACCATGTGAAGTTTTGCCTAACTGGTGTTCAGACTGAGTTCAGTTATAAAATGTCAAGAAACTTCTGCTATGTGAAAAGGACAAAGGAACTTGGGAGTAGCCTGTCACTGGTGGGGAGAACTGGGCCACTGATGGATAGCAGTGGTTTTAGCTATATTTTTGTTTCTTATGGTTTTCAAAGTGTTTGTAGAGCTCGTCATAGCAACAAAGTATTTGTCACAAGTATTCCAAGATATTAAAGCTAGATTCAGTACCTTCCTAGAGGAAAACTGTTTTGTTGCTCATCCTTGATACTGCCCCCATTCCCGTGATTCCTTCCTTGTGCTTTTTGTTTTTTCTTGTTCCTCACGTATTCCTCACAGACAGCAGCCACAGCCGTACATGTGCTGGTTTGTGTTGGCCTCTCACTCCTCTTGTACATTTTTTACCTTTGCCTGAACTGTTTACCCTTTCCTTGCATCCTCCCCTCAGCCCTGGGCTGCATCCCGTGCTGGAGGACCGGGAACACCTTTGCTCAGCCAGCACCTGACTGAGTGCTGGCATCCTGTGGAGCCCTGCTGAGACAGCCGAGCTGCAGAGCTGGACCTGGTTATCTTCTCTTAGCACCCTTAATTGATATTTAGAAATCTACTTTTGTTGCCAAGAGATTTACAACTGTAATTGTCCAAATATTGCTAGGAAGCAGACCAAAAGCTGTTGGGTTTGCTTCTGTTGCTGCTTGTTTATGGGTGGAAAATGCCAGGATCGAAGTTGAGCCATGAGAAATAGCGTGGCAGTCCTGCAGATGTTTGGATCTGGGATTTATTCCTTCCAGGTGGAATTTGTTGGTTTTTTCCCTGTTCAGAGGTCAGCAAGTGTCCAGGTGACTCTGGTGGCCCCCACGTAGGGTGTCAGTGCGGGTGCATGTGTTGTGGTGCCACCCGTGTGCTGCAGGGGCACAGCTGCTGCCTCAGCAGTCAGTCGGGGGGGGGTCAGCTGGATGCCAGCCCAGGATGACATTGGGATTTCAGCGGTTTGTTTTGTACTAAAGAGCCCGTTTGTAATGTTTAAACACCTCTTCCCTTTCTTGTGAGGTAGTTAAGAAGATGGCCAACCCTAAGTTATTACTTCATAATAATGGGTTTATAAAACTTGTGTTTGTGAGTTTATAGCTTACTCGTGATATTTATTTCTACTATAGACCTGTCTGTGGATCAGCAGCTGATCAACACCCTTTTGGCCATTTCTGTATTCTCCAATTACATGTTATATTGACAAACTATGGTAGTTAAAGGGGCTGCAGGTCTAAATTCACCTCCTGGATCACCGAAGATTTAAGAACCAGTTAAAGAAAAAAAAAGATGGGGGGAGATGAGGGGGATTGTTTGGAGAGCGGGGGTAGAGCACAGACTCTCTGTGTGATTTGCTGTTGTGCACTTTAAAGTTTTATGGTCCATGGTGCATCCCTTGGGAGGATAAAGTGCAAGAAGCATGAAGAAACCCATAAAGTGACAAAGGGTTTATGTGGTATAATTAATACGGAACTTTCCATGAACTTTGTAATACTTGTACTTTCTTAATTCTACGTGAGTTTCTTGTTTACTAATAAATAAACTTGAAGATTGCTAATGGAACTTAAATTTTGGATTTTCATCCTGAATGATATATAACAGGGCACAGCGTAGGCTGCTATATTTTAGTCTGTAGCTTCTTACTGGGGTTCTCGGCTGTGGCTGTGCCTGCCTTGGGAAACATTTTTGAGCTGTGGCCAGCTCTGCACTAAAAACCCCTGTGTCGATAGAGGTTTACTGGCAAATCCTCCCCATGTCAGTGCAGCTCTGCTTGCACAGGCACTTTTTATTGACACTGGACGGGTTTGCAGACCTCGGTGTTGTGAGTCGCACCCATGGCAAAAATAAACGAGGAGAAAGTTCAAGTACAAATCTGGATTTGCACAGTAAAACCAAATCAGCGCTGTGAGGTTCCAGCTCCAGTTTTTAGCTACTGAGGAAATTTTAGTTGGAGACAAATGGAGGAGTTTGCCTGTGGGTGTGCTGGCCACGCTGCCGGGAGCACGGGGATGCCGAGCAACGTGGGCTCTTGTTCCTCTGCCTTCACCAGGAGCCCCTGTGGTGGTGGGTGAGTGCGTCAGCTGGACTAGGAATGGCAGATTTGATTCAAGCCAAGGGATAGCATGGGGGATTTTTTGCTCCACCTCCCTAGAGATGTGCGTGTTTCATTGGAAGTATCACGGTGTTATTTGTGAGGAACAGGAGCAGGGAAGCGCTGGTTCATTCAGAGGAGTGGGAACTCTTGGTCCGCCAGTATCCACAGTGCCACTGGGAGACCAGTCCTCTTCTCTGCCTGGCTTTCCAGGGACTTTCCTCCCTGTGGGAATACATTCTGAAAGATTCTAGTGGGCAGAGAAGTGAGTGTGAAGGCAAATGTGTGTGCATCATTTGAGGCGATGAGTTTTTCACCCTCATAGCTGGTTGGCTGACTTTGTCCTTTTCCAAGGTCAAACCTAGTTTAGAGGTCACTGAATTTAGGATTCACATCCCATAACATGATTGTTGTGTGTTGTTCTGACTGTGTGGCTCGAGGAGTCCCTAATGAAAAGATTGTTGGATCGAGGCAGGTGGCAGTTGTTGTTTTCCACATTGGGGATTTTTTGGAATGAAGAAATGTCATTGCTAAACACAGAAGAGGGAGGCATCTGTGAGATGTAGTCGCATTACAAGATGATGAGAATGCCCTTCCCTTGCTGTAATAACACAAGGTGGGAGATGCTAACAACAGGAGTTGGAAGGTTTAGCATCAGCAAGTTCTGACAAGTTCTACCAGAACATTTTAAAGGGATCTATTATCCATAGGCGCTTTCTGGATTAATAATACTGATAATTGATGACAATGGAAGAAAGTTAATAAAATGAGCTGAATAATTAGAGGTCTGCCAGCCCTGCAAAATAATGGAATGAATGATAGAGGACTTGACTGATACGGAGGTAAGGGGAAGTAATACAATTAATGTCAATTAAAATGTGTCCATGGAAAATAAGCTGATGAGATGTAACTGGGATGTAGTTTGACTGATAAAAGCAATAATGTGTGCTGTAAAATACTTTGTGCCTTAATGAATTGAATGTAGAGCAATGCAGTGTTTTGAATGAGGAATGGAAATGGTGTAAAATGAAAGCAGGGAGCGTGAAGTGAGTACCAGCTGTGGATCTGGAAATGCAGGTGGGAATGGCTGAGAGCTGCTGGCAGGACTGCCTGGCTCTGGTCTTTGCCCCAGGCAAGTTGTGTCTTTGTGAATAAGCCCAGGTGTCACGACATGGGTGTCCCTGAGGCTTTGAGTGGCTTGGGTGGGGGGAAATAGCAGTGATGACAGTCACATGTGCAGAGCCTGGGCTGGGGAAAGGATGTGGCCAAAAAGCCCTGTAGAGTAACGGTCTGAGATACTCAGTGTCCAGCTAGAAATCCTGGAATGGTGTACAGAGCAGGAATGGAGAGCACCCTCTCGCCCATTTCTTTATCAGTCCAGCAGAGATCGATCCTGCTTGACTGCTCCTTGCCCAGGAAGAAGTTGGGAAGTGGCAGCCCTGTTGATTTAGTCCAACACAGTCGCACAGTAAAGTTCCCAATAACTCAGGGAGTGCGCAGGACTCATAAATTACAGAGCAGCTCACGTTTATCATACACATCGCTGCTTATCTTGTAAACTCATCTGCTGGGCTTGCACGAGCAGTTGATTTAACAGCATGTATATTGTTGAACTTGACACATCCAAGAGTCTAATCAAGCTTTAAGAATACCAGGGATGTCTGGCTGCTGGTGTGAGGTCTCTACAATTCCTAAATCATTTCTAAGAATGCTCGTGGGCCAGGCTCTGTTGGGTTCGCTGCAGGTCACAGGGAATGTCTGTGTCGTACGAAATTGCAGAGGAGTTTTATCATATTGCTGGCATCTGTTTAATGACATAAAATGATTAGATGTGTAAAAGGAAGAAGTTAATATCCCTTTTCTGTACACTTCCAAATGGGAAATGACTATAAATTAATTTTGTAGGGTAAAATGCCAGAGAGTAAGTGTACTGCTTGTGTGCCCAGGATCTGTCATGGGAAGTGAGAGGATGGTGGAAGAAGGCAGAAATGGTGTAGCTGGAGGGAGAACTGGTAAAGCTCTGCATTGTGGCTGGTCTCTCTTACCCTACTGCTCCAATTCCCTTTTCTGTGGGGACTGATTTGGTTGATAAACACGTGCAGCTCATGGATGCTGTGATTCTCTCAGTGGTGTTAGAGGACTGATAGACATCATCAAGGTGCTGCTGCTGGGACTGCTGTGGGCTGGTGTGGGAGTGAAGGGGTTTTTGGACATGATTTTTTGAGGGGAATTGATGCGCCTTCTACATATTCAACAATAAAAAAGAATAGTTTTGTATTCTTCAGTGTTTCTGCTTTTGAGACCCTCAGGTATGGTGAGGTAGGAAGATTTCCAGCCTTCTTTCTCAATTCCATGTTGAGGAACTACATTCACTTTCTGAGCTGTGCATGAAAAGAGGAGTACCTGGGCTTGATTGGGTACTGTGCGTTCTAGTTTTAAATGAACTAATAGACCTTGAGTTGCATTTCTGCTGCAGCTTGACAAAATTATAGCAGGTACTGGGGCTCTGTGCTTATTTACTTGCAAATCCTGTCAAGTGTGAACTTCATTTATGACTTCCCTGGCAGGTTGTGCTGCTGTGGTCACAGCTTCTACAGCGTTTTGTCGCTATTGCTTGTAGAATTTGTCACTGAGGGAAATAATGACCTAAAATAGGCACAGGTAAGCACACACAGGCTCCTTGTGCCCAAATCCATCAAAGCTCTTCTCAAACTTTGCAACCATGAAGAATTAAACTGTATTTATACTTCTGAAATAAAGTTGCAGTTTCATCAGAAAGACATTATTTGTCTTGTTGGCATTGCAGATTGCTGCTCTTGGACAGGGAACTGGTGGGTTTCCAAGCCTTGCCATCGCTCGTATCTCCTGGTGGAAACCACTCGTTCTCCCATGTGTACATCATGTGTCTCCTCTCCTTTCTAGATGATCATGGGAACAGCAATGGCAGTCATGTAAAAATCTTTTTACCGAAGAAGCTGCTTGAATGTCTACCAAAATGTTCAAGTTTACCGAAA
The DNA here is from genome assembly GCF_001604755.1 of Lepidothrix coronata. NCBI lineage: Eukaryota > Metazoa > Chordata > Aves > Passeriformes > Pipridae > Lepidothrix > Lepidothrix coronata. Next base: position 1,540,939 of record NW_016690368.1, read on the forward strand.
GAGAGGCACCGCTGGAACACTAACGAGGTAGTTAAATCTCTTACTTACACTTAAATGTACCAGCTTACTTAATGCTTATGGATTCTTTTGTGAGAGCATGCCATGTGAGCTCCAGGATACGAATTCCTTGGCTCTGGAACCTGTTCTATAAGTAATAAAGTCCTAGTACATGCTGCAAGTGAGGTTTAAGCTAGACTTGAAGGCAAACGTGGACTACTAGTACAGTAGGAGCCTATTGCTCATGTGTGTGTGACTTGTCTCGGAGTCAAATCTTGTATCATCTTAATGACCCGTTTCAAAATGGTTTAAAATCAGATAGGTGTGTTTGTACCGTGCTGAACAAAGTGTTACCTTCCTGTGCATGAAGACTTCTGAACAAAAAAGCGGTGTATGTTCTTTTCTGCCACACAGGGGCCAGGGAAATAACCAGCTTTCCTGTGTCTGAGGAATCTTGTTAAGAACAAGACACACAGAACTTGGCATTTTATACCGAAATCCAGTTACCCTGAGCGTGCTCATTCACAGGTCTCCTGTTAATGCATCATGGTTGGGGTAATTTAAATGAAACAGAAGTATTTGAAATTTGGGTATCTGTGGGCCAAGGTGAATTTAAAGAATTACCCAGATAGCTCTATGATCCTTAGGCTTTATTCCTGCTGGGCAGCAAGGCTGGATGTCCCATGGCAATGTGCACAGTGTAGTTTTAGTTTTCAGCAGCTTTGTCTTACTGTAGCTTTGCCTTATTTGTAGGAATCACTTAATAATAGAGGCAATCCACTTGGAGAAATGACTGTAAAACTCCAGTTAATTCTGCTTGTTGAGAGCTGGCTGGTCCTGTCCCTGTGATCCCCCATTTGTAACATCTAAACTTGTTAACAGAACCTGTGCTCACGAGTTTAACACCTGCAAGTGGCAGCTGAGCACAGGATCAAACACAGCTCACTCGTGTGTATGTTTGCTGAGCGTAGAATCAATCACGGAGAAGTTCCTGTGTGTATTTTTCAAAATTGGAGTCCTAAACCCCCTTCCTTCTGCTGTCTGGAAGTTACAGTCAGGTATCTATTTTTAATATACCAAGTACTGCGAGAGAATGAATCAGCTTTGGGGGAGTTGCTGGCCTTGGCTTTTGTGTAGATGTTTTTGGTTTGGGTCATTTGCATTGAAATGTAAATTGTAGAAAACGAGGGTTGTGGTTCATTCTGCGATAGAGTTCATACTAACAGGGGCAGGGTATCGAGCAGTGGCAATTCCAGTGGCTCTGACAGATGATGTTTGGTCAAGGACAGTTGGGAAAACAAGGTCTTCATAGGTTTGTGACACAATGATGCTCTTCCTTGTACTGGAAACAGCTGCTTGGGTTTTAGTCACGTTCTCTAGTAGTGCTGCTGTCCCAGGGCAGAGCCTTGGGTGCACTCCTGCATGCACGGCTTTGGGCAGGGTTGGTGTGTGGAGCTTCCCTGGGCACAGGGCATGGCAAAGTTCATCATACAGCTGAAAACTGTTATTATTCATGGGCAGGACAGGGTGCAAACAGGAAAGCTCTGCTCGGTGTGGTATGTTAGGCTGGGAGCTGAATTTGGGAGCGTGGTCTTCCTGATAAGAGACATGTTAGTGTTCCGGGGAGTGCCGAGTGAGCGGCTCTGCCGGGGCTCGCCCGAATGCTGCTGGGGTGGGATTGTCTCATGCTGTAACTCTGGAAGGATTATTTGCTGATAGTCACAGGTCATCAACTGGGACATTAAAAGCCAGACCCAGCGTGCTTCTGTCATTCTGAATGCCAGGTTTGTCACTCTCCTTTGTATCCTCTCCTCCCAAATCTGTTACTGTGGCTGCCACTCCACAAGGAGGTGGAGGCCAGGTCTGTCCTGGGTTATGGCTGGTGCTGACACTGCCAGCCTGTGTGGTGTGGCCGGTGCAGTTTCCCTACTGAATTGTTTAAATGGGATAGCTTTTCTTGTGGTCAGAGAATTTTGGCCTCATTAGTTCAGAGGGAAAAAAAAAAAAAAGGCAGAATCTTATGCCTAGGTGAAGTCTTGGAAATTTGTGTTAATTATGGGGAAGGAAGGATCTGAGCTTCCAGATTTTATTGCTTCCCCACCCCCCATCTGAAAGCTTAATTCTGTTCGCTGTTATAAAGCTTGAATTTTTCTTAGGGTATAATTGAATAATAACATTGGACTACATTGCCAAGGCATTCCTAAGGGGATACATTTTTTTCACCTGATACACAGGTGTTCTGCCTGTGCTGGTGAAGGCACAAGTTATAAAGTAGAGAAGAAAAAGATGTATTTTATACATGGTGCTTCAGAATCTTTGCACTAATTTTGGAATACCTGGTTCTGTGTGAGGTGTCTCCCTGACAGGGAGGTTTAGTAAAAGATGGAAAGTAAATGAAATGCTTAAATAACTTACACACCTGAACATGTGTGTGACAATGCTGTCCTCCCTTAAACTCTGTGTGTTTCGGCAGTCGCGGGTGTCTGTGGGCTGTGAAGTGCGAGCGCAGCGGGGGGGTGGGGGGTGTGGGGTGTGGTGTGATATGCATCCTGAGGGAAGGTGGGGGCCAAACCCCCAACCCTGCCATGACCCGGCTCCTTTCCAAAATCCTTAAGCGTTGCTTTTTGGGCCCCTTTGCATGGGGATGCTTCAGGGAAGCTCAGACACAGCTGTTGCCTGCCTCTGTGTGCCTGAACGGAGCACACGCGTGTTCAGCCGCTGGGGAGGTGGGGTGGGCACGTGCTGTCACTGGGCCTGGGCTCCATCAGCCCCGTGGTGCTGCCGGCACAGAGGTCAGAGAGCAGATGGGGTTTGATCGTTCCTCTGCCGGGGCATCACCATGGGAACACTGCAAATAACTTTTTCTGAGCACTTTCATCTGCAGCTTGAGGATAATGGTCAGATGTTGCTCTGGATTGGATAGCTGAGATGCAGAAACTGTATCCTCTGAGAGCTGGGTTGTGGTTGATTTTACAGGTAGTAAAATCACGTGCTGAGCAGCAAGAGAAATGGAGCACTTAAAAATGCTTCAAACATGTTATCGAGGTGTTTGCTTTCCATCAGAGCATGCATTTGGAACTGAAATGTTTGATGGAAATACATTTACATACCAAGATGTCATCTTGTCTTAAATCAAGTTTATAGCAGTTTTGTATTTTCTACTGAAGGAAGTGTTCCTTCTAATTCATTTTTTTTTACCAGAGATAGAAAATCATAAGTTTAGCCAAGCAATTAATTACAGATTTAAATTTTAGAGATGCCTGTGAATGTGTGTTGTGCTTATTTTTCTGGCTCTGGGAGAGGACAGAGAGAGGGTTTCATACAGTTTCTTACGTTAGGATAAGTCAGTTAATTGCTAGAAAGTTTGGCAGTGCTCTGTGCATGTGAGGGAGTTCCTCGCTCTCGGGGTTCAGTTGTCATTCACTGTGAACCACTTCAGGGTTTGTGTAATGCAGATCCAGTTTGGTGTCAGTGCACGGATGGAGCAAAGGCTTCCCGCTCAGTGTGCTGGCAGTGCACCTCGAGCGGGGATTTCAGGGGCTGGGTCTCTGCTTCCTTCCATGGGCAGTGGGGCCGCTCCCAAAGCACTGAGCCAGTGGCCTCTGGCGCCCCAGCTGAGCTCCTGTGTCCCCTGATGGAGGTGGTAAAGATGTCTTGGCTGCCTCATTACCCACTAGTGGCTTCGGGCAGCAAGATACATTGTCCGCAGGAGATGCATCCTGCTGCTTTCTGTCCAGGGACCAGGTTGTCTGGGACGAGAGAGCTTCCAGGGGCACTGGGGCTCAAGGATGTTGGAGTAACCTTGTCTCTGCACAGTGCTTGGCAGGCACCGGATTGCGGCTCTGAGCAGAGATGCCGTTCGTTAACAGTTGGCAGACGCAGTCATTAATCATCCTTGTAAACACTTAATGACATGGTGGGAGAAAGAAGAAAAAGTTAAACATTGGAAATGTAAAATGCTACCTCAGGCTTTGGTTCCAACAGTATTCTCTATTTGCGTTCTCTGCTGGGAGAGGATTTCCCATGGTAGAATTTCCATGGTAGAAAAAGCAGTAGTAATTGCTTCATGAGCTTGGGCTTGTCTGGAGGGGCACGACAGAACTGCCCTGCTCTCCGCAATCAGCCAGCATCCACGGTTTGCAGATTCCAGGCTCAGGTATTGCTTGGGAGAGTATGCAAATAATGCAATTATGAAACTCTGTATTTTGAGCATATTTAGCATAGAAAGAAATTCTTTGCCTCTGCTGCCCTGGGGCCCGAATCGCGTGTTCACTGACATCTCGATGTGCTCTGGCGTTCTCGCTTTGCTCGCACGACACTGACATTCTCCTCTTCGCTTGACAGAGAGTTATTTGCCATCTTTTTTCTAAAGCACAGAGAAGATCTTGAAGGTTTGGAGAATTGCCTGAGGGACGTGAGGGACCCAGACTGAATGAGGAGCGAGTCTGGAGCCTTTGGGCTGGCTGTGATGCTCCCAGACGCTGGCAGGGAGGCAGGAAAGCGATAGGTCCCTGCCGCCTGCCACTCCAGCTCTCCTTGGGCCTGGCACTGAGCACCGGTCAGCCAGGCAGCGCACGGCTCCTGTCGGCCCTGCCCTGGTACAGACCTGGCAGCATGGCTACTGCCACTGCTTCTTTTTTTTTCTTTTAATGCTTTTAAGTGCCTTTTAGAATTGACTCTTACAAAAAACCTCCGTGTTTTAAGGCTGCCCAGGATGGCACTGTGTATTGTAACCCTGCACTACATGTCCCAGTTCATTCCTAATTCTCCAAAGTAGCTGAATATGTTACAAATTTGTGGGGTTGAGCAAATATATGGGACCAATTTGTGTCACCCCCACAGTCGGAGCATGGAAGGGGTGCCTGTCCAGGTCATGGCGTCCCCTCCGCGATGTGCCATCAAGATGGCAAAACTCCCTGGAAAAGGAGTAGCACTCAGTGTGGTTCCCTGGGGACTGTGAAGTCCAGAGTATTTTTTTAATCTTTTCCATCAAGCTCACGTTAATTCGGGTGTGTTAAGCTGAAGCGCAGGGTTCCCGAAGCTGAAGGCTGGCCACTGTTGCGAGAGCCCTGCACCTGCGGAGAGCCCACAGGGCTGGGACATCCCCACGGTCTCTGTCAGCTCTGGGGTATCTCAAGAGCAATAAGAATATTGAATTTTGACTAATTGCCTGCTGCCCATGTGATCACAGAGTATAAAATATTCTGAATGGTAATGGCAAATGCTGTTATTAGAAGTGCTGTTGGTTTTGTTCTGCCTGATGATCCACGGCTGAAGGAGCAGTGGGGAAGTGGTTGCAGACTGGCTGGGGTGCGCTTCCCCATAGCAGCTCCTCCTGCCCCTGCTACTCTGGCACCTGGGGTTGCACCAGCTCACCTGGGGACTGAGGCATGTTAATGCAAGGGGTTGGGAATGGCAGGCGATGCCCTCTTGGGGGCAAAGCGTTTGCCAAGTGCTCAAGCAGCCAGAGCATCTGTAAAATCCAGAACATCGGTGTCAGTTTGCATCCTTCACTTCAGTGGTGGTGGTCTGCGAACCCCTTACCTGGGAGAGGCCTGTCCCACCTGGGTTTGTCCACCAGTGAGCGGGGTATCCATGCTGCCAGCCAGTGGTACCGTGCTTCCAGAGCCTGTCCCTCCTCTGGGCCACCAGCAGGAATGTGAGGAATGCCACTTCCTTTAAAGAAGAAAGCTCTGCAAGTGAAGTCAAAGGGAAGTAGAGTTTGCAGCGTGAGAAAAGCAGAGCAGTAGCGAAGTGTTCATACACCTGACTGGGGTTGTCTGGCACGTGGGGGCGGCTCCTCCCGCTGTGCCTGTGCTTGGGGTTTGAGGCTGATCCTGAATGAGGCAGAAAAAATGAAGAAGCACTTCATCGTGGGTTTATTTTGTGAAATTAATGAAATTATGTGCTTTGTTTAATGTGCAAAGCAGGAACATGCTGCTGGCATTGCTTTTGCAGTTCCTGAGTTGTGTGCTGTGAGCAGGCTGGGGACTGAGCAGAATCGGAAGGTTACCTGCTGGTCCTGGCAACTTGGAACAGAAGCAGGAATACCTGCCATGCTGTTCATGCTCAAATACAGAGGGATTCCTTATCTTCCTTTTCGGGAAAACCTTTTTTCCCCTTCTGTTTGGTTCATGTGGGCACTGCTGAAAAATGGCTGATTTGGCAGTTCAGGGCAGTTACTGTGTCAGTACTGGAAACAGAGTGGCTCGTGTAAAGCGCAGCCAACAGATCAAATGGAGGGTCGGGGATAATGCACTGCCCTCCTCATTTGTTTTTGTTTTCTAAGTGAACTCGATTGAATTAATTAACTTTTTTACACTTAATGGTAGCCTAAAGAAAAAAAATTGCTTCATCATTAGTTTTAGCATATTATACACAAAATATAAAATGGTCGTGGTATTTAACCACCTGATTGTTTGCCATTAGTAACCTGTCAAAGTACTGCTGAGTATTTTTGAAACTCTCTAGAGATTAGTTTGGAGTGGAATTGGTCTGGTGGAATTGTTTTTTTTTTGCTATGGGACACCTCTAGGTCCTCCACTAAGAGTGAGTTGTGTAAATGACCATAGTTCAGCAGCTGTAGAGCAGCTCGGAATCCTTTGTCTGTCTTATGCTTAACACAATTAAAAAAAAAAAGGGTATTGTAGATTGGTCTGGGAATGTGGGAAAATAAGGTGGAATATTATTTCCTCCAGTTGCTGGTGTGCTTTTCCTAACCTGTGTCATCTGTTGCAGCTCATCCTTGTTAATCGTGTATGGTTACCCTGAAGTGTAGTATCAGAAGAGAAAGTGGAATCCGGTGTGTGGGGAATAAAAAGTTGGAGTTATTAATTACAGCACCCTTCTTGAAACAGGAGGGAGTCATCAGAGTGCATTAATTCAGTTAGTATTTACCTTTTTATCTACAGGAACACCAGTAGTAGTGGTAGGTACCTCTGCATCATGTGTCTGGGTTTCTGGCTTGCCCAGCGCTAAAATACTCACTGATGTTACACAAGTTATACTTTGTACCTCATTTTACAAGGAAAATGTTACAACAAAGTCAATTTACAAAGTCAATCTCAGTCTCTCTGCCAGGGCCTGGCATGTACACACACAAAGGAATTGGTTCACTTGGCAAATGAATGGGAACTGAGGAGATTATATTTTGTAAGTGATTGAAATCCTGTCATCTTGATCTCAGGTTTGCTGCTTCCGAGGGTGGCTGTTGCATTTGGAAGAGAAAAATCAGGGAATCAGGTGAAAAATCAAAACTAGATATGAAGGAAAAATTAGTGCCAATCAAAGCGAAGGTTTTCTGCAGGGGCAGTGCCTAAGAAAAAGAGGGAAACCAGTCTGTTTCCTGCCAAAGCAGTGATCATTGCAGGGAACAGCGTCCCGAGGAGAGTGGGAGGGGATGGAATTACTGCGGTGGGGGGAAAGAAAAACCAAGGCTTTGTGGATGTGGTGTGAGTGCTCTGCTGTTGACAGACCACAGGAGCTGTTTGGCAGCACACAGCCTTGGGGCAAGCCAGCCACTGGGGAGCCCTGGAGAGCTGCACCTCCTGGGAGGCCGTTGTAGTTCCAGGGGTAAAATGTTCCTAGAGTTACCTAAAACTCATCTTTGTGTTACCTGAGAACTAGTGAGGGAGCCCCACAATGTTGGTGTGCCCCACGGGAACATCCGTGTTGCACACCTGTGAGATTCCTGAGCTCTCAGTCTTCCTGATCACACCACTCATGTTGGTGCCTTCAGACTTAATTAGCTGCTGAGTCACTGCAAGTCTGTGTCTGTGCTATTGAGTGAAGTCCCTGGGTTCCCAAACTGCTTTCCTTCACAGCGAGGTCATCTGGAACACCTGCAGTGTGAGTCGTGGTGAGAGGAGCCAGCCCAAAAAAACGGTGAGAGAACAGTGGAAGCGTGGACTGAACTGGTTTGGTTCACAGAAATTGGAATTGAGAAATGTTGAAAATAATGGCAGGAACCGAGCTTTAACTCCAGCATGTGGCAGTAGCTTTAGCAGGAGGTTTTGTTAGACACTGCTGCTGAGGGGGAATATGGACCTTTCTGTGTTCTGCAGTGTGTTCCTCACTGTGACATGTGTGAAGCAGGAGTGATGTGGAAGGATGAGATGTGTTTTCTGGAAAAACATCCAGGCAGACTAGATCCTTGCACTGTATGTCAGTGTTACATATGGTGGTTCTCTGACACTGGGGGCTTCTTTGCCTTACAAAGACAGAGGTTTGTGTGGCGATTTTGTTTCTTGGCTTCAAGCATCGGGCTGGTTTGGTCCAGATAAAAGACTCCCAAAAGTTAATGCCTTGCCAGGCAGGGGGAGGGATGCTGGATTGAAGAGGGATGCAATGCCCTTGGTGGTTGTCTTTCTCCAAAAGTTATCTGATGTAAATATTACGTTCTCTGCATAAATTTATTATAGATAATTGACTGCATCTTGCTTGGAAATGGGTACCAAAGGTTGTTTTATAGCTTCTGTGTAATTGAAATTCCAGGAGGAGAGGCCTTTGTCTTAGAAACCACATTTGAATTACTTTTTTATTGTAGCGTTAAAGCAATACATTACAATGCGAGGGGTTCAGTGTGCACGCGTGTCACTAATTACCAGATTTCCACAATCACAGTGAATAAAGGAAACTCTTGGAAAAACGTGTCAAGCTTTCCCTGAGAAGCGATGATCTGCCAGTTGCATTGACAGCCCGTGTGTTCTGACCTCAGCAGAGCCTCCCTGGCACAGCTCAGTGCCCGTGTGGGACCTGCAGCCAACACAGCTCGGGCTGTGCTGCCTCCTACCCTCGGCACTGACCAGTTTGGGCAGCAGGAAACCAGCACCCCAGTGTGGAAGTGGGGAAATTGTAGAAGCCTGTCTGCAGGGAGGTTAATAATAACAAGCCACAGTGGCTGGGAACAGGAGTCATCTGGTGCTGCCAGGGTCAGTGGCCGCAGGAAGGGTCAGTGGCCACAGGAGGGTCAGTGGCCGCAGGAAGGGTCAGTGGCCACAGGAGGGTCAGTGGCCCCAGGAAGGGTCAGTGGCCACAGGAGGGTCAATGGCCCCAGGAAGGGTCAGTGGCCACAGGAGGGTTGGTGGCCACAGGAAGGGTCAGTGGCCCCAGGAGGGTTGGTGGCTGCTGGCGCAGGCCTGGGTGTGGAGTGTGGGAGCTTTGATGTGCTTCCATAGAAGGTTCTAGTTTTACTCACTGAAGCTCCTTTGTTTTACAGAGATCTTGATGCAGACGCCCTTTTGGATTTCTTTTTAATAGTGTGTGACCCTTCATCTTTGATCCCTTGACCTGCATTACTTTGGTAACCATTTCATTTTTTTAATTTCATTTCATTTTTAATTTTGGTGTGTAAGCTGTAACATTTCATCATTTTAAACTGTAGTGTTCTTTGACCTCCCCAAATGTCTTTTTTTTTTTTTCTATGAGGATGGGTAATGTTGGCTTTTCTTGAATAAACTTTGTTTCAGTTGTTAATAAACTGTGCAATTTGTGTTGGTTTTTGCTTCTTTTAAGTTCAACAGTATGTATGTTGCCTGTATAATACTTTACTATTTTTGGTCTGTGTTCTCCCAGTATGTAGTCTAATTTATTTTGATATTTATGTACATCTTCGCTTTTCATTTGCATTTTTTCTACAGTTCTTTTGTTCAGTAAAACCCATGGCCCATCCATGTCCCCTTCAGTCACATTTTGATAGCCTAAAGTAACCATGCGAGTATTTCAGATACTCTTATGAATAAGAACTATTCTTTGCTGTTGAAATTTTGTTCCCTATCCTGAAGATAACTTTTCCTAAGCATCAGCTCCAAACTGATAGCTGTTTTAATAAAAGATTAGGCTTTAGACCAAAATGAAAATCTCAATTGAAACTCAATTTGCATTTATTTTTCCATTATCTTTGGAGCCCAAAGGGAAGTTATCAATGCCTGGAGCTGTGCTTTAGGCACGGCTGTGCTTAGGGAAGCAGCATGGTGTGTACGTGGGATGGCAAAGCCCCCAAAGCTTAGTAGCTGATTCTTTCCATTTTCCTATTGAAAGGGAACCAGTGGATAAGACAGATTTTGGCCAGATTCTGGTTTTGTCTGGTAAATGATCATGTGAAATCCATGGAGCACGGCCCACTGAAGTACAGATTACTTTTTAAGTGTCTCATTATTTTATTCTCTAACATTTAATGCTGCAGTTTTACTTGCACACAAATGAAGCTTCTAAATGAACACTGAAGTGGATTTAGGTCTTCTCAGAGCCTTGTTGATGCTTATAAATATATCATTCATTAGAACTACAGATTAAAATTGCAGCGAGCTGTTTACATAGTCCCAGTGGGCTCTGCCAGTGCCTGGCCTTGGGAGGAGCCTGAAGCCCACCCGAACACCCAGCAAGCTCTGCTTCCCTGTCTGGGGGTCCTGCTGACCCCCAGGGTGGAGACTGAGCTGCCTCCTTCCCTGTGAGTCCTCTGAAAGGCCCGGGGGATCAGCCCCAAGTTCTGTGTGAGCAGCAGGGATTCACCGTCATCACCAGAGCATGGTTCAGGAAGCAGCTGGTTTGGATTGGCCTCCCTGCTTGAGAAAGGTATTTCCTGCACTGATCTCTGTGCTTAACCACAAGATCCCTGTTTTTAAACTGCCTTTGTGTGGCAGAATTGCCTGTTAAAATAACATGGCAGGTCCAAATTCACAGAATTCTCTGCCCGGCACCTCCATATTGGTGTGTGAGTTTCTCTGACCCCATGGCTACAAGCTGTGCTGGACCATCACAGCCTACATCAGTGCTTGAAGCATTCAGGTGGTTTCTTGCTTTCCCCTCCTGTTCCAAATTTTAGCTATAATAGTTTTTGGAGACCTGGAGTCATCAGTTCTGATACACAGACTGCTGCTCCTCATCGAGTGAGTCTGGGATAGCTGGAATTTGGCTTTGGCTCTGGGTTTAATGCTGCCTGTCAGCCTGATAAGAAGGATCCTCTAGAAATCATCTTGAGCTATTTCTCCAGTCTCCAGAAAAGGGTTTTTAAAACTCAGTGGAAAAAATACTTATTTTGCTCAAGAAAGCTCCTTGAAGACTGTTTTTCTCCTCCTTGTAACACATCTTTTATGTTGGCAGCAGTTAGATGTGAATGCCTTGACTTTCCAGGGAAGCAATTTTTAAAAAACCTTTATTTAGACGTCTGGAAACTGAAGGGAATCTCCCTCCCTGTGCAGAGGGCTGGCTGGCTGTTGCCTCCTGCTAGAACAAATAGCAGGGAAAAAGAAGAGATGGAATAAAAATGTTTGTTGGGAATTGGAGTCAATAATATAAAAACAGATTAGCTTAAAATATGGTTAGAATGTCTTATTTCTTTTTTGTCATTTCATGTTTTGTCATGTCCATCCTGCCTCCTTTCATAAGGTAAGCGCTCTGAGCCGTGGAACTAGCTGGGTGTAGCTCCCAAGGTGGTGGGGTGACAGAGTGGTGCATGCTTTGTTGTGATCTTTCCACGTATTGTGTTAGATACAGATGTTTATCCACAGAAACGGGTGTAATAACATGGGTTATGCCTGTTCAGCTGTTGCATGGGCTTCCAGGATGCTTGGGAAGGGAGGAGTTAGGAATTGTCCTCAGTTTCTTGTATAAAAACCAGTAAATACTAGCGAGAAAAGCTGCTTTGTTGAGCTAGCAATAGCATTGCCCCAGCGTAAAATCCATCCCCAGGTTTCTGCTGCAGTGCTGCTGGATACAGCAGGAACAGCAACAGCTGACCCTGGGATGGCAAGAAATGATGGAACTTCATTCACTTTACTGAGCTTGTTTTTTACAGAGCAGGAACTAAAATACATGTTTTCTCCAAACACTTAATCAAAGAACTACACAAATGCTGCAAGATGTTTGTAAAGCAAAACATTTGTCTATTTAAATATTGAGAGAATACTCTATTGAGAGATTTGCTCCTGCCTATGAGGTTTTTCTGTTACTCAAAGCCAGAATGTTGATAACGTCCACTCCTGAAACAAGTCTTAATTTTGAAATCTGTGCAGTATCTTCTGCTGCTGGAGGCTTTTACATGCTAACCTTAACCAAATGCTGAAGGGTTGAATTGAAATCCCTGGCACATGTGCAAGATTTAGAGTGTTGCATGTCTTGCAGTTCAGGTAATGCAGCTGGGGTTGGATTAACGTAATCTGCTTTATTCAACCTGAGAGACACCTGTGTGTACTGCTCTTTTAATAAAACATACTCAGACAGCAGCAAATTGCTCACTTCGGCCTGGACTACTTTCAAAAATCAGATTTATCAGTCAGCATATGCACACTGTATTTTCTATTAATACTGAAGCTCATCCAGAGGTGCAGGATGAAGGTACAGGACAGGTCTATACCCCCTGCCCAAGCCTATATCTGGAAAAACACAGATTTCTGTGTAGTACCTTACTGTACACAGTAAACTAAGCAAGTGGCAACAGACCTTACTCATGTTTCATGGCTGGTGGCTTCTAGGCACAGATCCTGCTGCTCTAGTGTGAAGGGGAAGGGAATTCCCCCTTTCCAGCAGAGCCCGAGTGCTGCTCTGGCCTTGCAGCAGGGCACATGCCCTGGCAGCAACTCTGTGGGGAGGTTCTCCCCAGGCTGGGGGTGAATTTCTCAGGCTTGTCACCCTGCTTGCTGCTCTGGGTGTGCATTGGTTTGCTAAGTCCTTAAATTTAATTATTGCTCCTGCTTTAATCTCTAACTTCTCAAAGTGCGTTAAGGTCTCTGATGGCTGACAGGGTGAGCCGGTGCTGCTGGGCAGCCGGCCCTGACCTGCTCCTGTGCTTCTGCTTTTCCTCTGCTTCAGAAGTAGAACTGTAGCACTTGACACCCCACATTGGCTTTGTGTCTGCTAGAGCAGGGTCCTTTGCCTGTCCCTCGCTCGTAGCTTCAATTCAGCTCAGAAAATGCTCAGTGTTAAACATGTGTTTTTATTTCTCCTTCAGGTTTGGCTTGTCTGCTTTTCAGCTCTTCTAGACATTGGAAATTCCAGTTTGTGTTTATTTTCTCTGGATTCCTTCCCACAAGACAGAAGTGAATTCAGCACGGATTATTGGGGAGAGCCTTGGCTGGGAATAAGGATAATTGCAGTCTCTGGCTGCACCACAGTTTCACTGATGATTTCTTTTAAGTTACTCACCTGCACTGTTATCTGTTTCCTCAGCTGTAAAATGTGGGTAATTACCTCCATTGTAAAATGTTACAGGGTCTGCTGGTAATTATATGAACGAAGCGCTAATTACAGTGATTATCCCTTGGACCTAGTCTAGATCTGGCTGATGTTCCTGTTGTGATGAACGTATGAAACAAATACTACAACTTGCCTTTCTCTGTTCCTTGGAGGGGCCTGGAAGGTGCCGCGATGTGCCTTCCTGATGAAAGTTCTGCTCTGTCACCCGGGGCCATCTGTTCACTTCCTGTCCACCTCGGCCCTCACACGTTGGCAGGGCGGTGGGCTGAGGAGAGGCTGAGGAATATACTGATTCAGTAGTTTGATCCATGTGTAATTTGATAACCGGGGTTTATGCTGCAGTTTCACTTTTTCTCTTGTGGATGTATAGTAGGTGGCAGCTGGGGAACAGTGCTCCTGAGGTACCTGTTGGGTTAGGGACGGTCTGGGCTTCACTGTTCCTTAAGAAGTTCTGACCTTGATGCCAGGAGAGGTGTCTTTCCAGCTGTGAAGATAATTTCCCTCCTGTAAAAGGCTACAGTTTGCAAGACTTTATTATCAAACATTTTATTTGCCTTTCTCTTCTCCATTTATTTAGGACACATTTTCTTTGTGTCTGGGAATAGCTCCACTATTCCCTGAGCAGGGCTGGGTAGTGGAGAAAGAACTGATATTCAAGGTAGAAATGAAGTGTTGTCATCTGGAAAATCCTGCTGCTGCTGCCCGGATGGTGCTGTAGTTTCTGATGGTAGTAGTAAGTTGTGTTGTACATCCGGTAGTGATGGAAGTCTCCTGTCCTACCCAGCCTTCCCTGACACAGACCTCGTGGTACAGTAACAACAAAAATCGTGCTTGGTGCATCTTGCTGCAGCTCTGCCTGCTCTGTTCTGCCACGTCTACTTCTCAGCTTCCTGGGTTCTGCAGGATGGATTTCAGCCCTTGCTCCCAGTCTCCACACACCCTCTTCCCATCAGCCTCAGCCTTTCATTGCCCTGGAAGAGCAGCTGTAGAGCTCAGTTATGTCTTCAGAATTTGGTAGCTGAGCAGCTCTTCCTTTCTCAGAGTTTCATGAGTGCAGTGAAATTTTAACTTTCAAGAGGAGGGTTTAGTTACAGTCCAGGATGATGGTTTGGAAAGGCTTTGTGGCAATGGAACAGCAGTTTTTATTTGCAGTTTTGCACCTGAATTTCCAGACTAGATGCTCTTCTCTTCTCTGACAGCTTCTGTGATTGATTCTATGGCCTGTTCTTTTCCATGACAGGATACTCATGTATGTACTTCAGGGATAGGGAAAACATGCCATTCCCGACAAGGGAAAACGGTTATTGCCAGGCAATTAAGGGTATGGAAAGAACTTCCCTCTCTAGGTGAAGAAAGAAGTAAATGAGGGATTATCATCCCTCCCACGATCACTCTTGCTTTAGAGCATGTAAACTAGAGATGGGTGTCTGTAGTGTGTCTGCGCTTCTCCTAATGCTCTTCTGCCAGACTTGTTTAAAAATCCTGTTCATTTGAGAAGCAAAAAACTTGATTTGTTCCTGCAGAAGCATCATCTATTCAGATGAATTATTCTGGTGTGAGGGGCTTCAAAAGTGAATGATGCCACACATTCTTGCTGCCCATTGCACAAGTGAACTGATCTGTATATGCTCTGCAAGTCACATATGCTGAGGGATGTTAAATTACTGCATAACCTGGAGGGTAATCAGTAATTCAGATTTTAGATTTATCCAGCTCTTAATTTTGCAGCATCCTTGCAAAAAGTGGGAAGGTATATGATAGTTGGGATTTCTGTATCTTGGCACCACTCTGAATGCTGTAAATCAACAGTGTAAGTAACATGCATACTTTTTTTTAAACTTGAATGTTTAGTAACATAATTATTATAAACTCTCTTAAATCTTCCTTCTCCTAAAAATGAGTACACTGACTGGTTTTCATCGTGGTGCAAAGTGTTATGTAAAATCATTGTAAGTTCTGATAAAAATGTTTTAAAGTATCTGAATGAAAATGCAGCATCACTATGAAAGTAAAAAAAGTGTTAAAGTGGATGTGGTTCCAAATGATGTGCTGCAAAATGAAGGTTTCCCTGGTTTTGAGAGCAGATTTTAAGCACTGATATACCCCATGGGGGGCAATCGCACACCCCAGGGAAGGAGTTGGGGTGCAGTTTGTATTTGTCAGGGATTGCTACAGGAAATCTGCTTTAGCCATGGGTTTTTACTTGGTTTTGTAATTACCTGTCACTGCTTGGCTCTGTGAGTCAGTCGGTTACTGACGAGCAGTTGGCTGGTTTCAGGCCGGGCGGTGCCCCCGCGGTTGCCTGTCCTGTCCGGGCGGTGCCGGTGCCGCGGTGCTTTGGCATCGCCTCGTCCCGCCCCGCCCGGTACCGGGGTGTGGAGGTGCCGCGGACGGAGCGGGGCCGCCGGCTCAGGCGGCTGGAATTGCCCGTCCCTGCGGCATCGCCGGAGGACGAGGGTTTCCAGCGCGCCCCGTTTCCAGCTGCCCCCGTGTCTGTACGGACGCGGAATCCCCACAGGAGGGTGCTGTGAAGGCACTGAATGTGCAGGTTTGCAGGAAGACCAGGGCTTGGAGGAGACAGCGATTGTAGGGCAGCCACCGGCGTGGCTCTGGCGAGGGCAGCGCCTGAGCCGCCCCGGGGAGGGCTGCGGGCGGAGCTCAGCGCCGGGCTCGCAGCATCCCGCTGCCTGCCCAGGGGCTCCCACGTCTGGGTGTTGGAGCACAAGTGATGGCAGCGGGAATGCCAACGCCCGGCTGCTGCAGGGTCGAGCGAGTGGTAGCCACAAAGTGACCCAGGGCTGTTCCCGTGCCTCCCGCTCACGGCAGGGACTGGGACCCTTCCCCATGAGCGTTGGCCGTGGCCTATGGGTCGTGTGACTTCTTGACAACGAGCCTTGGGGCCACCCAGCTACTTTCCTGTCTGTATATAGTATGTTTAGTCTGCACAAGCAGCAAAATGCATTTGCTTGCAGTAGAGCCTCAAAGTTCTGTCCTAAAATACTTTGTAAGTTGGACCCTTTTATTCAGTGTGATCAGATGAGAAATAATGGTGAGACTTCCCTTTGGTTTCTGGCTGTACAACTTTTTTCCCAAATATTTTAATCAAAGGTATGATTCCTTTTACATAGTACATGCTCATGTCAAAAAACTTCTCTGACAAGGCCAGTTAAGCAGCACTTCCAAGGGATTCTCCCTTCTGCTGGGTGCTGCTTCACCCTGAAATTCTGTGATCTTTTTAAAGTAAACAACCCTCTATCCCAGGGGCTGCATGTGTCTGCTCTGCCTCTCGCTTCCTTCTGCTTTTCGCTTTTTAAATAAACTTTTGAAACCAAGTAGAAAAAGAAACTGAAGTAGAGACTTCTCTTTGGGATGACCTCTAGGACATTTGGGGGGATTCAGTCTAATTCTGTTACACGGAGCGTGGGAACTCTGATGCCTTCCTTTAATGGCAGCAAGATCAACTGATGGAGCTGTGGTAGTGGGGGAGTGTAAAATTGGCTGCTTAGTACATGAAAGTACATCACTCTGAAACTCTGGACTGGGATCTGTGTGCGAGCCCCCGCGGGGGTTCTCTGCCAGCCGGGGGCATCGCTGCACGTGCCGGGTCAGTGCCCGCGTTTGGTGTTTGGATGAAGGACCGTGTCTGGCAGCGACGGTGCTTTGTGTTACCCTGTGGGTTTGGCACTCATCTGAAACTGCATCACCAAAACCTTTTGGTGGGATGGGTGATCCTGAAGCTTGGCTAATAACACACTGTGGAAGAGGTGCCTGGCGGCAGTGGGAGCTTTACCTCAGCACCCACATGGCAGGACTGAGCTGGTCTTGTGTCTGAACGCTGTTAGATCAGCTGCAGGCACTTACAAATGGACTTGGATTTTGGCCCTGTAAAGGGAGACATTCAGCTTCCGGGGGGAATTCTGCCTTGGCAGTAACCAGCTGCAGTTTGGTGGTTTCTGTTACCAGGCAGAATCTGTTTGGATGTTAGAAAATTAGAGCATAAATTCCTGCAGCAGTCAGCTGTGTCTGCGTCACCTCCGTGACCTCTTAACTGCTGCTCCTGTGAACAGTTGCCACTAAACACAGTCAATAACCCCCTTCTGCATTCCATTGGATTGTCTCCTCCTGCCGTCTCAAATGAAAAATAAACAAAGGAGCTTAAGCGTGCAGTGTGCTAAATAGAGTAATAAGCTGTGAAAATATTTTATGGGGGAATCTGGGGCAAGAGCTGTCAGCAGGAGTGAGCTGATTGGAGCTGCAGCAGAATGGCTCTGGGAGGCGGGCGTGGGGACAATGAAGGGAGATTTGTTCAAATGTATGTCTGCTTTTGGTTTTTTACCCCTTTCTGAGTAGTTTTAGGAAATCCCTCCCATCCCTCCCTCCATAAATGGGTTACCTCTGCACATCAGAAGGCCTTGGCTCTAAGTACCTGCTACGCTGCTCCTGTGATGATTTGACTTTGCCTGTTTAATGTAAAACAGGTTTTAATCTTCTCATTTAGATGTTTTAATAGAAAGTAAATGTTTAACTTGCTTTGCTGTGGTATCCAAATCTTTAATCCGTGGGACTGTTTTTAATGAAACGAGAACGTGCTTTTGTTTAAAGTAGGTGTTACAGCGCAGGGGAGGCTGTGGGCAGTGGCGCTGGTGTGGGCTATCACAGACCCACATCAGATATTTTTGGCACTGGTGGATCCTGGGTTCGGGGATGGTGGGTTTAGGAATGTGCAGGGGAGAGCGGTGAAAACCCCATCTCAGGATAGTCTGACTGTGGGAAGTAGGGAAGGGTCTGTAACAATGCTGTAAGTACAGTGTCAGTGATTCCTGCCCCCGAATTCAGTCATGGCTTTTCCCAGAGATTTTTTTGGAGTCGTACCTGTGTTCTGATGGTGTTACAAGTGTGTTGCTGCTCCAGCGAGGGAGAGCCAAGCAGAGCTTGTGTGCTTGTGAAGGAAACTGCTAAGTAGGCAGCACTGGGTTTGGTTCCTGCACACAAAAGGGGGCTTCTGCTCTTCTGTAGCCACTTAGCTTGTTTATGATTTAATTTAATTTGTTAAAAAAGGCATTTGTGGCTCCAGGACACGCATAGAGCTGGCAGAGTAACAGGCCAAAGTCAAAACTGATCAAGGGGTGGAACACACAGTTAATGTAGATAGAAACCACCTGGGGGCAAGCCCAGGCACCTGTGCCCACTTTGGGGCAGGACCCAGAGCTCTTTGCCCCTTCAGATGCATATTCTGCCCCAAATTAAAATTGGGATTTTTTTAAGGCTGAAAGTCCAGCAAGTCTTGGAAGCCGGAGAGTGCTGCTGAAGGATTTACCTGTGTGTTTCCCACCAGCCCATGCTGCCAGGAGGGAACTGCCATTCAGGGCAG
Organism: Lepidothrix coronata; assembly: GCF_001604755.1. NCBI lineage: Eukaryota > Metazoa > Chordata > Aves > Passeriformes > Pipridae > Lepidothrix > Lepidothrix coronata. The sequence continues at coordinate 1,559,498 of NW_016690368.1, forward strand.
CTGGAGGCAGAGAGGCACCTACAGGTGCTCCATAAACACCACTTCTCCCCTCAGAAAGCCAACTGCGCTGATACAGCTTTGACTGGGTAAATAAAGTGCTCTGATTTCCAGGCCTGTGTTTTAAATTGTCGAGCTCTAATTATGTAAGTGCCAGTGTTATAAATAGCGGGTGCAGCTGGCAAGCCCCAGCCATGGTGTGCCAAGGCGCTGGCGCTCGCTAGCGAAACTGGGGGCATGGTTCTCTCTCTTTGCTGTTTTGGCTTTTCCCTTCGTGCTCCGTGCTTTCCCCACGTGGGCTCATAGGGGCTGGTCCCCGTGGCCAGGCTTACCATCCTTCCTGGGACAGGGGCCAGCTCGGGGGCAGGAGCATCCTGCAGCACCTGGATTTGTACCTGGTCTGTGTGTCAGCCAGGCTGTGTGTAAAAGGCAAAGAGAAGAAAACCATTGGTAAAACAATAAATACTTCAAAACCATTCACTCCTTCAGCGTCATTACACTTCAGGGGCTGGTGCTGCATCATGGGCATGCGGAAAATGGTGTCACACGGGGTGTCCCAGCAGTGTCTGCAGTGAAGGATTCACTGTTCTCCACAAGATGACCGGGGAGAGGTTGGCGTCCATCCATGGGGAAACAGCTGCTCCATCGCTGTGCACCAGAGGGATGAGTTGGATTTACAGCATAGTAACTTAAATGTTTAATTTTCTGAGTTGTAGTTGTTCTAATTAAATGAATTTGAATTATTTTTAAATTTTTCTTTTTTTTCTTTGATTTTTTTTTTCCTCTTTGACCAGAATCCTAGTACCCCTAGTGGGTCATGGGCACACCAAGATGCTGGGACAGCACCGGAGGTTGAGAACAGAGCCATGTGGGGAGGGTTAGGGTGTGGGGGGAGACAGAGGTGGAGGTGTTTGCCCTCTTTGTAGGATCAGGTTGAAAGGTGTCACCAAAATAATAAAAGTATTATGAAAGCAATCAGGTATGCGTTACCCACTTGGTGTGTTAGAGGTGGCTCCTCCCTGTGCAAGGCCAATCCATTCTGAATTCATCCCCCGAGATTTGGCTTTAAAACATGTTCGCTGCCAGCTGACAGAAGAGTCAAGCTCAGATTTATTGCACTGGCACCTGCAGTAAAAAATGACAGATGATGAGAATGTATTTAATTATCATTCAGCGCCACATCTCTGCCTGCTCCGGTCGCGGAGCTGCAGCTGTTGGCACACGCTTTAGTTTAAAGTCAATGTGCTTATCTAGAGAGGGCCTGGAGGAAGCGGCCGGGGGAGCCGGCAGAGCCTGCAGATCCTCGGGGTCCGGCTTGAGCAAACGCGGATCTCGCCACGCTCGCCCGCGGTGCCTCGTTCACGGGCCCTCCCGCAGCTCCCCCTCCGGGAAGGAACAATTCCCGGGAGCGCCGGGCAGTGTCCCTGCCTGGGCAGTGTCCCTGCCTCGCCAGCCCCTGCCATGGGGGGGCCCCGGTGGCAGCGATCCCGCGTCCCAAAGGAACTGCGGTTTGAGCAAGGTCAGAGGGACACCCGGGACTGCAGCAGCGGCGGGAGCGCTCCTTCCCAAACCGCGGCTCCTCCAGCGTTCACGTGTGTGAACGGCTCTGCTGTGTGTGTCGTGTGTGCCGGTACATGGACATGGACATGGACATGTGCGCGCGGACACACGTGCATACGTGGGCGCACACACGAGCACACAGACACACACACACACACACAGAGACACACAGACACACAGACACACACACACACACAGAGACACACAGACACACACATAGGTGTGCACAGTTGGCGGGAGGAGGCGGCCCAGGTGCTGCTGCCCCAGCCCCGGGTGCGCCGCCCCTCCCAGGTGCCCTCAATTAGCACTGATGAGGCTGCCGGGGGAACTGCGCGAGCCCGGCGCGAGCCCGGGCTGCCCTCACGTTCCTGCGGTGTCCCTGTGGGGCAGAGCCCGGTGTCCCTGGGGCACAAAGCCCGGTGTCCCCGCCATCCCTCGCCCCCCGCCATCGCCCCGCGGCCCCTGGACACAGGTGAGTGCTCCTGGTCAGACAGGTCGGTGCACTGCCGCCGGCTGTGGCAGTTTTTTTGGGAGGAAAGGCAATTCCAAGGATGAGCTGAGCTGCTCCTGAGGGGTGAGGATTTGGGGTTGCTGAGGTGTCCTTCTCACCTCCCTGCTTTGTAAGAGGAAAAGTTGCTGTTGGGGTTTCATTATCACTTTGTTGCCTGTGCTCACCAAAATGTGCAGGGAAAAAGGAGTTCGGGGAGGATTAAAATATCTGATTGTTGCTGGTTACTGAGCCTTGTGGATGTGAGCTCAGCGTTTTTGCGCCTCCTGGAGGAAACTGCGGCCCATGAGGAGAGGTGGTCAAAAGAATTGGCCAAAAAACAGTAAAAAAAATATGAGTTTTTGCAAAGCTTAAGAGGAAAACTGAGGAGTTTTATCTTGCCAAAATGCCTTTGATATTGGAGCTTTCCTTGCTTTTAGAAATGGTTTGAAAAAATACTAAGTTGGAAGAAAAAACTGGAAGCAATCTGGAAGCGAGGGGTTTTCCTCAGTGCCCTCTCACGTGGTGTCCTCACTGTTGTGTGCAGAACAGGGAGAGAGATGTTTGCTTTTGGGGGACACTTCTGGCAGGAGCATCTTGCACACCAAAACTCACTTGTTTTGGTGGATGTGGTGATTTCCCTCAGGGTTTTGGCTGCAGGAGCCATGCTGGTGAGCACTACTCTGTTAACCACACCAAACCCCACGTTTGGAGGTGGAGTGATCAGCTGGGGATATTTCAGAGCGGGTGGTGAAATGAGGCAGTTTTTAGTATTCATGAAAAATGCTTGTGACAGCCTTACCCCAAGTAATGAGCAGCCACCTGCAGTTCGGAGCAGTGCTTGATAATGCCGTAATTAGATTGGAGATGCAAAAAAGCTCATTAAAATTAAATAACATATTTGTCACTGTTTTAAGAGGTGCAGATTGCCTCGAACCATGCTGGTCTGTTGACCTTGAGTATTTTGGCACAGTCCTTGCTGTCAAGCACATGAAAATCCTGTCAGAGCATCCCACGGGCAGTTTAGTGGTGGGATTTCGGGGCAGGGTGTTCACCTGCCCCCACTGCATCATTTGGATCTCACCAAACGGGGCTGTGCTGCCACCCCTGAGACGCAGTGTGGGGGGACAGGCTACCAAAGGCATGGGTCTCTACCTCTTCAGTTTTTGTTAAAATACAATAAAGTGTGTTTTAAGTCCCCTTCCTCCTCCTGCCTGAAAAGGAATGTGCAAAGCCTTGATGGCATCTCTTAACAAGACTGTAATTTTGCAAAATTAATTTTTAATCACTAATTTGTTGTGTTTTCTGATGTTTTATACAATACCTATTTGTTTAAACCCCTTTTATCACCACAGAGGAGATGAGTGTTGTGTCAGGATCTCCACTTGGGGCATCCTCTGCTGGCTTGGCTCTGGCCTTGGGAGGGCTGGATCTGCTGAGGAAAGGTGGCTCTGGAGAAAGGCAGAGGTCAGCCTTTAGAGAAGGGATTTCCCTTCCTCCTGCCCCAAAATGGTGCTGCTGCCAAACAGACAGCTGTGGCCACACACTGCCCTTCCCCTCTCGAGATGCTGGCCGACCGGCTGGCCAGGGCTTCTCTTGCTTTTATGCACAGAGAAGGGAATTAAAAACTAAAAGTGGGTTTTTCTTCCTTCTCATCACTAGTTGTTGGTAATTACACGTAGATGTCTTGGAATGGGAGTGTTTACAGACACTCTCTGTTTTTGGCATGTAGGATTTTCCTTGTGTAGCACTCAGGTTGTGAGCAGCACCAAAGGCACCCCAGCTTCTTGATGCCTGGATCACCATTGGTTTGTTTGAGAATTGGGGGAGAGGGGGGAGAATGAGTGCCTCTGAGCACCTGAGGATGGAGTATCCCTGTGGGATCATGGCTCTTTGTTGTCTGCAGGAGGGGAGTTCGTAGCACAACTTCTCGTGCTTTACAGAGAAACTCCTTTTTTTGTAATACTTTTTTTCCCCACTTAGGAATGATCTTGGAAGGGCTCAGGATCAAGTGGTGGCAGCTTGTGCTGCCTCACAGCCGGGCACACTGCTTGGCTTTGTTTGCTGCCAGTCACGTCAATGTTTTCTGTTATATTCCTGGCACCAAATGGGAATTTTCTCAGACCTTGTTCTGACTAATGTTGATGAAAGGGCAAAAATTCATTATTAGAGAGAAATAGCTGGTGCTAGGCTGGGGTTCCCAGGTGGATGAGTGAATACCAGGAAATGTCTGTAGTGAGATTTCTTCTGCACAGCCTCGGCTGTGGCTGCCCCCGCTCCGGCTGCGGGGGCTGAGCTGTGAGAGCTGCACAGCCCCGGGTTTGGGAGCAGCATTCCCTCTGCAGTGCCTGTACAGCTGCCCGGGTCTGTGCCAAAGGGGTCCCCAGTGCCCAGGCACTGGCAGCTCCTCTGGACAGAGGTGGCTGCACGGGGTCCCCAAAAGCAGTGCAAGAGCCTGTGATGGGCAGACAGAGCCTAAACCTAAAAAAATAAAATTAAATGAGATGTTTTCCTAGGCCCAGATTGAGATTGGACCTATCCACCACCATCTCTCAGCTGGGTACTTGATTATTGGCAGAGTAATCCTTGTTCTTTGTCCAAGCTGGGATGGGTAGTAGAGGAGGGAGCTGTGAGTGAATGGTTCCATCACCAAGAAGTGTTTCCAGATAAAACAGAACAATTCCCATTGTGCTTGGAGTGGAGTGAAGGGCTGTAGCTCAGGCTCACAGTCAGATCCACATGGGTCCTTTAGGCAAGTCTTAGGCAACTTTAGAAGAAAAGAACCCCCAAAAAACATTTGGCCTTTGTGGTTATGCTGAGAATCTGCTGGCAGAGTAAACCCTGGGTAAGCATCCTCAGTTTGCTGCCTCCTGAAATGGAGCAGCTTTTGGAGTTTGGAGCCACAATTTATATTCAAATGAAGGTCATTTGAAAGGTGTAACACAGTAAACAGCCATTATTTCATTTTGATAGTGGTACTAAAATTATAGTGTTGGTTAAATTATTTTAGTATAGGACCATTACCATCTCCCTAAAACACTTAGAGGGGTTTTATATCAGTGCTGCAGTCCTGAAATTAGAGGAAAATTAAAAATCACACGGCTGTGGTAGGAAAGTAATTTATTTGTGAGGATGCCTTCATTTTATCATGGAGTCTCTTTCCCTTCTGCTCTGCTGAAAGAGAGACCTGCTCCCAACACCCAGACAGGCTCTAAGGGCTCATCTTGCTGAACCAGGAAGGCACCAGCTTCCCATGAGTCAGGGCTGCCATGAGCCACCCCTAAAATTTAATTTTTAATTTTTTTCTTTTCCAATAAAAGCAGGTGCTGTGGTATTGCCTGACCCAACACTGTCAGCATGTTACATTTCAAACACTATGTAGGGGGGTATATACACACTTAAAATCTCTATGCACTCATTTTCTTCTAGGAATACAAGTAATAAAAGTTGGAGTTAATAGGATGGTAGCGATTTCCCTCATTGGGGTGGCCGGGTGAGGGTGCCTGGATGGAGCCCTGCAGTGACAGATGCTGTTGGGTGGAAGGGGGGATGTGCAGGGGCTGTGTGGGAGCCAGAACTGGAGGACGTGAATGAAATCCTAATTGGGAAATTCCCGTAGATTATTACAGCTGCCTTCATTAACATTTTCACACTCGGCTGGTAACAAATGAGGAGAAGGGCTGTCTGTGCCACTGGATTTATTGTGTTCCGAATCTGCTCCATACTCGGGTGTGCACAGTCTGCACCCTTGCCTGGAGGTGCCTGCCTTTGAGTAGGAGGGATCACGAGCTTTTTGTGGAGGGTTGTTCTGTGAGGATTTCTGTAAAAATCTTTACGGGCAAGAAGCTGGTTCTCAGGAAAAGGAAGGAATAATATGCAAATAAGATTCCCTTTAGCTTACAATTCCTCCAGGAATTCAAGATGCGAAATTTCTTGTTTCTAGCTGTGGATCTGGGGAAGGTTAAGTTGGGGTTTGGTTTGGTTTTTATTGGGTTTT
>NW_016690368.1:1565566-1783153 GCF_001604755.1 Lepidothrix coronata
TTTAGATTGGGTTTGGATATGATTTTTATGGGGTTTTTGATCCATTATTGCTCCAGGTTTTTTTCAGTTGCATGAGGAGGATGCCAAATGTGTATCTACTGGGAAAGAGCATAAACTCCTAAACCCTGGAAGTTGAGTTGTTTCAACAGTACTGAAGCTGACATAAATGATGCACTGGCCATGGAAGGCTACCACATCATGTTGTAGATCAAGGACATGCCTCTTGTCCCTTCCCCAGCCTCACCAGATCCTGGCGTGCTCCTGCTCACACTTCGGTGCTGGAGCACTCCACGCCAGCAGTGTGAAAATACAAGTTCATGATGAAATTGCAGGGTGCTCACATGCCAGATGACGTTGGGGTGGATGGTCCCATCCTTGGGTGAAGGCTGCTCTCACAGAGCAGCTCCTCAGGAGCTCCTTCAAATCGAGGGGAAAACCTCAGCTGGATTAGGATGCCCTCAGAGATGAGCGTAGCAACCTGTTCCATATTTATTACAGGCAACAATTTGACTAAGGGAGAATTTAGATTAATAACATTCAGCCCAGAGAAGTAATTTCCTTTGAGAAAGCGATTTACATGCACTCTGCCAAAAAGAGCCGTCACCGCGCGCTCTGCCCGTGTCAGCTCCAATAATGAAGTTGGAAATAACATGGGAGGTTAATAGGTCCTACTTATCTCCTTAGCGCGGCAAAGGAAGATTTACAGTGCGGAGCCTGGTTTGCATATTCCCGTTGGAAATGGAAAGGTTTTTCCCAGCCGAGATTGATGAGACGTTGCAGGGTGTCTGCTCAGCTGAGGCTGTAAACCTCCATCCCAGGGACACACTTGTTCCAGAGGGAACCGCCTTTCCTGGGTCGCTGGCCAGAGACTGACTTAGATGCCGGGGCGACCGTTCCAGTGATAATTTTTTTTATCCCTCTGTATCTTCTCTGAGCCTGGAAATACACACAGATGTGGCTGCCACGCTGTGTTAAGAGCTGGACTGAAGCCCGGTGGGTTTTCCCTGGGAGCTGCCTATGGGCGTGCAAATGGGAAGGTCATCTGGAGACGTGGTGGGAGGATGGTGGAGGACACCTGTGTTGCCCCTTGGGCCACTGCCTGTGTGATGCCATCCTCAGGGCATATGTTGGGGTGTGTTCAGTTGTGCCCTCGCCCCAGGGAGGGTGGTCTGCATGCTGGTCCATGGGGCTGAGAGCTGCTGGAATGTGCTGGTGGGTTAGCTGGGTCCTGCTCCCCTAATTGGAAGGGGTGGTGACCTTGACACTGTGGATGAGGACGCTGCTGCCTCAGCTCTTGGTGAGTGGCCCCTTCCCCCTCGCCTGGCTGGCCCAGGGATGGCAGCACCAGGCACGGGGGACGGCGGGCGCCGGAGCTCTGTCACTTCACATTACTCATGTGAAATCCCGCAGGACCCGTGGCACGTTATGGGCTATTGCAGGAGCTGTTTCCCTGCCAACAGTAGAGGTGTCTGGGCTCAGAGTAAGGAAAATCCCCAAATTCTGCTGCTGCTTTCTTCCCCCTCACTGGCTTTTGGGAAAGAGCTCTGTGACTGCTCTTCTCTCCCAGTGGGATTGTGTTTGGGTCCTAGCAGGTTATTGCACTCTCCAAAGCTGAGAGAGAAACAAACTTTTAAGAATAAACCAAAATTCATTCCCTCTGGATAATTTAAGTCACATCGTGCCTGAAATCTGCTTAGGAGAGAGGGTGAGAGAATTGTTAATAAATGTTCTGTCTGCACAAACTGTAAAATATTCATTTCTGTTGGTTATCTCACATTACTGAGAAAGTGCAAGAAGAATGAACTTTCTGAACAGCTTAAGGTACAATTCAGTAATAACCTGAGCTATTTAATGAATGAAATATTTAACATAATTTGCATACATTAAGTGATGGGATGACCTTTTTCTACTTCTGTGTACTCCTTGTGTATCTGGAACAGCACAACCTTTCCTCCTTGCCACTCCTCATGGTGCTCCAGGGTGGGCACTGAGGAAATGGCATTTTTCCTCCCTGTTTTGAGCCAACCAAGTGGGCACCGCACCAGTTGAAGACAAAGGCATGCTGGTCCTGCTCTTGATGCTCCAGTCCCACAAAACGCAATTTGTTTTCTTTTTCTTTGTTTTAAAAATCAAATAATATTTTAAGTGCACACAAGAAGCTGGAAGATCTCCACATGCTGGAGACTCCTCTTGGCATCACAATATTCAGGGCCTTGGAACTGCCCTCTTCCAAAATACTGCCAGGGAGCTCCGAGCAGAGCTGAGACTGGCACAAAGCCCATCCCTGGGATGGGCTGCCAGGCTCTCCCTTGAGGCACTCTGGTGCCCGGATGCCATCCCTCTGCACCTGACACCCAGCGCTGTTGGCTCCTCCAGGAGTGTCTCCACTGGGCACCAGGGGTTGTGGCTGAGCTGCCCTCAGGGATGCTGAGCCTGCCCGTGGTGTCCTCGAGAGTGGCATCCCTGAGCTAGCGCTGCTGGTGGGTGGTCACAGGGTATGTCAGGGCCAAGTAAGGCAGTAAAAACCCCAGGAAAAGGGAGATAAGGGAGAAACCTTGGTGCTTTCCCCCCTAGAAACAGAAAGAGCTGTAACAGATGTTGGGTGACCAACACTTCATTCTCAGCAGGTTGCTCTGAGAGGATGTAGCTTCTAATTTCAGTGTGCCTAGAAATTGCAGTTCATAATCCAAACAGGGGCAAGGCTAGATTCTCAATTATGCCCAATTAATGTGGGGCTTCGTTAGTGTTCTTCCCTAACTTAAGTGCACTTTAATTCATTGAACTCTTTTTCTTCTACTCTGTAAGTGGTCGTCCTTCAGAAAACTGTGGAGTGAAATGAAGTGTCCCAAGGAGTGTGTGTGTAACTATCTGTATACAGATCTACAGATCTATAGATCTCTACCCCATGGCTGGGGCTGGAGTGGTTGCCCAGAGGTGGAGCCCTGGGGTGTGCAGGCTGGCTCTGGGGTGACCAGTGCAGGTGTGTCTGTAGTGTCCATGGTGCCCTCGCTTACCTGGTGGTTGATGCCATTTGTGCTGACCCTCACAGGCTGGATGAACAATATATCTTGCTCTTCCAATCTCCATTACTTTGCATTTTTTCCCACTCATGCAGCCTGTGTCATGTCAATCACTTGCCCAGTTTGCAGTTTGTTCAGGGCTCTAGGCTGATTTTCCACCCTGTCTGAGCCTCACTTGGAAATGCTTTCTGTCATGTTCAGGTGGCACCTTCTCAGTGCTCACTTCCAGTTCGTTGGTAAATATGAAGCAGTAAAAGAAATATAAAAGGAGTTTGATTGGGAATCCCCATCTGGCAGAGCTCCTGGATGTCAAAGCTACTTCTGCAGAACTTTAAAGGCTTAAAACCAGAGAAGAGCAGATTAATTCTGAAACACATCCCTTTCTCTGATCAACAAGATTTTAATTTTCTTTAAAGGTGTATATTTTTAAATCAATGCGAAATGAGCACACTCCTGGGAATGTGAAGCACAGCCTGAGATGAGTGTTCACAGTCCCCTCTCAGTGGCCAGATTTGGGCTGCCTGAGCAGAGGCACGGCTGTTTTCATCCTGCTGTTGATGTGCCTTGACAGAGCGTTAAAGTCAATGTTAACCTTAAAACCTTCTGCTTTCATAACAGGCAATTTTGTTGGTGTTCAAAATGCTTTGTTTGATTTCGGAAGCCGTTCATTACAGGATCAGGGCTTCAAATTGGAGTCAGTTAGGTATAAGATCTGCTTTTAAAAAGCTTTTTTCAAACACCAAGAACCTGAAGGTTAAAGTGAGGTCAATGGGGAGCCTGTGCTGGGGTGGCCCCACAGCTCCACCGCGGTGTCAGGTCCTGCTGCGGCTGCATCCCCTTTGCCACATCCCGGCGGGAGCGGCTGCTGCAGCCACGCTGCATGTGGTGGCTCACCCCCTTTTCTATATTTAGTAAGAAATGCATCAGCATCCCTTTTCCTCCCTGAATTCCCTCTGGGATGGAGCTGGTAAATAGCTGTTGCACTAAAAATAACACCTCCAGCAGCCGCTGGCAGCCGCGTTCCCTTCCCTGGCTGAGCAGAGAGCCAAAGGGTTCCCGCCCCGGGAGCAGATGCTGGGATTTATGGTTATTTAAAAGAAAAAGCAAAAATCAACCACTTAGGAATGTAAAGAACATGAAACTGCCTGTGATGCTTAACCTTTGGAAAGAGACATCCATGCTCTCCACTGGCTCCTCTCCGTGAGAAAGGACGTGGCAGCCACAGCACAGCCTGCAGCGGCATCGGCCCTGTCTTTGCACAGCCTCCTGGTCAGCCCCTTCCCGAGGAGAAATGCAGGGAATCCTGGGCAGTTTACTGCCTTGGCACTGCTTGGAATGGGAAACAGCTTTCACACAAATAATGTCTTTTTTTCTGGTCATTTTTTTCCCCTTGTCCTTTTTTTCTTATGTTTTCTTGAAAGTGAGGAATGACTAAACTCTTAGAAGTCTGAAAATAACTTGGAAAGAATTTACAGTTCCCTGATGCTGCTCTGGTTTTATGGTTGTTTCCTTTCTGTGTCAAGACACATGATAATTCTGGGTCTGAGGGGCAGTTTCCACAGATGGGAGCCAGCTGGCGACCTCCAGTCCCTCTGGGGACAGATCTGCTGTGCTCCCTGGGCGGGTGGCCCAGGTTAATCATCATGGCCAGATCCTAACCTGGGGCAGAAATACTTCCCTTTTTTGAGAGCCTTTAATGTAAACAATAGAAAAGGAATAAACCCATTCAGTAATCAGTTCAGGTGCAGCAGCTTCTCTGTTCAGCTGAATCTTCAGTAGATCTCCTTGTGCTTGGGCTGGAGAGGGAGAGGGAGAGGTGGAGCATGAAAGCAGCAACATCCAGGACTCCCTTTTGTACCAACTGAGATATGGGACTGAGGTTGTGTCAGGACAGCACAGCATTGGCCAAGCCAGTAAAATGTCCCAGTCCCTGCTATTCCCAGATTCCCCTGCTATTCCCAGATTTCTGGGCTTCGTGGCTTTCAGTCTGACCAGAGACATCATCTGAACGTGGTTTTTATCATGATTGAATATGTACCTTTAGAAGGATTTTAATTCCATTTGAAATAAGAAAACGCCATAAATCAGCAACAGAATCTTTTAACATTTACAGTTTTAAATGAATTCCTGGTGAGAGTCTCTTAAGCCAGATTTATATCTGACTCTGCACTGAGCTGTCATTATGTGGGACCAAAAAACTCTCACAGAATTAGGCATAATGCAAAAACACGCTGAAAAGACAGTTCTGCAGGACTGTGGAACATTATTATGTCGGAACATATGGCTGTGAGTATTATGCAGAAAGGGGCAATTTGTGTGGATATTTCCCTTTTAATGACCCTTGCACAGTTCTTTGGAAGGGTTTGCTGCTGTCTCCATGTGAGAGAAGGATAATGGAGCAGGCACTGGTGTTGTCGCTTTGCTGGCATTGGGTGCAGTGGCCCAGAGTGGGACTGGTGTGTCCCTGTGGTGGCAGAGGTGAGCTGGAGCAGGGGAATGCTCTTCAGCATCTTCAAACTGCATGACTGTTCGAATTGTGTAAAATAATTGAAATTTTTACTAGTATGCTTTATTTATGCACCACGAACACATGGATCTTAGTGCACTAATTTTCTTTTTTTATCCCACTGCATATATGACTCTTTCAGGCTGTGAAGGACAAGTAAACTGAACCAACAGTGCCAGCAGGATGCCGGTGGTCACGATTCTTTAAACCACAGGGTTTAGTCCAAGGTCATTTAAAAGGAAAAAAAAACACATATTGACCTGTGGGTGTTTTCCAGTAACTCAAAATTTGTTATTTGTTATCACTCTGTTTTACTGACTGTCCCTCAGTGTGGGGCCTAAATGGAAGATAAAATCCATCCTAATCCCATTAGGCAGGGGCTGACTTTGCTCCTACTTGTGACTAACGGCGCTTCCAAGCAGTTTAGGACAGCCATGGCTGCAGGGGTTGTGCCCAATTATGCTCTTGCTGTTATAAAGACCTATCACATGTCTCGGTTTGCTCTTGTCCATGTGTTTGGCTGGTGAAGTGGCTGAGCTGATCTTGTTCAGCTCCGGTGCTTGTCAGTCACTGCTCGTGCTCTTGATTGCTTTTTTTTCTTCTCCTTTTCATGTGTTTTAGAGAAAATTATTTCTTGTCTGAATCTGTTTTTTTCATACCAGGTTTAACCTTTATTTTCAAGTGTTTAAGTTGTCCACTTGCTACTTTTTTTTCCCCTTTTTTTTTCCGTTTTTTTTTAATGTTCTCCTGCCCCTCTCCATAAGTTTTCTTTGGGACTGTGTCCAAGCCCATTTGCAGCAGGTTTTTTGTTGTGCCAGGGCTGCCGTGAGTTTCACCCCTCTGCTCTTTTAACCCCAGGAGTTTGGCCGAGCTGCCCCAGCACTGGAACCCCAGGGCAGGCCCCTGATGGTGCCGGGTGTGTGTGGCCCCAGTGGTGCTGCAGAACACCCTCACAGTCAGATGACTCGATCAGCCATCGCAGCTCAGGATTACGAAATGTCACCCTGTAATATCTAATTAAGGTTGCAGTTTGAAGACATCATGTACTTTAATTGAAAACTGCAGAGTAATCTATTCCATTTTTTCCTGTTAAATTAATAGTGTGGACCTTTAGCAGATGGTTGGCGAGATGCCGTTACTAATGAAAACATCTCCCCTCCTGCAATCCTGCCGCTCGCTGCCATGTGGGGAACTGAGGCGAGCGTTTCCCCAACCACAGGCATTGCCCACTTGGTAGCTTTACTCTCCTGTGGCACTGGTCAGTGCTCCCAGGGCTGCCCTCCCACCTTTTCCTGTAGAGGTGTGCTCAGCCAGTCTGGCTGGGTGAGGGATGGCCACAGCGAGATGGCTGCGGGCCATCTCCTGCCCTTCTCAAACCGAGGGAAAGCAACGCTTGGGGACCCAAAATGGCAGTTTTTTCATCCATTAGGGTAACAGACCATCAGTCTGGCTTAAGCTGTTCCGTGGTATTTTCACAGGCATGAGCAAGTGCCTCCACACTTGGCAGGAGATTCATAGTGTGCATTGGAAAACCAAATTCATGCAAGTCTGGCCTGACAGATGCTCTGGCTGGGCTCGAAATTGGTGTAACCCTGGGAAATGTCTGACCTTCGGCCGCAGTTTGTGCCACTGACATGGGTTGTCAGCAAAACCATGGTGATATTTGAGCTTTTTCCCTTTCTCAGCCTCAGTATGGTCAGACCAATGTTTTTGCCTTGGAAGGTCTCAGACAGGTAACGTTTTGAGAACAAGTCCTTCCTGCAATGGCTGCGAAAAATTTTGGTTAAGGAGTGTTTTGTCACTGACAGATGTTGTCAGCCTGCGGCCACCAGACCCACCTGTCCCTGCCGGGCACTCGAGGGCTAGTTTGACCTTCTGCTCTTGGTTTTCCTTGACTCACAAGTGACCTCTCTTTGATGTTGTGTTGCTGTTTTAGGCCGAACAACTGGACAAAAGCAATGGAATTGGGATTTTTTTTTCCAGTGATGCTGAACAAGGTGGTGTGAACCAGTTGTATGGTGTTTGGAGCAGTTTGTAATTGTGATATTCAGAATATTAATGGCCCTGAGAGTGGGGACAGGTAGAAAATGAAAATGGCTCAGTCCTAGCTGAGAAGATGCTCCATAGTCAACACAAATTTTTATTTTCATTTCAGAGCAGAAGAACGATAAGGAAGTGATGGGCTGGAATTTGTCTTTATAGCAGCGAGGATGTGGTGAATTCCTAAGAGAATAAATGTGCTTGCTTAAGAGTCGCAGCTTTATTAGCTCTGTGGTATAAATCCAGGGATGTGTACAAACCCTCCTGTTTTCTCCTAACACATTTAGGTTTCAGGCTTATTCATTTGGGTGTGTATAATTCATATGAAGTAATAACTTGAAATTCAGACTTTTTTTTTTTTTTCTTCTTTTTAAATGAATGACATGTTGCTTTGAGACCAGACAGTGGCCAGAGCTGCCTGGTCCAGGGAATCATGCAGTCCTGCTCTGTTCCAGTTTCTGTTTTTCTTAAGAGAAGTCAGATAGGAATTGCTGATACCTTGTGACGATGCAGGATGACCTGGTGAGGGGTCGAGCTGGGAGGGGAGCGCCAGTGCTCAGTCTGTGGCTTCAGGGAGCCCATGGATTGCAAATTTCAGAGCTTTTTATAACTTTATCTTTTTCTTCCAAAAAACGTGTATGTTCACTGCAAGTCCTTCATCTCAGAGCAGAGTTGGCAGCTTTCCTGTGTTTGTGATGGGTCGTGGGCCTCTCCCACACCGCCGGTACCGGATCTCTGCCCGTTTTCTGTTCTGCGCCTCACAGCAATGTCCTCTCCAGCTCCCGTGCACAGAGACAAGCAGCTCTGCAGCAGCTGCTGGACATCACCAGCCCTGCTGCACCTGCCCTGCTGCTCCTGGTCCCGCGCCGCCGGCTCATCCTCCCGCCAGGACACGGCGGGTGAGATCAGGTCGCCCGTGTGCTGCAGCTCCGGCCGTTACGTGCCGTCATTAAATATTGAAGCGTCTGAGGAGCTGCAGTCACGTAGCGTCGGGTGGGGAGCGTGTGCTGGCTCTGCCACTGCCACCCCCAGCCCTGCCCCAGCACGGCGGCCAAGCCAGTAATGCCAACAGCTCATTGCACCGCTCCGACCACGCGAGGCTGAACGGTGCTGGCACAGGGCTGGGGGACAGGGAGAACATCCTCGGTGGCAGTTGTCTGGAGCCACTGGAGCTGCGTGTGTGCTGTCTCACACAGCTCAGTGGGCTTCCCAGCCGGTGGCTCCCTGGCACGTTCAGACTAATAATCTGAACAAACAGGGAAATGCAAAATGAAAGTAAATGCGCACTTAGATAAAATACTTTCAGCCTGAGCAACAAAGTCTAGATCGAACCGCTGAATTACCTGAGTTTAGGATAAAACATAATTTGTGATTTGAATGTTAAATTATCTCATTGCTTTGATTGACCTGAACTGGTCAATCAAAGCTGTTCTCCTCACCGGTGTCCTCGGAATGTTGGGCTCAGTCCTGTGCCCGGCGTGCTCGGAAGCAGATCTGGGTCTGCATAGCTCTCAGTGGTTTGCCCTTTCCCAGAAATGCTCCCTCAGTTTATAGTGACATTAATTCCAAAGCTGGGATAAGGGGATGTGGGGCCAGGTGGGACATCCTGGCCCAGGGGCTGCTGCCCATGGTGTGCAGTGCCCTTGCCCATGAAGATGCTCTTGAGTGGCCTTGGGGTTCCACCCAGTGCCACCTGCCCTCACCGGTGCTGAGGGGAACTCGCTGGCAACGAGTCGAGTGTTTGTGGCAAGTGCTCCTGTCCCTTGATTTGCGTCGCTCGCTGTGCAGTCACAGAGGAGCTGGGACCAGCTGGGCTTTCAGAGCCAGCTCTGTCTCATCTGACCTTGCTGGTGCCATGCTGCCTTTTGTTTGTAATCTCGGGCAAGAAGCAATGGGAAAAGGGTTTGATAGGAGACAAAAGCAAACAATAGCCTCACTCCAAAGATACGATGAATGGGATGTAATTGGATTTTTTGGTGAGGACATTGATTTGACCCTGTAAGACACAGAAAGAATCATTAAGGGAATTAACGTGCATTAAAATGCAAGGTTTTATCAGAGGGCTTTTATTGTGCCCATAGTTTTGTTTTTAATTATTTAATGACTTTGTGTCTTCTAGTGATAAATCTATTTCTTCCTCCTTTTTTCAAAGGAAAAAAGGTTGTTGGTGTAACAGGGGGTGCTTGCCCCAGGCAGCTGTTGAGCCCCGGCCCTGCCTCAGCAGCCCTGCCCTGCTGCAGTGACCTGGACCCACTGGACAGAGGTGTCTCTTGCAAACCTCTGAGCACTTTCCTCTGCGCAGCTGACACAAAGTTGTAGAGTTGCAGAAAGCAGAATATGTAACAAGCGGGGCTTAAGGGAGGTTTGGTCTCTGGCAGCAGAGAAGCACATCCTCCTTCCTCAGCATGTGCTCCAGCCCTGCTCCCTTGCATCCCATCCTGGGGCAGGCTTTCCCTATCTCAGGTATCTCTTGCTGCCAATCACCTCTTCTTCATGGGGCTCTCCCCATAAAGCTCTCCCATCTGTTTTCCTTGGAATCCCAGCGTTTCACTAGTAGCACCAGCATAGGGCTCACCCCAGAGCCCAGGATGTGCCTTTCCCTGGGAATCCCCCTTTTTGCCTGGCTTTGTGTACATGTGCAGGTGTTCACCACGAGCATGGCTGAGCGTCCCCGAGTCATCTGTTCCTTGCAGTTCTGCTCCAGTCGGAGGTGGCAGACAAGAGATTGTTCTGGGTGCTGGTGACAGAAGTGGACACGTGGGTGTCACTGTACCCAGGTGTTTCTGCTCATGTCCCCCCTGTGCGGGGTGGGCTGGTACGATGGGACAGTGCTTGGCTGCTGTGGCAGAGCCCCTGCTGACACCAGCCCGTGTTCAGGCTCCCCCATGCTGGTGTCTGTGCACGCTGGATCGAGGAGTCACAGCACAGCCGAGCCCAGCGGCTGCTCCTCAGCACTCAGGCCAAGACATCCCAGAGCAGGACGGGGAGCTCTGGGTGATGGGGTTGCAGACAGGCGTGGGCAGGGTGAGTGAACGATGTGGGGATCTTTGAGGGATTTTGCCCTCCTTGTAATTCTGAGTTCTTGGGACACAGAAGGCAGCTTGGAGGCCTTGCTGTCTCTCTCCTGTATGTGTTAATTTATAGCACTGCCATGAGCAAGATTTTCTTTCCCATCCAAGGTATTTCCCCTGGAGGAGGGAAATCAGGCTGTAATATATCATTAAGCAGAAAGCCTGGGGGAGCTCCTATCCTAGTTGATGTGAACTCTTCTTTTATCCTGTTGGAAGAATTGAATTGTACATCTAGAGGTGTCAGCTTTGTAGTCTGGTTGGAGCTGCAGCTCTCCATAGTACCACAGCTGCCTGGACATCCTGGTGACATGTGTGCGTTCCGGTGGGTCTGCAGCACCAAATATCTGCAGCACCAAATGGCAGCTTGGTCTTTCCTCTGCCCAAACGTGCTGAGTGGGCCAGGCCAGCAGCATGGAAACCCATGTTCTGCTTCATGTAGGAGTGTCTCATTACTGCAGCTCCTCTCATTGGTGACAGTTTGGGATGAGGATTTCACATGTGCCGGGCACGGGCCGGCAGGGAGGAGCAGAGTGAACAAGCTGTGGGTGAGGCTGAGTTCCTTTACCTGAAATACTTTGTGTTTCCATGCCATAGCAATGTGTTTGTTCAGTCACAAAAGTTAAAAATGGCTTCATTCTCCTTATGGCAATTGATTTTTAGTAGGAATAGGCAAAATGCTGTGCTAATCTGAACCCCCCAAACTGCCCTGGCATTGAAGGGGTTTATTTCTTTAGAGGCCTGCTGGCTCAGCGCTGGAGAGGATGTGCAGGGAGCTCCCCTGCGTTCCTTGGTCTCTCCAGAGCTCATCTTGCTGTACAGCACGAGGTGATGCTGGATTGTAACATGGGGAGCTGAGCTGAGGACATAACGTGGGACGTGTTGGAAATAGAGTTCTGCTGATCACAGCACATTCAGTGGAATTACTGCACTGGCTTTAAAAAAATCCAGAGATCTTGTTTCATATCTTCTGAAGAATTTTAGTTGCAGAGTTCTTTGGTGTTTTTAGCTCTCTGGGAGTCTTTGGTCAGCCCTTTTTGGCCATGCAGCATCTGAATTTCATCACTTGCACCTGATTCAGCTGCAGCTGCTGTGAAAGTATGAGGCTTGGTGTGTTCTCTGGGAAAGTCGTGAGTGTTGATGGTGGAGGTCTGCATGGGGTTACTTTGATATTGAATTTTATGCAGCAATTACCCAGAAATTAAAAAGAGGAGTTTCTGGAGCTTTGTGTCACTGCTTCATCAGCTGCTTCTCTGGGGATCCTTTATACCTGCAGAGAGGGGCTTGGGAAACAAGGGGTGCAGCACTGGATTCTGTTAGAATTTATTTGCAGTGTAAACATGTTGGTCAGGAGTCATTAATATGACATTCACACAGCTCTAATAAAGTACATAACACGGAGATCTGGCACTGCCACAATGCCCAGAGGACATTAAGTATGAGTCTTAAAACCAAGAGTATTGGAAACAAGATATTTTTACGTCTCGTTTGGGAGTAATATAATTGCATTTTGTGGCTCTAGCAGATGCTTGGGCCAGCTGGTTGGAGAGCATTGTGGGGGTTTTTAGCTTTGGTACTGTAAGCGACAACCCTTATATAGAGCGAGCTAAAAAAATAATAAAAACTCCACTCCTGGTGGAAAGCCCCGGTGCTGGCATGTGTGCTGCCCTCAGGACGTGCAGCCTGGGGACTCTTCTGCTGCAGTAGCTCTAGAGATGACACTGCATGTATTTTGGGGGTCTGATTTGAGGCATTTGAACATTGAAGGCAGCTTCACTGACCTCACTTTTGCTACGTAGGTCCCTCTGAGAGGACTGGGGAGGCAATTTTTGGAAGAGAACCATCAAAAACTACATTCTTCTGAGTATATTGTGGGAAGGCTTATTTTCAGCACAGCTCTAGGGGTCCGTGGCCATCTCTGTATGTCGGGGTATTGCTGGTGTGGTGACAGTGGCTGTCGTGGTTAGGGACAGTCACTTGTCCTGCATCTCCCCTGGCACAGCTCTCCTGGTCTCTCCGGGCTGCTGCCGGTGCTGTCTGTGCGTGGCTGCCCCGTGACCGCCCCGCTTTTGTGCCCAGGAGATGAATGAGTGGCCGTCCCGCTTTCCTCAGGCCTGTTTACGGGCACTGTCGTGAATTATCTCTCCAGCACCAATAATTCCCTGCAAACAAATCGGTTCTGATCTGGAAGTAATCGCCCGTATCATTCCTGCAAGTGGGAGCGATGACTTATGTTGATGTCACCCGCTGGCTTTTTATGGCAATGATTAATAATTCAGTAATTCTCTCTGCAGTGATGCTGTTCTATTTTTAAATATTTAATTTAGCTTCCCGTGTCCGTTTTGTCGCTGCCCTCCCCTTTGCCTCCTGACGTCACGGCTCGCGGCGACGCCGTGGTCACCACAGTTACCAGCAAGTTCTCTGCGCTGGAAAATGTTAATGCCTTTCCTCATTTACATCTCTTCATTGCCCTGTTTAAGCCTGGCCTTGGTGGCATGGATGTGAACGTTGACTGAGCACGCTGTGTCAGTCAAAACCCGATTTCAGCTGCAGCCTGGCCCGGGGTGGGTGACTCTGTGTCTCTGTTATAAAACTTTCCAGTTCCCAGCACAGCCATACAAGTAACTCTGTTTTCTTTCTGCGTTTCTCTTTCAGGAAATTGCAGCTTATTTAATAACATTTGAAAAGCATGAAGAGTGGCTAACAACCTCCCCCAAAACCAGGTAACGTTCTCCTGCTCAGCACATTGACTCTCTTGCACTGATGACTTGACTTGCTGATCAATGCCTTGACCACCAAGTGGAAACTCCCAGTCATGCTTGATGGCTTGTGACACCAAACTCTCATTAATTGCCTTAATGAGCATTTTATTGAATGAAATCAGGTTGATTAAAAATGGAACAGCTGCGATCTTGGCAGGTTAAAGTTTTAACCCAATTGCTCAGGATTTAATTGTATCCCTTCAGATGAGCAGATCTGAAGCCTCTGAGCGAGGTCACAGGCTGTTTATCTTGACAGAGCTCCCTTGCCTACAACTTTAAATAAATAAAAAAGCACCAGCCCCGCTGTGTGCTGCCTGCTCACGTGGAGGCACAGGAATTGTTTGAGTTATGGTGTTTCCCGTGCTGGGGTTAAGTGGTTGATGGTGAGGAGATCCCAAAAAGCTGCATTAACAGACATGTTTGCAGTTTATTATTCAGTAAATGTCATGTCTTCCTTGTGCTGCCATAAATGTTTAACTCCCTGCTCCCCTGGTAACCCAGACATGGATTTTTGGCTGCGGATGTTTTCCTGCTGTTTTAGCTGCGTTCGATCTCCGTGCGTCACCAACACAGAGAACGACTCTTCTTTCTGGTGTTGCTGGGTTTTTCCTGTTTGTCTTTTTCCCAAACCACCCCTTTCCTGTTGCAGAGGGCAGGGCCATTGGAGGGAACCTGCTGGGACCCAGGTGAGAGGAAAGTCTATTTTAGCACCCTGTATCCTAGTGCCATCCGTTGCAGAGGCTGCTGCTGCAGGCACCCAGGGCAGCGTGCTCCAGGTTTGGCATCGCCTCCTGCTGCCGTGAGCAGGGGCAGAGGTCACAGTGGGACACAAGGAGCGGTGGCACCCTAACGAGTAGATTGATTTCAGGTGTCCCACAGCACCCAGCCAAGGAGAGGAGGGACGTGGAGGCCTTTTCTGCACCTCTGCAGTGCAGCTGCGGGTGGGGCACGCAGAGGACCTACTTTCCATGAAATATGGGAAAAAAATGTGTCATTTTAGTTTTTCTGGGGGTTTTCCCCCCAGACTATTCTATATATTTTTGTGACATCCCTAACTAATGCATTTGCTTGTCGTATTAAAATGTAGCACTTGGGAAAGGGGTGTGGGAAACCCAATTGCTTTCTCAGTGGTTCTAGAAGACCTGGAGCTACCATGGTAGTAGAAGGGCCTGGATGGACCTTTCTGCTGGTAGTAGCTGCAAGGCTCTCCTTGACTGCAGGAAGCAGGTAATTTGGTTAATATTAGAGAAGTCTTTTTCTGGGCTGGTAATCTCAGTATCAGAATAAATGCAAAACAATTTCTGGCTGAACCTTTGCCAGAGAAGCCTGTTAAGGGGTCAGAAAACACACTAACTAGTCTGGCTGACATGGTGTCATTAAACATACAAGGTTATAAATGTTTTTGGAGCAGCATCTTATGATTTTAAGAGTTTGATTTGCTAAAGGCAGTGCATGAAAATAATTTTCTGATGAACATTCCTGTGCCTTCCTCCTGTGTGTTTACACTTGAAAGAAAGAATGTCCCAGGAGAAGGAAAGTTCAAGGACCTTCTGAAATTGTTGAGTTAGTTTTCTTCTTTTTTTTTTTTATATAAAAATTAATTGGAAGAGTTAAATGCTGAGTTGCTACAATCAGGGCTCTCGGTATTACAGAATTAATGACATTGATTCGGCACTGGAACACTCCCCATTCTTTGTTTGCTGCTCTGGGTGGCACTAATTTAATCTCAGAAAATTAATAAAAATTAATTGCACCTCTGACACATACAGAGTTTCCTGATATGATGATGTATAGTGTGCTCTGAGGAGCTGCTGCTGGATGAATGGCCGCAGGGGCTCCGGGTGTGGCAGGACAATGCCCACAGGAGCTGGTGCTGCTGGAGCTGCCAGCGGAGGGTGGGTGTTGGTGACGAGGTGTCAGTGCCATCTGCTTCAGCCACCAGCGAAGGAGCTGCTGCAGAGGGTCAGGCCAGGCTGGGCTGTGATGCCCCACAGGTCACTGAGCTAAGGCAGAGGGTGGCAACAAGGGATGAGCTGGTTTGGAGTCGAGCCTGCAGTTTGGAACATTTTCATCTCTTTTCCAAAGAGAAGTGCCCGTGTTTGTAGCACTGTGGGGTATTACTTTGGTCATGGAGATGGAGGAGGAGCCCTCTTATGATGCCATTGTGGTGGCAATGGAGGGGCTATGAGAAAGCTTTGAAAGGTCTCTAAAATTACTTTTTTAGGAAACTTCATGTTGAATGACTCAAATTGATCAAATATGCTGATATAAATGTACTGGAGTATTATTACAACAGTCTTTTGAGCACTCCAGTTGATCAGCATAAATTAGCGAGTACACCTTGCAGCGTCGACCTTGACGTTCCCTCAGAGCAGTGTTTGGTTCCCTGATGATCTGCTGGGTGTTCCCAGCTGGTGTTCCGTCAGCGGGGCGGGGGGAAGTGTTCTGCTAATGCAGCAGGGCCAAGTGTCTGACATTTCCAAGTTTAAATGCGAATCATGACAGCAAAAAATAATTACCTGACATTTGTATATCAAGTAGAACTTAATTGTTATTTACTTTGGAATTTCAATGACAAAGTTGGCTTCCTGAGTCCAGAAATGTTCTGCTGGAGGAAAGTACTTTGTTTCTCTGTTTCAGGTGCCTTCTGTCGTTAGCATTTATACAGGATTTTAAAAATACACTTTAGCAGTCCAAAGTGGCTTCACCTGTGTTTCACAAGTGAGCCTCAGGCAACAGAAAAGCCTTGGCTGTGCCCAGAAGCTGCAAGGTTGGTTTTCTACCTGGGAATGCAGTTTAGATGTGTTCCTGCCCCTTCCTGCATCGTGTCTTGGAAAGGACACAGGAGGATTGCTGGGGGGATTGGGCCCACTCCACAGTGAGAGCAGGATGAGTTCGGTCCCTGGAACCTCTCCTCCTCCTGTCCTGCTGCCCTTTGCCCAGGGAGCACAGCCTGTGCCTTACCTGTCTGTCAGTCCAGCTTAAGGAATATATTCTATCTGGGATATCTTTATCAGTGGCATCTTAAAGAAGAGTTAGGATCTTGCAGTATAATAATTCTGTATTAAATAATTAATAGTAAAATTAATTGAATTATTTAGTTTTCAGGTAAAAAATAGGATAATAAATATTCATGACTTATATTATTAAGGGAATTTCTATTTCCTATGTCGTTAAAGTGAGATTAGCTAAGGTTGGGTTTAAATGAAGATTGAAAACAATTGTCCTTTGGAATTAATTCACTGCATTAGGGCGTTACCTTGCGAGCTGGCTCTCTGGTGTGCTCTGTGGGGGAGCTGTCCTGCTGCATGGGGTGTGTGCTGCTGCCAGGATGTCCTGGCCCTTGGGAAATGAGACACAGGCTCCCTGTGGAGGAGAAGGTCATGGGAACTGGAAGTTGTGTAAAGGCAACTGCCCAGAGCCATGGTTGGTGGCAAAAGTGCTGTCTGTCTCCCCTTGTACTTGTTACAAGTAAGAGTCCTTTCGAGACCTTGTTTAGACTTTCCAGGCATGTTTTAAAGGTCCTGCTCTCTCACGTGGCTTGTGCTCTGTGGGACCCAGGACCATGAACCGTGCTCATGAGCAGTGCTGAAATTTGGGGTTTCTGCTTGTGCTGCTGGAAGCTCGGCCAGCATCTCTGGGTCCTCCTTCGTCAAAGGCAGTGTGTGTGCTGTCAGCTCTCCTGGCTTGGGATACCACTTGACATAATCCCTGCTAAATGTGGCACATCTCTTTACACTTTAAAGATTCCATGACTCTCAACACTTTCATCTTGCTGCTTTCAGTATTTTCTTCTCTTTCTTTTCCCTGAAGAGGGTAAACAGTGCAGAGATGGTTTTAAGAGCCTGTAATTCATATAGATTTTTAGTCACTATGGTCCAGGGGTGTCAAGACACCAATAATGAATTCCTTTAATGGCTCACCCTGTTGGTTGTAATGTGACCTAAGGGCAGAGTTGCTGGGAGCCATAAGGATGCCTGGCTGGGGTCATTAATAGTCTTCAAGTATTCCTTGGAAATCCTTCCCATGACAAATCCAACCTGGGCTGCTGGTGCAAGCTTTTGCTCTGGGAGAGCTGTTTTTCCTCTGTATTTATCTGGTGGCTCAGGAGAGCTCTGTCAGTGCAGAAGATGCCACTGGCCAACTTGGACGACAAAGGCAAGAGGTCCTTGTTTCTGTTGCAGATGGGACTGACCTGGCACAGAGGCTGAAGGTTGGCTCCTCCAGCCCGCTGACGGCTCTGCAGGCACTGTGCGTGGTCGCTGGTCTCCAGCTTTGCTACCTGTCAGAGGGGTGCATGTCAGAGGTGCTGATTCCACAGCTGGTCCATCATACGGGCATCTGCCCTTGCTCCCGGCTTTGTACAAGACTGACATTCAGTATTTGGGCAGGCTCTGACTGTTCTCGATGCCATGCTATGGGGTGGGAGGATGCTCAGGGTTGAGGAGGCTGCTCGGTGTGTGAGCCCCCTGTCAGCCCTGCAATTGGGGGTTAACAGACTGTGAGGCAGATCAGTGAGGAGCTGTCCTTGTCCCAGGAAGAGCAGAGGAAAGGGAGGAGTGTGATGTAAGAGGTTTTGTGTTGGGGCTCCTGATGGCCACACCTGGACCTGCCAGGCCTCTGCCATATTGTCCTGCATTCTGTGCTTCCCTTCAGAGGGGACCAGGAAGGACAGGGGTTAATGGCCATTGTGGGACCACCTTGTAGTTGCCCTCTCCTGCATAATGTGTGGAGGCTGCAGAGGGGCAGGAGACCCACTATTTGTTCTTCAGGCTGTTCATAACAGCAACAAAATTAAACTCTTTGTCGCATTTTAAAGACTTTTGCAACTTAATTTATATTCTCGTATGGAAATGAAGAAGCATCTTTTGTCCAGGAGGTGAGATATGCAGAAATAACCTTTAAGTGACTCATAATTGACCTTTACTGATATTCTCTTGGTTTTTTCTCATGCATTCTCTGCATCAAAAACACCATCCAGAAAGAGTGTCAGCAACTGCCTGTTGCATCTTAATGGCCTGCAAATAGCAGCTGGTGAAAAATAAACTATTTATTTGGGTTCTTTATTTATTGACAAAGTTTTTTCCTTCTGGGAAACCTGGCCCTGAGGTTGGAGTGCTGGGCTGTAGCTGGGCATGGTGACTGTCCTGAGCTGGCAGGGATCATGGCCCGGGGGAGTGGGGTGCCCTCTGTCTGGGGGGTGCATGCTTCACTTTCCACATGGGGACAGTGTTGTATTTATGACACAGTGTGATTTAAATTGCCCACTGGAATGTTAGTTGGCATGTGCCGGTAACCTGGATTTGGGGGGAGGATGTTCGTGCTTGTGTGTATGCAGAGCAGCTGGAAGCATCCCAGAGGACCTGCTGTTCAGACTGGAGAGGACAGATTGACTTGTGTTGTCATTGTTGGAGATGAGAAGCTGCCTGCAGAGGCTGGAGTTTTTCTTTTGGTGCTGAGTAAGTGTGTGTAGGCAGCGAGCAGGCTTTGCTCTTGCTGTGGCATGAGGAATAATTTGCTTGGCAGGTGCAGGTGCTGTTGGTGTGCATCAACATTGTAATGAAACACTGGAGAAGTGCATGATCCTGCTCAGCACAAACGTGCAGCAGTTGGTGGGTGAGCAATAACAAAGCCAAGAGCACCAATACAGGTGTTCAGGTTTGAATTTTTTTTTTTCTTCCTGGTCCTGAAAACACAGATTTACAGCAATCTGGGAAAGATTCTCCTCAAGTTACACTTGGTTGGTGTTCTTGCTACGCACACTGTAACAATACTTTAATATAATTAAATTTTAAATTCCGTGTAGAATCTGGTGGGTAGGCAGATGTACCGCTATGTTAAACTTTATGTCACTTAAAAATGGTTCTCAAGTACATCAGAGGGAGCCCAGCCAGCTGTAAAATGACCTGCTTTATGGTGCTGCATCGCAGCTTTGGTCTCTGTGTTTTAATTACAGATGTACCTAAAGTCTCACACCCTCAGATAACTCCACTGGGCGGTTTTGTTTCCTGTAAGTTACTGACAGGATGTAAAGCAACACAAGGGAAGGTGCTGCCGGGTTTTCCACAGCTGCTGTTTGCAGGAGCATTAAGTTTCCCACTCATGGCGTGGCTGGTTTGTTCCGTACTAACAGACAGCACAGTCTCCTGCCTGGGGCTGCTGTGCCCAAAGGGGAGTCTCCAGGATGACAAGTAGTAAGAGGGGGTTTAGAAGCTGCTTTGCAGCCCCAGGCGGGTGGGCACGTGTTGGGACTGGTGAAAGGAGTGGCTCAGTGGCCCTGGGCAGGCAGGCACATGTTGGGACCAGTGTCAGGGCGTGTGCAGGTGTCTGTCCCCCCACAGCCCCTGTTCCTCGCTGGCAGGGGCAGGAGGTGCTCCCCAACACTGGCACCCTCCGGCCACCCACTAGCTAAGATGAACTTTGCCCACGTTTGCTCCACTGGACCACTTGTCTGCCAGTGGCTAGGCTTTGTATGGGATGGAAATTGCCAGTGCTGTGAAGTGGGAATCTGTGAAACCATTAATGCTGCCATTTCTGGAATTAAAGAAGTGGCCTTGTCCTGAGGCGTCCCATGTGATGGTTTGCCCTGTTTTGCAGTATGGTTTATGCCTCACCATGTATTGTTTTCTATTGATGCTGAGGGAGATGAAGCAGCATTAAAAGCCTATCAGAAGCCTCCTGCTGGAACATGAGAACTGGAAGCTTTCCTGCCAGAAATCTTGTTGCCTCCTCGGTGGTGACTCCAAACTTGCCGGCCCAGCAAATCTCCAAGTGTGCATTGCCTCACACTCCACCTTCTCCTCCTCCTCGTCCCCCTCCTCGTCCTCCTCCTCCTTCTTCTCTTCCTCCTCTTCCTCCTCCTTTCAGCATTGCCTGGCTTGATCCAGCAAGGATGTGCCTGATACTGCAGGGAGGTGTTGAGGTGCGAGGTGCCAGCTGGTCTCTTGGAGATCCTCTGGCACCCTCTGCTCTGCTTCCAGCAGGCAGCAGCAGTGTCCCTCCCTGTCTGTCTTCGGAGCGTGTGTAATTCCTGCTGCCACTAGTGAGAGTGAATTGTGCCCATAGTATTATTCCTGTATTTATTTTATAAATGTCAATGATGAACTAAATTAAAACAAATCAGGCTGTTCTGTTTCACTGTTCAATTTATGAAATTTTGATGAGACCAGTAATGTCTGTACTGGTTCCATCTTTCGGCTGGCAGAAGGCGGCTGCGGTTCTGACAGCTCTGCTCAGCCTGTTCCCCGGTGATGTTTACAGTCAGGGGTGTGCAAGTGCAGTATTAAGCTGTTTGGTTCTGTCTGTGCTTTGTCTGACCCTGGTGGAGAAGCTGAGAGGATGATGCAGCTGGTGAAGAGCTGCACCTCACAAGTGGAATTATGTTGCTTTAAGGGCTGTGGTGAAAGGCGAGCGATGGGGAACACGTCAGTCGCAATAGTGGAGGCAGGCAGAGGTGGATGGATGTAAAGCCTTAGTTGAGGGTGCCTTTATCTGCAGCCTTCCCTTCTCCAGCCTGCTGGAGATGCTTGTCCTGAAAAGGGGAACTCTGGTCTCCTGCTTTCCTCTGGAGAAGCTGGGTGCTGGTACTCACCTTGATTACGAGGTGACAGATTAGGGGTGTGTTCCTCTCCTTGTGTGTGGGTCCGAGGGCCAGAGCAGCTTACAGAGCATCCCTGCCATCGCTTCCTCCCCTCTGGAAGGTGACCATTTGTTTCTCATCAGTCGAGCCTCTTGCACAGCAAATGGGTCATGCAGGGGAGATCTTCTTGCTGGATAAGCAATTAGCTAAAATAAACTACTCAAAGGACAAATTATGCAGGACTCTTGCTCTGTAACAAATGAATTAATTGACTTTGGTATTTGTAGGATGTTCCCACTATTTTATTTAATTCTCTCTGGCTAAAGGGCTCCTGTGTTTTCCCCTGCTCTTTGCTGCCGCAGTGAGCAAATAGGGTATTAGGGGTTTATTTACACTGTTACAAGAAAGGAAACAAAGTGATAATTGGGAGAACCTTTCCAGGTTTCCTTAAGAGAAACAAAATCTCTTTCCGCAGCCTGTCCAGGAGCCTCAGTTTGACCTATTCTTCTGGAGTACTGTCAGTTCTCTCTGGAGCTTCACAAAGCTCATCCAGAGCAACCCTGAGTAAACACGAGCAGGGCGTCCTGGCTTGGGCTGGGGTCACGATCTACACGCGCTCGCAAGGGCTGAGGAAGCACCAGTGCTGCAGGGCTGCTGCTGGAACCACAGCACGGTCAGTAGCCAAAGCAGGCTGGGACAGGGACAGCCATCTCTGTGGCAGTAACCCCAAGTGCGTTCTAAAGGCTTTGTGTGGATCTTTTGAAGCAGCGAATGCAGTAGCAGTGCGTTACCTGGGGCATCACACAGAGAGCACTGCGGCAGGATTACAGCTCCCGGCCCTCGGCTGGGCCGGTGACTCATGAAAGCATCCCGCCAACTTGCTGGGTTTATTTACAGTAAGTAAATTAAAGCCCTGGTACAAATCTTTGCTGTGTAACAGGATTTGTGAGCATCTAAGAAAGGGTGACACTGTTGGACCAGTTTGCCAAGAAAATATTCTGTGCATAGGGGGATGTTGGGTTCACCAAGTAACGTACAGTCCCAGCTGCCAACGCCAAGGTGAAACATGGCTCTTCCACTGTCCTGCTTCTTATTTCTACTTTGCAGTATTCAGAGAGGACATCCAAGGCTAGCGATGGGGACACCAGTCTCCACTTGGGACCTGTCTCCCTGTTCAATGGCATTTGTAATTCCAGATGGCCTTAGAAGACCCACCCAGCACTGAATTGTGCAACAAACTTCTTTTTGATAAACTGTGCCATTTGGGAACAGTGCCAGCCAAGGGCAGGGCTGTGTTTTGCTCTCTGCTTTATATTTAGGATATGAAAGATTTGGAGGATTTTATAGTCATGGCTTTGTGTACTTGCTCTGCCTTCTCCTCTCCCTCTGGTTTTATTCCCAGGCTTTTCTAAATGCTGCTCTGTTCGGTTTCTTCTCCTCTTCAGTCCTTCCTCTCATCTCCTCAACTCCTCAAATTTATAAAAAAGTCAGTTCTAATCCTGCACAGATCCCAGATCTGGAGGGACTGTTACATCTAATATGGCTTCCTTTAATCTGTCTGTCTCTTCTCTACCAAAATCTGCAGCCAGAGGCATGGGTGGGTGGCCCATCACCGTGGGAGGGAAATCAAACAAAGCAGGTGATGTGCAAGCACGATCCTACCATTGTAGCATTGATGTGCCAGAGTGGGCAGTGGTTAGAGAGGACATTCTGCCCACAAGGGCAGTTGGGAAGGACATGAGGACCCTCTTGGTAACGTATGCGAAGGATCAAATGAGTGGGGTTTGGTTTTTTCCCTTCAGATTATATAGTTTGCATGGGAGCTAATGTTTAATCTTAATTTCTTGCTGATATTAATCATAGTTTGGTCAAGGTTTGGAAAGTGAAAGTGTTGCATGGCACTAGTACAATTGTAGTGTCTGACTCGTTGCTGTGATAGATGAGTCTCCACTTGGCACCCGAACAAGAAGGTTTCAGACATGCCAAGGATTTGACGGTTGCATCAGTTCACAACTGGTGGGAGGGAGGTGAGAGGAAAGCTGTGGAGGCCATGCTTGGATTCAGGCAGCTATAGGAGCCTGGGGAGAGGCTGGTATTCCTGGCACGGTGCTGCAGGGCAATCCCACAGTGTGGGGTGTCTGTTGGGAAATGGTAGGGTCTGGCTGAGCTGAGGGGGGTTTGGTTTGGGGGAGCTGGGTGTGCTTCAGGCCCGTGTTCCCATCTTGCACTTCTCCTGTGATGGTAGAGCTGAAATGTCCTTGCGAGAACATCGCCCTTGGTTTTTAACTAAACAGAAAAGGTAGCACCTTTACTGCCCCAGTGTGTAGGGAAGTTGCCCCCTGACTGTTCTCTGTCGACCTGAGCAGATAACAGAGGAAAGAGGAAAACAGGAAGGTTTTCATCAAAGGAGATTGGGCAAACATTGATCCAGCAGTGCTGGGCGCTGTGCTGGGTTTGGGGACAGCGAGTGTGGCTTTATAGCAAGGGTAATGTGGGGTTTAAAAGAGTGATTTGTGCTGACTTGGAGGGTCTCAAATTAGGGCATGATAGAAAAAGGATTGTCTGTTATCAAAAGTTAGTTCAGTCTAAATTAATCTAAAAATGTATAATTTCATCTCAACTAAAACTACTGGAATGTAATTAAATTCCAAAGTAGAATGAGCTGAGAGGGTGTAAGAAAAGATAAGCATCAGAATGAGACAATAATTGAGTTTGTATTGTAAACACATTCCTGTAGGAATTTGGGATTTTTTAAGCAGCTTCATTAGAAATTAAGTCGAGAATGCTTAACAGCTTGGGCTTGTTTTGGAGAAGTGGTTCAGTACCTTTATATTTGTCTGTGTCTTTTGTTTGCAGGATTTTCTATATTTGGGGTTAATTCTCTCTTATCGTCTACTAGTTTATTAATAACTTTAAAGGGGAATAAGGCTTAAAATTGGAAAATGTGTATTTCCATGTGAAGCTTATTGTTTTGCGGACTCATGTAAATTTTTTATCTCATTTTCACTAAAAATTGGATCTTTAATGTATAAAATTGGTAAATTAGGTTAGTACCGTTAAAACACTCTGTGTTAATTCTGAAGTGCCTCCCATGAAGTACAGAAGTGAATACACTGTCCTTGTTCTGTGCACAAGTCGCTCGCTGAGTCCCTCAGGTGGGACTGAGCCAGGTCAGGTCCCGCCGTGCCATCCTCCCTCACAGCAGCTGCAGAGCCAAGGTGTGAAGGAGAGCGTTGGGTAGGATGAGTGGTGTATTGTGTTGTCATTTGAATAACTGATTTGAACACTTTCAGCCCAAAAACTGCTTGTTAGGGTGTTTGTAGACCACTATAGTTGGTGGTTTGAGACTCATTTCGCTGGTGCCAGCATCTGTGCTGCAAGTGTTGGATGAGGAATGGAGAAAATTGATGCTGCCGTGCTCTTGGCTTGATCCAGAACCCAAACACTGTGTGGAAGGGAGGCGATGATGGGAATTTAGTGCCTCTTTAGTGATACTGCACAGCCTGCTTGGTACCAGTACCTTACGTTATGGAGTTCTTTAGTTTTTTGCAAAGGTTTTCAGGAAAAATGCAGAAAGGTTTCCCTATCGTTGGCTAAAAATACTTTACCCTTAATTCTGAAAAATGACTTTGTGGATCTTCATATTTCACAGACCATAACTAGATTACTACCTTTTACTGGAATACTTTGTGTTAATGAAGACCGATTGGAATCACATAATAGATTTCCTCTAAAGAAGGCATTATGTGGTTATTTTTTACTGTCTGGCATTCTAGTTAATTGCCTTGTCATCATTAATTGATGGGACTAAATTGATATAAATAAACAGATTATATTTGTGAGGTTCATTTGAAAGAGAGGAAGGGCTGAGAACAGGCTGCTGTGGGGCGTTTGGCACCTGCCTCAGGCAGAGCAGGTGACTGTTGAGCTCAGGCTGGTCAGTGCCACCACTTGTGAACCTGTTTGGAGCAGTGAACTTTGCCCAGACAGGAGTGTGGTCACTTGTGTTTTCCCATGTTAAAACTAACCTCAGCAGTCGGCTCAGTCCTAAGCTTCAGCCCTGCAAAGAGCCAGTGGTCCTGTCTGAGGGCCGAGGACAGCCAGCCCTGTCAGCCCAGCTTCTGGGGCAGTTCAAGCATTTCTGGTTTCCAGGTTAATCCAGATTTATGTAGATAGTTACTATTAATCAACAGAGTCCAAGGAAAATCAACCTTTTTTAATCAATTGCAATATTACATATGATGCTTTTGCCTGGACAGAGCAAGCTGGTGGTGCCTGTCGAGCAGCACCCTGTCTCCTCTCCAGCCCTTCCTGTAGTACTCTGCTCATCTTCCACCAGGCCTGGCTTTGCTGATGGGGGGCAGATGGGATACTGGAGCACATCTGGGGAGTTGATCCCTCCCATACCAGCGTTGCCTGTTCCTCTATCCTTCCCTGCTTTGCTGCCTTGCAGTGTTGGAAGTTTATTGACTGTCAAACTGCATTTATGATTTGAAGCGGTTCTCAATTAAAATTTATAATTAATGAGTTATTATTCAATTTTCAAATATTTATGGATTTTTGTAGTGTCTCAAGTCATGAGCCAAGCTCCACACTGCTAGCAGAGGAAGAGCCAGGAAACCCTTTTCCTTCCTCAAAGCTCTGCTCTCCTCCTGTCCCCAGTGAGATTTTCCCAATCCCCAGCAAAGCCTGCACAGTTCCCACCATCTGCTGTGCTGGGGAGGTGACACCTGCCAGAGCCCAAGGATGTGGACATTGAGGATGTCCTGGCAAATTCCTCTGGTATGTGGTGTTTTGGACAAAACCAAGGTACGGCCTCACTTTAGTGCAGTTGGGAAAACCTTGTTAGCCTTGAGCTGGAGGTTGTAATGAGTGAGGAAGTTGAGCTGGAAGTAAGTTAACTAAATAAATAGAATTTTTCTTCCCTTTTCTTCCTCTCTCATAAGAACGTGGCAGCATTTGCACACATCTGTGTCACTGCTGTGCTGGGAAGGCAGAAAGGCTGCTGGGACCTGGGGCCTGGAGCCCTTTGGTGTGTGTGAGCACAGAGAGAGAACAGGGCTCTCCTCAGTGTGCCAACAGAGATTGTGGTGATTAATCTGAGAATAGTTTAAAGCATTCATGAGTTGTAAGAATTAATTCCCAATAAATCAAATGGCATCCCCATGGGAGTAGGGAAGAGAAATAAATGAGGGCTAAAGAAATTGATAAAAATCCTTGAGCAATAAAGAGATGAATGCCAGTTCCTTTAAAATTATATTTAAATGAACAAAGTTGATTTAACTGTCTTTTTTCATACCTTGTACTAAGATTTAGTTCTATAGCATGTCATTATATCAAGAAATAATTTGCCAAAAGACTTTCTAGCATTTCATGTGCATTCCACTTAATGACAATTTTAATATTCCGGCTTTGGTCCTACATCGTTAGGAGGATGCTTCAATTGCTTGGTGTTCTGAGGAGTTCATAAAGACTATTTCTAATTTCTCTTTCAAGTCTGTTACAGGATTCAGAGCTATCAACACATGAATTATCATGTTACTCAGTAAAATGATGTGGGGAAAACTGTTGTTACCTGCTTGAACTAAATACGCAGCTTTGGGACAGCTCTGTTTCCAAAGGATCTTCCTGCCTAGTGAGCTCTGGACAAGGTGCTGAACTGAGTTCTGACTCACTGTGTCGGTGGGAGAGAGAGCTCACCCTCCTGGTTGTGCTGGAATGAAATATCTCTTCTTTGTTTTTAATCTGGTTTTTGGTTTGGTTTTTTGGGTTTTTTTGATTGGCTCTTAGAAGAAAATTGTTAATGATGGAATTCATCAGGCTGAGTAACCATGATAGGCAGAGATGCTGGGTGAGTCTTTCGTGGAATTCATTCTTTGGCAACAGCTGCAATACCATTAAGTATAAATGGCAGCAGAGTAAATGTTTACTGAGAAGGCAGATCCTGTTATTAGTTGTATTGCTGTTACTAGTGCTGCTAGCACTGTTCCCTGTTTTCTAGTTGTGTCCAGAGCAAGTACGCAGAGCAAAGATGTTCTTTCCCGGAGCATTCATGAATAGAGGTCTTAGCACAGGAGAAGTGGTGCTGGTTGGAGTTGTTGTTACAAGAGGTGCCCATAGCTACCCTGATGCTCTTGTTTTCCTCAACCTGCTGGGGACATCCACTGGGGCACAGACAAGGCTCTGCTGCCCTTGTTTTCCTCAGCCTGCTGGGGACATCCACTGGGACACAGACAAGGCTCTGCTGCCCCGATGCCCACAGTGAAGCCGCTGCTTTTGGCACCTGCCTGCGCTGTGTTGCAGAGTTGTCACTGCTGGGAGGATGATCTGGTCCTGCCTCAGTCAGCAGAGCCCCAGATGTTCCTGGGATTGACTGCTGTACCCATGCATTGGGCAAACAGAATATCTGCAGAATGAATTTACGTGGCACCGGCATCCTGATCACTCCTTACGTAGCCCCAAGAAGTTGCTTTTGGGGTAAGACTTGTCCCCAGGTGTCCCAGCCCACACAAAGAGATGCCCAGCAGTTGTGTAGTGCTCTGCAGTTTGTGTTGCAGCCATCAGCATTTATCCCAATTGTGGAGAAAGGCTTTCCTTGGCAGCCCCTGGCAGTCCTGTGCAATGGCACAAGAGCCAACTTGGCACTGGCACGGGCTTGTTCAGTCCTGTTTGTTGGAGCTGCAGGTAATTACTCCCATACTTAATGAATCACATTACTTTTATTGATGAACACGGAGGCTACATGCTGGAAAGAGGAGGTAAGGATTAAGTTTTATGGCCTACTGCTGCTATGAGAAGGAGCATCTAGGCACCAATTAATGCTCCCTTGATGGGATTAGCCATTGTGTTAACCGCAACTCTGGATAAAATTGCTAAATCTGTGACTTCAGACTTTAACTTCTTAAATATTGTAGATACAAAGTAAGTTCACTTGCATCTTAAATGCAAATGACATTTAATTCTAGATACAAAAAACTTGCAGGGTATTTACATTTTCTTGTGATTGATACCTCTTCTTACGTAGATAAAAAGACTTTTTCTGAAGTTTATTTCATCCCTGCAGAGTTCAAAGATAGGGCAAATTTCAAACACATAATCTGTGATTCCTTTGGTTACCATGCCAGTAATCCCAGCTTTCAGTGGAGAGAGTGGAGACTGTAATGGCAGCAGCCTGTCCCTGTGAGGTGACACAGTACTTGGTTCCCAGCAGTTATTGGGAAGTCTGAACATCTCCATTAAGTTATTAAGGGGCTTTTCTTTGGTTTCTGGTCCCACTGATACAGGCTGGGCTGGGGTTTCTTTTCTTCTAGGGCAAGTGTGAGTCATTGCCTGAGGGTCAAAGTCAAGCGTTTATTTGGGAGGGGAAAAAAGGGTTTGTAAAAACAATTCATGTGTGATCTGCCAGTGTTAAAGCTGTGATGGATGGAGTCCCCACAGTCTTGAAAACATTTGCCCATGTAAATGTTGGTACGGAAGAGAGCTACAGGTACCTGTTACAGCATCCTCCAGGTGCACCCCTGGGCTGATGGAGTGATGCCCTCGACACAGGGACTGCAGTTCTGCCTCAGCAATGGGTGACCCCGTCCTTAATGAGTTTGGGTGACTCCCTAAATCAACAGTGAGTGTCTGAGTGTCAGCTTGGCCGAGGGAGGGTGTGACATCCCGGGCTGCAACTGCTCAAGATTCCTCTTTCTGTTTTCCATTTGGGCTTTAATCTTCTGATAAGCCCCAGGTACAGTGAGGGGAAATGTCAGAGTAAATGAAGACTTGGAGAGCAGCATTTCTGAGGGGAGAAATAACTTGTCATCAGATTTTTTTCTTGGGCAGAAACAAATAAGAGATGAGGTATTTCTGAGAGCATGATGTCAGTCAGGAGCATTCCTGACCCACAGTCCTCATCCATCACTGCTGCAGTGTGAGGCCATACAGCTGCACACAGTGCAGGCAAAAAGGAGAAAGGAGTAGGTGGTTACTTGGAGTTCATCATGTGGAGTGCTTGGTGTCCCCAGAGCTCTGCCTGCCCTGGGCTGCTGCATGGGAGGGCATTGGCTGAGTGGGAGGCACCTGCCCCCACTTGCTCTTGACGCTTCTCCCCATTCCCAAATTGGCCTGGATGAAGACTGATTTGAGGACTTGGTCCTCTTTGTGTTCATATTTTCTTGCAAGGCTCTGTTGCTTTCCAGCCTTCTTCCAGAACTCCAGGTTTTCCCAGCCAGTTTCTGCACCAGGAGGTTGCTCCTTTGGGAGAGCAGAAGTTAATTTCTCATTATTATCATGCATAGATGCAGAAGATGGAAGAGAGTCCCTTGCTGTTGTCCCTTGGCTCCATGATAACTTCATAGCCAGAGAAAATATCATGCAGGTGAAAAATAGCATCATCCAGCTGTTTGCAGGAGCTGTTTCTCAGTGCAGTGGGTGGCAGGGATGGAGGGAGCTTGTGCACCAGTGCAGTACAGGAAGGGTCTGGTGTGTGGTACCTCTGCTTCATGGCAGCTGCATTAAACATCTGTATTGCTGCATTAAATATCCTCCTTGGCTTGGAATTGGAATAAATGCAAGATGATAAAATAAAAAATAATTTTTGGAGCCATGGACCTTCTCAAGGAATGGTTCTAGATGATCTTACTCTGTTATCCTGAAAAAGAGAAGTTTTTGGATTTACAATATTTGCAATTCCCTTTTGGCACCCCCAGCTCCCAAGGCAGTAAAATGTAGTTTTCATTAACTGATATGTCTGACATTTACCATATCTTGATGTGACAATTTAGAGGGAACTGGTTGCACTGAACAGTGTTATTAATATTGCAGTAACGTGATTAGGGGGAAATCTTGGTCCAGATGGACCTAAATTTATGAGAACAATGGAGAGACAGATACAAAGCAAATATCCAAAATATCCTAATCTTAACTTGTTTTCTGTTTACTTCCTCATTGTGTCTGGTTCCTGCTCACAACTGTTCAGCAGTTGGCTGCTCTGGGCTGTCTGGATGTTGAGGAATGAGCAGCGCAGAGCTTCCCTCTCCATTCTTCCTTATAGTGGGTGAAATGCAGCAGCAGTGTAGATCAGGTTAGAATTGCATCTCATCTCATGACTTTATCTTTAAAACCCAGCCTCTTTCTGTGAACCTTAAAGCAGCTCAATACACTCTTATCAAAATCGACAACTGCTCCAGAGATCCTTAAGAGATTTTGTTTCATTGGGCTCTCGTTAACTGCTTTGCCTGTGCCCTCTCACTGTGCTCCTTATTCATCACAGAAATAAACCAACAAACCCAGTTCCAGCCCTGCAGAGCAGCAGCGAGGCTGCAGAGCTCTGCTCTGTGCTCCCTGTGCTCGCGTGGGGCCGAAGGCGAGGGGAGCAGGATTTCCCTGACGTCAGAAACCTTGAGGGCCTTGGAGCGTGTGTTTTGTGAAGCTGTGTGTGAGTGGGGAGGCACCAAGCAGGAGATCAGTGCACGCTGTCGTTCCATCGCTCGCCCTGACCACGCGGGTGACTCGCCATCAGCCACATGACACGTCCCAGCAGTGCCTCTGTGGTGTACGATGATGGGAGAAGGGTTTGAGCTGACATGTGCACCGACTGGGGGTTTATAGAATACACATTGAAATGAGATATGTAATATCTGCACTGAATTAATCCCGTACTATCTGTGGTGCTGTCAGGCAGACGCCGTGGCTGTGCTGACACCCGGGTGTTTATTTTCAGGGTGACACGTAGGAGTAGAGAGGAGGAGCAGCCTTCCCAAACCCCCAAGGCCCCGAGCCTTGGTCCAGGCTGCTGGGACCCAGGGGGCAGGAGGACGTGCTTTTGGGCGGATGGAACTCGGGTTTCTGCTCACAGGCAATAAATATCTGTGTGTATGTGGAAAAAATGCTCCCTGCCTCTGGCATGGGCTGCTCCCTGCCTCCCAGCAGGGGGGAGTATTTTTTATTTCTCAGTGTTGCAGCAGACATGCCCCAGTTGTGTTTCTGCTTAGCAGACGGCAAAACCTCTGTGGATGTTGTTATACACCCAAACCACTCTGGCTCCTGTCTGCCGGGTGTCACCATACCTTTAGGGACAGTGTGGTTTCTAAGTGGAAAACAGTTTCCTGTGTCTTTGAAGTCTAGGAGGTGCTCAGAAAGGAGGAGGTTACTCCCTGTCTAGCACTGATCTAAGCAGAACAGCAAAACCCATGTATAAGCTCATGCTTTTATCCTTTTCTCTTTTTAAACAAACATCTGTGTCCTGATGCAGTGTTAAAGGTGGTTGGAATCTCACCATGCTGATGTGTTAGCAAGAGAGAGAGATTGTCTGTAATTAAATAACAGCAATCCTTTTTTTTCCCTAAATTTTCTTTTTTTTTCTAATTTTCAGCATGTAGCAGTCAAAATACATCCTGTGAAAATGTTGGCTATTTTATAAGATTTCCCTTTTTTTCTTCTTTAACCTGCACTTCCTGCATTAGGTATAGGATCCTCACATAAAAGTTTGCAGGTTGCAAATATCAGTTCAACCAGGTAACGGCAACAAAAGGAGAACATTTATTTGATGTCAAATCCTGGCTGTTTCTGTTCTGTGGAGCCTTTCACTGGTGTATGGGATGTTGCTTCATAGACACTCTCAGGCTGGTTTTGTTGCTTTGTGTAATCCAAACCTGTTTCTTGCTTTCAGACCACAGAATGGTTCTATGATCCTGTACAACAGGAAGAAAGTGAAATACAGGAAAGATGGATATTGCTGGAAAAAAAGGAAAGACGGGAAAACCACCAGGGAGGATCACATGAAACTGAAGGTGCAAGGAGTGGAGGTAGGAGCGCGTGGGGGGTTGGCTGTGGGTGGTGCTTGGCTGGGAGAAGGCTCCCCTGGAGACACCTCAACTCAAGGATGTCCAAACCTTCAGAAAAATATTCCCAGCTGCTCCCTCTGGCCTGGTGCTTTGTT
Organism: Lepidothrix coronata; assembly: GCF_001604755.1. Lineage (NCBI taxonomy): Eukaryota > Metazoa > Chordata > Aves > Passeriformes > Pipridae > Lepidothrix > Lepidothrix coronata. The sequence continues at coordinate 1,597,466 of NW_016690368.1, forward strand.
GCCAGCTGGGGTTAAAACACAGCTCCCCCCACCCCAACAAATACATCTGCTTTATTTATGACTCCTGTGAGCAAACTGTGAGTACAGCTTCACCATCAGCTGTGGGGCTGCTCGCTGGCTCTCGGGGGCTGTGTGACTGCGGGGTGGACAGGCACAGACGTGTCTCCACACGCAGCATCTCCTGGCAGACTCTGTGGTTTTTGCAACAGGCACCGCACAAGGGCGACCTGGGGTGGGCTGCACAGCGCTCTGTGTAACCGTGGTGGCTTGAATGGGTCTGGCCTGATTCTCACAGATCCCAGCTAGTTTTTTGTAGCAATTGCCATAATTTCCGTGTGCTGATCGAGTATTGGTCTTGCAGTATACAGGTGTACAATTTCTGTTTGAATTCAGCCCAGAATCCGTGCATGTTTTGAAGGAACCATTGCTCTGATGATAGTATTCAGCCACTCTGAGACATTCAGACAGGTGATTTCACCTGAGACAGTGTTTCTGGAATAAGCGTGTTTATTCTAAAATATGTCATTGTGTAAAACCACTTTTCTTTCTTAAACTCCAGCTGCATGGGGAAAGGGCCAAAGTGGTCAAAGAGTGTTAAAAGGTGTAATTGTAGCGTTTAGCTGTGTCATTTTAGCCAAGAAGCGCGAGGCTACCGGGAGTGTGGTTGTGTACTTGATTTTCCAGCAGTGTAATCAGGGTGATTGGGGTGTCCACCACAGGCAGAGCTTCACCTGTGTCTCCAGGCCTGTCTGGCAGCTTCCAGGCTGGACTTAGGACTAAGCAGAGCTTTCCAGCCTCACCCTCAGGCCCACCTTGGCAGGTGTTTTGGATGGCACTGACTCCCTCCTGTTGGGGTGACGGGCACCCTGCGCTCCCTGCGTGGTGCTGGTGTTGACACCCCCTGGGCATCCCCTGAGTCAGTGCCAGCAATGTGAAGGGGACGAGTGCCCAGAATTCATCTCGTGCTCCGGCTTCCTCCTGGGCTATTTGTCATTCTTACATTCTGTCTGCTCTAATGAGGTTTTGGGGTTTAAAATAGTGTTAAATGGATTGCATTATATTACACCAGAGAGGCATAACTTTGTTCCATAATTTTTACATCCAATAACAATGTTTTATTATGACAAGCACAAAAAAAAAAAAGTCAGTATCAGAGAAATGGTGCCTTGTTTTTGTTTCGAGTTTGCAGAGTGTGATTTAATTAACTTGTGTGAACGTTCACGATGCAGAACACCAGACCCTGTAGCACCCCCTTACCTGTAGCAAGGGGTCGGTGATGACCCTTGGCTGCCACACAAACACATGGAGGAAATAACTATGACTTTCAGGCAGGTTTTTCCAAAGATGGAGGCATCAAGCCTTGGAGGATCCAGCTGCATGTATGTGGTGGTGATCATGTTTAGCTCAAATAGGCCGGCACTGAACCCAGTGATTTCTGTTTTACTGAAGTGTGTCTTCTGGAAAGCAACAAATCCAGATGGGGCCATCGCAGGAGCTAGAGGATGTGCAGCTTTCAGGGTTTCTCCCCATGGCTGATCACATTCACCACTTAGGAAAATAAGTGTTAAATACTTGCGTTGCGATTTGGACGTACTGGGGTTTGACCATTCAGTCATATCATACATCCTTCTCCAGCTGAAGAGCACTTTAGTGCCTCATTTTATTTCCAAGGAGGTACTTGTGCCCTCTCATCCCCAGGCAGCACCTGGGAGGTCACTGCCAGTCTCTGTTCTGAACAATGCAGAAAAAGTTCATTTTCTTGACCTCCAGGTGTTGCTTGGGCAGAATGATGTAGTTTTAACCGTTGATTACTCGATCAGTACACCATGGTACTTCACAGACAGCATTCTGGGTTTAGGTTTCTGATACCATCCTAAAAGGAAGCGATGTTCTCAACTTGGGCATGTAGGCAGCAGATTTAAAATAACAAAAAAAGGCTTTTCTCAAAGTTGGAATGATACCGTAGTTAGCCGCATTCAGGTTTAACAGGGCATGAAATAACTGTCTGCCTTGTGGCACTGCCAGATCATCTCAGCGACTCTTGCAGCCAGAAGATAAATAGGGATCATCGTCGCACTGATGGAAAAGTACTTGCAGAGCTGACAGCCAAGAGCATCAATAGCATCCAAACATTGCTCTGGAAACGGCAGCTTGGAGGAACATGCTGGCCTGTGAAACTACTGACCAGCCAGTTCTGAACAGGGATTTGTATTAGAAGATTTAATAATTAACTCCTTCCTGAGTGTCATCAATGTGATGGCTCCTGTGTCTTTCCAAGTTTTGAGTAAAGAGAAAAATGCATTTTGAAACTAAAAGTCTACACCAGATCCTTGGGGATGTTGGTGTCTGTCAGAACCATATAGAAGGATTTGGTGAGCATGGACAAGGCAACTAAAGCAAATTTAGGACATAAATAAGGAATAAACTAATTTAAGTAGGAATACACTCGTTTAAATAAATAAGGATTGGGAGGAATAAACTATTTAACGAAGTGGATAACAAATAAGAATGGCCTGAAATCCTCAAGCTGTTGGCTTGGTTAGCATCACTGTGCAGGAGAGGTTTGGGCAATACTTGGTTAATCTGATCACAGTCTTATTAGAAAACACTGGATAAACCAGAAAGAAGTTAATTTGGCCTTTCCCTTAATACACCTCTTTGTGCAATTCTTTGTGGAATCTCTGGTCTGTGATCCTTTTAAAAATTCTAATTAATTAGGATCCCTGGCGATGTGTTCCTAATCAATTCACATAATTAAAAATTTTAACTAATAAATAATAGTAAGGAGAGTGTTGGAAGAGCTCTGCCATCCTTCCATCCGTGCTGCTCTGATCACAGTCGGCTGGCTCACGTTTGCCTTTCCTTGTGCATGAACTTTTCCAGGCACCTGTAACTGCACCTTCACGTGAATTCATAGTAAACTGCTGCTAAAATTAAAATGAGGTCATGTTTTTATAGTGAATTTCTCTCTCATCCTCTGCGTTTTGGAAGGTCAATGCTGATCCTGCTGCTCTTTATCCTGTGTTGAGTATATTTTGGTCTCTCCAAACCCCACTGCCTGAGGAGTGGTTATGGAGAAGGGCTGTCCCGAGCCTGGGGCAGAGCTGTGCCCGCAGGTCCTGCTCCAAGCACCACAGCTCCTGTATTTGAAATATCTTGTTCTCTTGTAGGTGGGTGTATGTTATCTCAGTATAATATGATAATGTTTATGAATTCCTTAAAAAAAAACAACAACACAAAAAAGCAAAACTTTATTTCAGTCTTATTAAGCGAGAAACTCCCTTGTGGAGATGGAGATGCAGAGTATCAATTTTGTATGCAGGACTTGTATTTAATTAATATCATAACAGTCCCTTAACACTATTGCAGATTAGTCCACGAGGACAGGAATGAAAATTTTAGATTATTCAATTACTGCATAAACCCTGGGACATCACTGTCAGAACTTGGCCCAGGTTTCTGTAGGGTGGTTTCTGTAGGGTCTGGGTCTCAGCAGCGTCTCTGTGCCCAGCGCTGAGTGACCGGGGTGGGCACAGTGTCTGTGGCTCCTGCAGCCTGGGGCTGGGGCATCTGCCCAGGACCAGACCTTTCATTTTGGTAAATGACCAAATGGGCTCTTCTGCGTCATGTAAAATAACTCACCATGGAATATTGAACTGCAGAATGGTTTTACACGTCACCATTCCCTGCTGTCGTGGGTGAAATCTGCTCGTCTGTTGTCACCAGAGGGTGGGAGCAGCCTCGGAGGTGACACGAGCAGCACTAATCGGGGAGAGATTCCTAGGACAGCCTGAGCCAATTCACTTTAATTTACATGGGCTTTGCTTGCCCTCAGAGGTGAGCTGTGTAGTTTGCAAACTAATTAGGATTGCATTGTTCAGTCGGTCTGTTTAATGCATTCCAGAGAAATACTGTGGAATGGCTCTGGAGGAGAAATTTAAAGAGAGTTTAATGTGAGAGGCTTGTGACACACGTGTGCATACATTGACACAAACAGGCGGCCCTGAACAAGGGAGAAACTTGCTTGTGAGGAGGGGCAGTTTTACCCAGACCTGTTCATCATTGCTGCAAACAGCATTGTCCTGACACCTCTCCTGAGATCTGACTGATGCCTCTTCTAACCAACCTTAACCTCCTGTAGCTCATTGGAGACCAGAGCCCAACAACATCTCCCCACCTTTGCTGTGGCACACACACGTCCCCACCACGGGCATCAGGGGCAGATGCTGGTGCAGAAGTGTGGAGGTGTTGACTGTTCATGAGCTGGGGTTGGGTTTTATTCTGTTACCTGTTCCAGGTAGTGTTTATGGCACCTGGAATGCAGGGTTATGATGACATCTTAACAATTCCTGTGTTGGTGGCAGTCCTAGGAAATGGGGAGCGTTGTTTTGCTGTTTCTGAAAGGGAGAGTATGGTTTATTATTAAATCTGGAATGGGTCTCCTGGGAGTCTCTTTGGAAGGGAACATACATATCAATAATCCTTTCCTGTATCAGGGTCCTGATTTATTCTCCAGTAACATAAAGTCACAGCAAATGCTCATGAGTTTGGGCATCTTTTCCTGTACATGTCCAGGAGATTTTATTCTTCAGTAGACCCATAACCTTCCTAATCCTTTAATTGTCATGGCTTATTTAACTTCAGCAATAGAAGTTTTCCTAATATCTGGGTGTCTCAGAATGAAGGTTCAGCTGAGATCATGGCCTGTGTGTGACATTGGGGGATGCTCTGCCAGGCAGGTGGCCCATAGGCAAGTTCTGCCCAAGTCAAGGGCAACCACTGTCCCTGCAGTGCAAGGCAACAGGTTTGCAGCACTTCTCAGGTAATTGCTCTGTAATTGGCTGCATCACTGTTTTTTCCCCTGTTTAATAAATAGCGTGAATAAAGCTGAGCCACATGTGGTAGGGTTGTAATTCAAATGCCATTCACTGAAGTCTGAGCATTTTTCATTTAGCATGTAAAGGCAGTTTTGATGTAAATGATTCCAAAAGGATCTCTGCGAACTAATGACATTAGCACTGGGCTGGACTGAAATTGTTGAGTGATTGGTGCTGCTCTCACCCCGTGCTGGTGACCTGCACTAGTGGAGGTGTCCCTGCCCAAGTCCCTGAGGTCCCTTCCAACCCAGACTGTTCTGTGGTGAGTCTGGGGAGATGTCAGTTTGCAGAATCCTCTGCTGAGGGAGAATCTTGGCTACACATCATACTGATTTTTGCACCCCCCAAACAAAACAAAGCAAGCAAAAAAGTTTCATACATATATATATACTTTTCTATTGTTCAGTCATCCTTATGAAAAAAAAAACATTAGAACAAGTAGCCAGACAAAGAATAAGCTGGGAGGCCCCCCTGCACCCCTCTGAAACATGAGGCTTGTCTCACCACATGGACTGTATGGCACAAACACACATTGACATTTATATTGAATATTTCAGTTTAGAGAAATTTGAAATTAAATCTATTTTCTGCCAGCTCTGTGGGAAAATCCATTTACGAAAACAAAATCCAATAAGAGATCTAAAGATCAGTGGCCAGAAATGAAATATATTGAGAATAAAATATATGGAGATTGGATTGCTAGCTCTGTGGGCTGGGTTTAGTGTGCTGGGGACTGGGATGGGAGTGGAGGGGTACTGGTCCAAACTTTATCCCAGGATTTGCAGTGTAGATGAGGCAATTTAGCAAAACAAAATAAACATCAATACTTTATGGACCAGAGTTGGTGGTCACCATTTACCTTTTTGACCACACAGTTCCCTTCTGTGCCTGTGCAGAGAAAAATGAACTTGAAAGGCAACGTCTGTCCCTGGAGGTGGCTCCTGGAGCAGGGTCGGTGGGAGCCACACGGCGAGGAGAATCCATGCTGTTCCTCGCAAGATTAAGAGGTTTCCTGGTTCTGTAGGGATCCCTGTGATTGCACAGAGGATCCAGATGCTGGAGCAGCATGTGCCTTGTAATCTTGTAATTGCATTGTGGGCTGTGACGGAGATAAGGGCTTCCACGGGAAGCGAGGAGTCTCGGTGGCTCTGCCTTCCCTGCCTGGCTTTTAGTGAGCTCCTGTTTAGTTATTTATTTCACTGGGTCTTGGGCAGGAAAGCAAACATTGTTTTCTGTATTGCTGCTAATTCTGCATGCATCAGGGGTGCATTAAACATTTTAATTTCCCGAGTTCCTGTTGGAAAGCGAGATACCGCTCGTCAAGGTGTGCATAGGGAGTGGGGAGCAGGGAGAGCAGAGTCTTGTCAGGGTTGAAGGCACTGGAATTCCTGAACACAGTGTGGTGTTGTCCCCAGTAAGCAGCACAGACACAGAACCTTGCAAAAGGGGATTTCAGAGTATGGCCCTGTCTGGCACATTCGAATGGCCACCCCTTTGTAGGATGTTATTTACTCCCTCTTTTTATAGTCAAGAGATGAGAATTAATTAGCTGGTGTTTGCATACTCTTTGGACATATAAAGCATTTAATTGCCCACTAATACCCTGTGTGAAGCGAAAGGGAGAAGTGATGGAGGGAAGCAGGGAAGGAGCTTGGCAGTGCCAGCAGCGAGGGGTTCTCCCAGTCCTTGGCTGGGGTCTGACCTCCAGGAATTAGTGTGAAGCAGGAGCTGTGCTCTGAATCTTGCTGTGTCTGCTGTAGGTCAGATTAAAGTCACCAGGGGAGAGGGCTGTGCTGTGTCTGTGCTACAGCAGGGAAGCACAGGTGACCCTGTAGGCAATATCAGGAATGCAGAAAGTGTGAATTATTGTATTTCAGGGGAAAAAACAGTTTTCCTACTCTCTGCTTGTTTTAAAACCATCGCGGACGTTGGGTTACACGTAGCAGTTGCCTTGTGTTTGCAGAATACCTTTTCCTTGTAGCAGTGGGATAATGCATTCGTCCACTCCGGTGTTCCCATATTTCTGCTGCCATCGCGTGGCTGCCGGGGATTAGCAGCACACTCCGTGTAGGAGAGACCTCACTGCCGTCCCGGGGGGCTGCTGGTGGCACAGCCGCAGCCAGACCCCAATCCCTGACCCTCCAGCCCTCTGCTGCTCCCCTGACCCCCCAGCCCTCTGCTGCTCCCCTGCTCGGCGCTGTGGCATCGCTCCCCACACAGCAGGAGCCCCTCCGCCCTACATGAACAGGAGCTGGACTCTGCTCCTTGCTGGACTCTGCTCCTTGCTGGACTCTGCTCCTTGCGTCAGGGAGGGTTGATGTCCCTCTGGAACTGCAGCGCTTGGCAGAGCTGCACTTGGTTTAATGTTTGGGTGAGTTCTCAAAGGAAGGCACAGTAGCTCTGAACTCTTCTAAGGTAATGAGTTCATGAAGTTACAGGTTCAGGTATCCAAGATTCGGATCTCCCAGTGCAAAGCCTGAGAGTTGGTGGGGCATGTCCTGGTGCCTCTTTGGGGTGACGTGTGTTGGTGGCAGGGCTGTGCTGGGGAGCCCTAACCATAATTCTAACCCTTGCCTCGCACCAGCTGGCACTGACCTGGCAGCCCCCACCATGGCATTCCCACTCCATGCCACTCTGGACAGCTCCTGTACTGCTGGTGCAGCTCCTTGTCATTTACCACGACAAATACGTGGTGTTTTTCCATTAAAAGGCCCTGTGCTCCAGAGGACTGCAGTGTCTTAGAGCACTATAAATATGTTTGTGAAGATTCTGCCTTCTCTCTGACCCCAGCCACTCTGTGATACTGCGTGGGCATTTCTGTTGATGGTTACACTTTGCCTGCAGTTTTTGTGTGCTTGTTGCCAGGAAGGAATTTTGAATAAAAGCAGGATGAGGCAATTCAGGAATGCCAGAGCACTGCAAGTGGGATGTGCAGTGCCTGTGACTCCTGCACCACCTAATCCTCCTGCTGTGCTTCCTTCTGAGTGTGCATGATGGGAGCAACAGCTTGACCCTTCCATGTCGTTCTGTCAGTCAGGCTCACTGTTGTCCTTGGGGGCAAGTTTGCGTTCCTTGTGTAATGTCCTACCTGCCGCAGCCAGGACAGTTTATTTGAGTGGTTTCCTACTAAAAGGAAGCTGGTTTTGAGCTTAAAAAGATTAAATACCATCTCCTTTCCTGCCTTCTTTGAAGAAGAGACATGGTTAGACTTCAGTGTCTCTTTAATCTCTCCTTGGAATAATGAACAGTACATTTATAATGACAAAAGCATAATCAATTTTTACGTGTTAAATCATGATCTTTCCTGGGAACACTTGCTGAGGTTTCTGCTCCCAGCTCCAAGCCTGGTGGTCCAGACCCATGGTCCTGCCCTGTCTCCATTTTTAGAACAGGTAGAAGGAGCTCCCAGACCCCAAAGGCCCTTCCTGCCCAATCTGTCCTGCTTCTGAATTAACACTTCTTGAACTACCGTAGCTGTATAAAATACATAGAAGGGTTTCAATGACAAACCCAAAGTCTGAAGGTTTATTAATGGCTGGAGGGCACTGGAATTTAATATTTGCCTGTTGTCTTGTCAATTCACAGCTTTTAGAAGCCCAGCAGTGTGGAGATGATTCTATATATAGCAACTATATTTGAATAGTCCACATAGCTCCAAAGTAAATATTAATTCCATTATGCTATAAACCGTTATTTATCATGACAGAAAGTCATAAAGTTATTTTACTGGAATAGAGCCAGTAAATTGCATCTTCTAGATGAGATACAGCACATGTTGAATTCCAGCAGCAATTACCCAACATACTTTATACACGCCGGTGTTAAACACGCTCCAACATGCACTGCAGCTGAGGCTCTGTGGAGAGCCCTCTGTGGAGAGCCCTCTGTGGAGAGCCCTCTGTGGAGAGCCCTCTGCAGCCGTGATGGAGCCACAGCAGCAGGAGATGGCCCGGGCTGGGCTCAGGAGCACCATGGCACACTGACACTGCCTCTTGCCTATTTATGTTTGACTTTTTCATTACCAAAATTACTCCTTAAAAGTGCCTTATAATTGCTTGACTCTGAGGTATTGTGAGAAGTCTAGGTTTTAGTTATGGGTTTTTTTAAAGATAGATATTGGGTTTTTAGACTTGAACAGGGTGATTATTGAAAGGGTGAATTTTCCCCCACTGTTGCTCTAAGGGCAGGTGCATATCCCTACCAGAGGTGGAGGCTGCTGGGGAACATGGGCAGGACTTTATGAAGTCATAATGACTTCATGAAGTGCATGTAGGGTTACACTGCCTGCGCCAGCAGCTTCCTTGTGCTCCGGTTTGATCCGTGGATCAGTCATTCCTCATGCACAAGCAGCAGTGCAGAAGTGGTGGTACTTCAGCTCTGCAGCGTCCTGGGCAGAGGACACATCGCTGGAGCTGCTGCTGTGACAGGGGAGAGGATGTTGCACAATATTACAAATTTCAATGAGTTTATGGAGGCTGTCACTGATTGCAGCCTTTGGTGGGGATTGACCTTCAGCGTAGATTAGATCTTCCATTTTCTAGCAGAAAACAATATCAGGGAAACATTAAGGCACATCAGCAGTTGGATGCGCTTGTGCTAGCAGAACAGTGAAGACTGTCTGCCAAAAATTATTGACTTGTTGTTGTCTTTTATCCACAAAAATAACTCTTCTTATGTATAACCTATGAGAGCTGTGCAGTGACTGCTGTTAGAGGAAAACCCCAACAGAGTATTGAATAAAATAATTAGTTTTAAAGAATTTTAAGTTTAGTTTCTTTTTCTTTAATGACTAAAAAATATCAACCATCTGTGTCACCAAACAGATGTTGCCCTAAGCAGAAGAAGAACATAAAGTTCATTATGTCACATTTCTAAATATTTTATATATTTGTGTGAAAACTGGAGAGAGAAAAAGGCTCATTTAATCAGAAACATCTGTAAGATGGACTAGATTGCCTTCAATACCAGGAAGATTAAAACCATGAGGTTGACATTGGAGGACTGTTCAGATATCAAAGGATCAGCTCAGCATGCAACCACACATTATTTGAATTGTAAAAACACCTTTGAAATTGCCCAACTCTTGATTAAACAAACAAAACCTGAAGTGGATTGGGGATAGGTCATGATTTTAATGTTAGATTATCAAAACCAAAGAAAAATGTGTGATGGTTGTTGGAAGTCCATGCTAGGAGGGAAACCCCCAAGCACAAGATCGTTAGCTGTAACATTCCTTGATATCCTGTAGCCAGGAGGGCACATTAATTAAAATACAGATTGCAGGGTCAAGAGGAGCAGCTCAAGGGATCATCTGGCCTGTGCAGCACACGTCAGAAAATTCCACCTACTGATGCCTGAATTCAGTCATCACTTCTTGTTGCACCTTTATCTTCCAAAAAGATGTCAGTCATGATTTAAAGATGGGCAGAGGGGAGAGCCTGCTGCATGCTTGGCAGTGATGCCCCGAGGGGCTGATCTCTTGTACCGCTCAAACCTTTGGTGTGTGGCCACGCTGGCTCTGTCCCCTCTCTTCTAGGAGCCCACAGCTGGATCTCTTCTAGCTGGCTGGGCTGAGAGTGCCATGACAGGTTGCTCCAAACCCTGCAGAGCCCAGGACAGGGAGGCTGTCCCTCTCTGCCAGGCAGGTGATGGCTGGGGCTGGGTCATCCCACCTGACTGCTGACGGAGCAGGAGGTCACTGAACCATTCCCAGTGCAGATGACAAAGAGTTGTGTGACAGGCTCTGCCTCGACACGAGGCGTGGTTGGTACAAACAAGCCCAGATGCCCTGGACACGGGGACAACACAGGGGAAAAATTGGGGTGTCAGAGGCCGCTGACAGATGGCCTTTGTCAGGAGCATGTGTCTGAGTCGGCACAGCTGGGAACCTCGATGCTGGCCAGAACATGAGTCAAGGCCATGCCCTCTCCAGTCCCCTTGGTGAGAGGCACTCAGAAACAGAACCTGAATTTTAATGTGTGTTTATGAAATGCTTCTGGTGGTATCATGTGACAGGTGGATCAGCTCTCTGCTTTCCGCTGTGCCACATTACTTTCTACCATTTATTTCTGATCAGAGCAGTCCTGCCTCTTCTCTTGTGTGAGTTGTTTTAAAACGGTTTTGTGGCTCTTTCCAGAAGACTATGGATGTTCCCCTGTTCCCTCCAGCTGCTGTTGCTGAAAGCCTTCCCATGCTCTGATAGCTCCCTTCTCCTTCCAGCAGCTCCCCTTGAACCAAGGATGCAGTCAGCACTCTCCTTGCCTGCCATCCCAATTCTGTCACCTTTTCTTTGTTGGCACCTTGGCTCTTTCTGCATCTGTTTTGAGTCCCTCTTCTTCATCATGAAGTTTTTGGAGTTTTGCCCTATTGACGTGTTTTTGTCCTGATTTCCCCCTTGTTTCTGTAATTCTTTTTGTCCCTTCTGATTCTGTCTGTCCCCTTGTCCCTCATGTCTTCTCTCTCCAGCCCTGTCCGTTGGGGGTCGTATTCAAGGTCTTTTCTTCTCTGCCTTTGTTTGCCTCCCCTGTACTCACTGTGTGTTCTTTGGGACATGCAATGGGCCTTGGTGTTTCTCAGTGAGCACTGCTTGCCTCTGCAGGGTGTATAAATGATTAACTGTGCTGATGATAAAATGTAGGGCATGGTGTGTTTTTGGACAGGAACTACATTGCCATTGAGGATACGCTTTGCTTCTAGTGATGTAAATGTCTTTCACCAAGTAAAAGGAGCATCTAGGACCTTCACAGAAGTCCTCTTTTCATTGCATGAGGCTCAGGGTCACAAGCTAAACCCTAAAATGCTTCATCTGTATGGGCAAGGAGTTTTTATTGTTGCAAATAAACAAAAGTACCTCTAGGTCTGGATTTTGGGATTTTCCTTCCTGAGACCCTTGAGGAACTTGTCCAAGAAACAGGCTTTCGGGAGTGCAGAGACCTTTCTTCTTTCTGATCTTCACATTTTGAGGCTCACCATTTGAACTGTAATCAGATAACCATCAGGCAATGGGTCTGCCTTGACTTGGGGTCATTTCTGGTCATTTTTTGAGTCTGGTGCCATCAAACCATGCTGAAAAAGCAGAGAGGAGGCTGAGTGAGGAATCAGAAAAATTCCCAGGTAAAGTGTTTTCTACCCAGGCTTTTGGAGGAACATCCTTATTTCGTGAATGACTTCAGGGAGAGGAGCAATCCCCACCAGGAAGCCATTGGGGAGGGTGGATTTTATTATATTTTGCCGGTAAACAAAACACAGCACAGTTAATACTTACCCAAGTCCTGTGGGATCTTACTGACTAATGCAAAATGACAGTTGTCACAATATTCTGTATAAATACCTGTCTATTTGCAGGTGTCTGTTCTATTTTTAATGTGATCCCACCTTTCTTGCTGTGAGGGAGAAAGGGATGATCGATGGACCCTGCACCCATGTCTGTCATTTATATTCTTCTGTGGTGTAAAAGAATTCCAGGGTTTTAATGCACTTTCTGGCCTGCCATGGTAATTGTTATTCATGTAATTTCACTGGCAAGTGTGGATTGACAGGGTGGTGCTGAGCTGATGGCTCGTGGTGATGTGGGCAGGGGGGACTGCAGCCAGTGTGCCAGAGCAGAGCCATCAGCACAGGTCAGACCATGGTGATGGGTTGGGGTTAGGGAGAGTAAAACTTGAGTTGGGGAAAAAAGCAGATATAAATTAATGAGGACGATTTGCAGTGTCGCAAGTGTGCAGGTACAAGGACCACTTTGCACCATAGTTGGATAAATTTCAGGTTGTTTCTTTAGTTGTAGTTTGACATGTCTGAGCCATATGAACCAACCTTCCTCAGGTGACTGGTATTTTTCCTTGTGGGTAACTTGAGCCCTTCCTGTATTAATTTGCATATATACGTATCTGTTTATAGCCATATATATATTTACGTTGCTATAACTTACTTGCACACATTCAGTGAATTATTCATGAGGGACATTTTGAATTTCAATTCCTCAGCATCCTGCTTCATGCAGGCTCTGAATGTACCTCTGACCTCAGAGGTAGGAAAGTTCAGCACAAGATGGGGCACATTTGCTTCCCCCGGCTCTTGTAGGGGCTTCTTTCGAGCCTGACTGAGGGGAAGCACCTGAAGCCATCGTTCTGCCCTCAGCCCAGCAGAACACAGGATACTGGGGCACCCATCAAACTGATGTCCTGCTCCCATGGCAACTTCTGATTTCTGGAGCCTGAGCAGGGAAAGCCTCAGCACCAGTGCTCCCAGTCTGACCCCTGCAGAACTTTCCCACTGACTGCTGGTGGAACACACTGTCTGATGGATGGGCATGCCGTGCCAGGTTTTGGCAGCCTCAGACAGCCTTTTGCTTTTGAATAAAGCATTTCTGTAGCCTGCTCAAAATCTTCCAGTGGTGTTTACATTTTAATAGGCACTGCTGTAGAATGGAACATATTTTTATTGCTTACATTTATCAGCCAGAGCAAAAGCCGAGTGCCTGGGTGCAGCTTTGCAGGGAATTTGCTCTTCTAAGTAATCAGTAGATGAGACTATTTAGGGGAAAATACCGTAGAATTTTAACTTGTCAGATAACCATGCTGTGCCTGCATTTGATTGCCAATATACATCATTGGAAAGAAATTCTATTTAAAAATAGAATTTTCAGCAATAAATTTTCAGCATGGAATAAAACGAGTGGGAAGTGGAAAGTCACATTTCTTTGTTTCATGCCAAAAGGAAGACCTCTAATACCATTGTTTTTAAAAGCAAAATTAAGGAAAATATGGAAGCTTTGACAGCGCCGGTTCCAACGCGTTGCAGTGGAGGGCTGGTTTGCCTCCATGACCACCCTCAGGGCAGTTTGGTGCTGAAGGGGGTCTGGCAGGGGAGACAGCAGTGCCCAGCAAAGCAGTTTTGGTGGTACTCCTCCTTGGTCCTGCAGCCAAAGGGGCGGTTTGCAGCTGGAGGGTGGTTCCTGTGCCAGGCCCCCGCAGCCTTGGGGGCTGCCCATCCCCTCCCTGGGGCAGGATGTGATGCACAGGACAATGGCCATGCGCCATGTGGCACAAAGTGAACAGCCAGATTCCCCAGGGAAGCCTCTCCAGCCTCTCCTGACCTTCCCAGGAGACAGCTCTCTCAAACCACAGATGCAATTTAAAAATACACTTGCCAGGTGTTTGTTGAAAAAGAGCTACTGCTGGTGGGAGCAGCAGCAGGGGCCGAGGGCGGGGATGCTGTGCCATGCCTGTTCCATAGGCTGTCACTCCCAGTGCTGATGGGGAACAGCTGAATTTCAGAGTGGCCTTCCTTGCCAGGCTGTAAAGCAAATGGCTCTGGAGGCAGTGACACATGGGCACTTCTCATCACCTGGCATCTGGAGCGCCGGTGAGAGCTGGCTCTCCAACTAGGACATGGCATGGCATGATTTAGGAGGATGTTCAGCTTTTGCAATCTGCAGGCAATTTGGGCTGATGGATCTCCTCGCTGGAGTTGATGCAGGTCTGCTCAGGACAAACAGCTTTGTCTGCAGAGCCCCTGCTTGGGAACATTTCGGCAATGGTTTGATGGGAAGCGTGGTGGTGATGGATGGGCAGCGTCTCACCAGCCATGCACTGCTTTAATAAGTTAATCAAGTGCTTAAAAAAGTTAAACTAAAGATTTGTTTTGGGATAGAATATTGGGTCATTTCTCAGCCCCTGTTTTCTGTTGGCGAAGGGGAATGTTGATGAATCTAATGCTCTCAAATCAATTTCTTTGAGAACAAATTGACTTGATGTTTTGCTTAGCGTGACAATCTGCAAGCAACAAACACCTATCGGCACATTTGCCAAAGAAAAGTATGGATTAAATCATAGTTAAAATAGAAGTTAATTTTCAATACATAGTGATTCCAAGCTGTTTTGGTTGCCTGCACTGGTTTTCCCCCTCACTGCCTGCGGGAATGCTTTTCCTGTTCCAAATGCAGACAAGGCCACAGGTCGTCTGGCAGAGGAGGAAGGCAGGTCAGGAGCCACAGCTGGACATGCCGAAGGCAGAAGGGAAGAGCCTCTCTTGGCAGCCAGTTTTCTGGCTGGCCAAAGACTCCTTTGCTCCAGCACCTTCTCCTTCACTGTTGCTCCAAAGTGGCTGTGGGAGCTCCAGTTGCAGAGGCAGATGCTGTCAGCGTTGGCCAGTGTGGTCACCAAGTCAGGCTGGCTGGCAGCAGGCAAGCAGGATGGGCTCAGAACAGCTGAGGGTTCCTTCTCCCTCCCCACCAGCATCATCCACAGCTGTTACCTGTGGCAGTTCAGTCAGTGTCCAGCAGCTCCTCCACACTGTGCTCCATCATAGCTGTCCCTGCCTGGGCATCCTGCCTCCCTTACGGAGTAAATAAAGCTCTGAAAGGGACAACTGTGGTGTCTCACACAGCAAAGTGAAGTTAAAACACAGTAGTGACAGCAGAAATGCTTATTATAATCGGAGCCCTCTCTAAAATGGAAAGGGACTTCTGATTATTGAGGTTAAGATGTCTCTGTGTCACTGCTAACGAGTGTGGTGTCACAGGGATTCCTTCTTGCTCTACTTTCTTTTTTTTTTTTGTCTGCATTTCTGACTGTTCTTCACATGATCCGTCTGCTTCATGGCCTTTTTATGGTATTTTCCCACCTTGGTAGGGATAATCCATCAAATTCCAGAGTGTCACATTATTAAGGCTGTGTGGTGCCCTTTGAGCTTGGCAGTGCCAGCCTTGCTGCCTAAAACGTGCATCACATGCCAAGAGCCCCATGGATCTATCTCTTCCAACCTCTCTCACTGCTAAAATATTGTCCCGTGGATATCAAATGAAAAAGGTACAGCCCTATTTCTTCAAAGATCAGCCAATCTAGCCCAGAGGCGTAATAAAATTCCAAACTTTACTTTTAGGAATCATCTTTTATAAGTAATATTTTTCAGAGTTAAGTGGTAGGTACACAGCTGAGAAATAAAATACCAAGGCTCTGTGCCTTGGAGCTGTGTAAGGTTTACGTTGTGGTGGCAACTTGGTTTTGTTAAGAGTTACAATGATGTAAAGAGGGTTCCTTGTTCTGTGAAGGTGCTTCAGCACAGACTCAGTCTGGTGCTGCTCCTCTTCTAACAAGAAGTGGTCTGCACTGATGCTTCTCACAAAAAGGTTCAAACATTTGGCCTGAAGCTCTCAGTCTCAGTAGAGAAGCTTTCAAGTCACTCACATGAATCTCAAGAACTCTATATACTGGATTTGTTGTTAAAGTAAGGGCAGAGGCATTGGAGAGCCCCTGGTCAGCAGGACCCATCTGGATCGTGCCTGTTCCTTGAGCATCCTGCTCTATGAGCATCCCACTCTATAAGCATCCCAGTCTTCACTGGATGGGCAATTCCCACACTGGGCAGGACCCTGGGGCTTGTCAGGATGTTGGGTAAATGAAGAAAGCCTCACTTGAGGTTCCAGCAGTAAGATGCTGCTGGGTTTGTGTACAGAATGGGTTGTCTGTTGCTAAAACAGACTCTTGCCGTCTGCCTGTGGGTCTTGTGCCATCAGCAGCTGCTTTCATGGGGAGGTTTTATGGCCACGTGGTGTCAGACAACAAATGCAGGCGGCCATGAGAACGTGGTCATTAAGATTCTGTGCTTTTGTCTGTTAATGGCACCACAGAATAGCGATAATTATACAAAGCATCATTTAACATCATTGCCAGTGTGCTCTTTGTTTATTTATACACATTCTCATTCACAGTCAGCAGAACCCAGGCTCTCAAAGCTCCTGGCAGTAGAATGTCCCATGGCTGTCCTCCATTAGGAGGCTGCAAGGATTGTCATAGTCTTGTGGTACCTTGGGCCATTTCCTGAATTGCCCAAGGGCCCCTCCCTTTCTTTTTATTTCTTGGTTCACCCTTGCAGTACAAGAGGACCAGTTCCCTAAGATAATGCCTGCTGCTGCTCCTTCCTTCCCAGGAATCCTTTAAAAGTTCATTAAACTTTTTACAGACATAAATTCAAAGTGCTGAAAATTGCTGGAGCTTGGAAAATGTGGGGAGAATACAAAAGGCTTTTCCATTCCTGGTTGAGCGATCTGACTTTGTTGCAGTAAAACAATTTGGATGGCCAAAGTGGGGCTGTCATGGGGGCTCTGGGTCCAGAAAACGTGTTGGCTGCCAGCGCTGTGTTCCAGAGATGTGTGTATCCCATGGGCTGTATCCCATCAGCTGTATCCCATGGGCTGTATCCCATCAGCTGTATCCCATGGGCTGTATCCCATGGACTGTATCCCATGGGCTGTATCCCATCAGCTGTATCCCATGGGCTGTATCCCATCGGTTGTATCACACGGCAGAGGCAGGGCTGGCAGCTCCCCCTGTGTTTGGGTGGGAACGTTCTGCAGGTATTTTGTCTGCACCTACAGTACAAAAGTTAAATCACCATTTTGAAGTTGTCAGCATAAGGCAGTTGGGTACACGAGTCCCTGATGTGAATCTCTGCCCTGGTGGTAGCTCTGATTCCCGACATCAATACCTGATTTGCATTTATCGAAGAGCAGCTGGTGCTTGCCCCTGTTGTTCTTGGATAAAAACCTAAATATCCTAAATATTTTTGGACTTTATAAATCCTGCAGATCTATATGTAGATCTTACCCTGTCTCTGTAATGAACTTCAGTTGATACTTACTGATAAACCACATTATTAAGGAGGTTCAAACACAGCCACCCTCCTGTCAGTTCTGTGGGACGCAGGAGCCTTTGGTGTTTTCTCTGCATGGGGTTGAAACTCTTGACATGTTAAATGAGATATGACCTTGGAAGTAAACGTGTCTGTTATCTGGAAGTCATGGAAGCAGATAGTAAAAATGGACTATATTTTATTTTACAACGAGTCAGGGCATGACACGCTGCTCATAATTAGTAATAAACTTATCTCTACCCGACTACTTTTTATGATGTTTTTATTTTTTATTGTTATAATCACACTTATGCCAATCATTCCTCAGAGGCAGTAGTGGGATCACTCCAACAGAAGTGTCTCTTATTTTGTCAGTGAGATCTTCCAGGGTTCCTTTGGGCTGGGCAATGTGTAGCAATGACATGGCTGTTGTTTAAGCTCCTCTTCCAGAGTACTCAGACCTGAAGCTGGAAAAAAAATCGCACTTTGTTTCCTCCAGTAAAAAAGGGGCTGTTACTGGCAAGCCCAGAACTCTCCTGGCATGTTCATGGCATGACAAAGGCTGATCCCCAGGTACCAAGTGGGAGGAGGTTCTCCCGCTCTGCTGCATTGCTGTGGTCGCTGATCCCTCTCCCTGCTGCTGCTGTGGAAGGAGCAGTGCAGTCCCTGTTAATGTCCTCAGGTGTCAGGAAGCTGGATAGGGAAGGTTTCCTGTCAGACTCCAGCAGATGTTACCCGTGAGCTGTTACAGCCGGTGCAGACTGTGACATACGTGACCTTGGCTGTCTTGTTCTGAGTGTGAAATGGGAATTGGCAGTGAAAATTCTGGGTGAGCAGGAGGCCAGGCAGGTGAGCCATGAAACTTTTCCATTTCGTGGTCACTTTGCAGGCTCTCTCTGCCCTCCTGGCACGCGCATCCTCAAAAGTGCCCTGCGACACTGAAATCACTTTGCAAACTTTTTGCTGTACCTGCAGGAGACCTTGGACTATAAAATAGCGTTTTATTATCTGCATAACACTGGACTCTTGCAGTAATGCCAATGTCAGAAAGATTGTTAATAAATAATGAGCAGCAGAATGAGCCAAGAGTTGACCTTTTGTGGAGCACCATCTGTCACTGGAGCTGCACTTGATCTTTCCTTCCAGCGCTGATTTCTTTTTCCATAGCCCTTGGGGGATATTGCAGGTTTCACACTTTATTAATAGCTTTTGTCTGATTTGTAACAACTCTTGTAAAATTGAGAGGTTCCTGACTTTCATGAGAGACAAATATTTGGGGAACTAAATCATGGATGTTTGTGGAAATGCCAGTGACTATAAACAACCCTCCTTGGACCAACTGTGTGTGGCCAAGGAAAGCTTCTTGGAAATGTCCCTGGATCCCACGATGTGAGAGAGTGTCTCCAAGCATCCCTGGGGTGCTGGATCATAACCTGGATTTACAGGTGCTGTGTTTCCCATTTTCTATATTGTCTGACAGTGGGAAGGTAGGAAAGGGGGCAAAATCCAGGGAAAGAGTTTCCTGAGTATATTAAGCGAGGGCTTGCTCCTGTGCTCTGCAGAAGCCAATCCAGCATGCAGCAGGAGTTGCCTGTGGGTGAGCAAACGCATCGCAGCGAGCACATGCTCTGGTCACTGCAGGGGAGCACTGTGTGTGTCTGGTCACCTGCTTTGGGAGGAAATTACCAGAAGATAAATGCTCCAGGTTTTCAGACTGTTCATAAATAAGTACCTGTGAAAATAATGCAGGCTGGGGCGTAAGTGGCCCACTGGACAATGTGGTTCCAGTTTGCTCCCATTGCCCTCTGTGGCACCAGTGCCATCAGTTGAAGGAAATGATAATCAAATGTGATTTGTGCAAAATTTCCTTCCTCACTTCTTTGTGATTCCAAAGCCTTGAATCATAGAAACCAGATTCAGGGAAAATCTATCAGGTGATTCCTCCAGCTGCTGGAGCCAAAGGTGGGTTAATCCCTGCAGTGCTTTCCCTAACCTTGTGCAGAACCTCAGCTGTTCCAAATGATGAAACTTCCGTTACTGGACCGGGATGTGAGTCTAACACATGATAAATCATCTGCCACCAAGGCTTTCTTCATGTTCTGCCCTAGTTGAGGAAGAATTTTCTTGTTTCTCCTACTTCAAATTTCCTGCAGTCTACATAAATCCTGGTCCCAATGTCTGATGGTTTCCTTTCTGCGGCTTTCCAGCCGTGTCCTCCCTCCACCCACACGGGTGGTGGGACAGGGCCCAGCTCCTGGTGGGGGTGTTGGTTATTTTGAAGGTAACTCAGATTTGGCTCATTTTAGCCTCTGCATCCTGACTCAGCTGGAAGGAGGAGTTTCTAGTGTGACTGCCTACATTTCATCTGTAACTTTAACTTGAAGAATTTTGTAGCTTAGTGCCTTACTGGGTCCTATTTCAGAAGCGTCTTCTGGTTTGACTTGGCTGCAGTTTGGATGCAAGTCATTTGCCTTCCTACTCGTTAGCACAGGCTGATGGTTGTAATTATATTTGTAATGTTAGAGACGCTGCAGAGATGAGTCTGAGGGCTTGTCCTCCCTGAGTGACATTCCTTTAGAATTACCCTTTGGGCAGAGCAGCACGAGGTGGTAGCTAATTTACTAATTTAAATATAAAAGTGCTTGAAACCAGACTAGAGTGGTGCACACCATGCTGATGGAGCAGGAGCACAGGGTCCCACCAGCTGAGCTGGGGGTCTCTGACCCCACTGACAGGTTCCCTTCCCTGGCTGCACCGGGGTTGGGATTTCCAGGAGTTATTTTTGGGCCCAGCCACGTATCAGTAACCCTCCAGTTTATGTAAAAAGTGACCTTTGCCTGTATCCCCCTACTCCTGTCCTCCCTGCACAGTCTCCCTTCCCTGAGAAGCACTGACAGGAGCTCTCTGCCTTCCCCATCACTCTGGAGATCATCAGCAAACCCTGCAGAGAGGTGACCTCTGTCCAGAGAGGTGTGTCTGCACTGGACACAGCCCAAGCCAGAGCACTCCTCTGAGGGTGACACTGACCTCCCCTTGGCACTCCCAATGGCTCCCCCTCCTTGGGAGGAGAGATGTCTGACCTCGTGTGGGTGTTGGGACCCACAGGAGAGGGGCAGGGTGCACCCCAGGGCAGCCCTGACATGCTTCTGTTCCTGCTCAGCACCTCACTTTCCCCCTTTTTTTTTTTTTTTTTTTTTTTTTTATCTAATAGCTGGAAAACACAGAAGATTTAGAACTTTTCTACTTTGTCTCCACTGGCACTTTTATTTGGGTATCTGGACTTTTGCTCATGAAACTGCTGATCGTCAAAATGAGCTGCTCGTCATCCTTCTCCTCCTGAGCAGCAGAAACAACTTTATTTGATTCAAAGTACATAGAAAGATAAAACTTGAAAGTCAATTGACTTCAATGTGGAAAAAAAATGCAGCTTGGTTATTATGGCATATGCTAAATTTTAATAGCATTTAGAAAGTGTTTTGTGGGGTAGAAAGAAGCAGCAAACCCATCAAAGCTCAGCTGTGTTCTGGTTTATAGTGCAGAACACTTTGCTGCTGCCATCCAAAGGCTTTAAAATGTAATAAGAATCCGTTGAACCCAAGGGTTCCAGGACCTTTGTAAAGGCACACACACACGGAGTGGAATAAAAGGTTCCAGTGCAGAGCAGGTGGGATTGAGGCAGAGATGCTTTTAATGGAAAAGCCTCTTTGATTTGTCTGTTTTGTAGAAAATTATCTACTAGTGCATATGACTACTTAAAGAGTCACATTTTGAAAAATTTTGAAGGCTGGAGTATATGTAATGTATTACAGTTCTTCTGTTTAAAAAAACCCACCACAATTGCAGTAATGTACTAATCTATCTTCAAATGTGCTGCAAAAAATCAATGAGAAGCTGCAGTTCTTTGGTTAAAGAAGTAAACCCAAAGAGTGAGATATTGCACCAGTTTGACATCTTGGTTGTTGTTTCTGACTCAAGCAAGTGCTGGCACAGCTGATGCTTAGTTTTCATCTGTAATTTTATTTTTCACTGTATTTCTTTTATAGAGATGCTGGGCTTTCTTGCAGATTTATATGCCTTTCATCTTTATATGCTAATAATATGTTGTTACGCACTTTTTGCAAACTACTGTAGAGAATGAAGCCCATAAGTCTCTCCCTGGTGTTAGTTAAGGTGTTCTGTTGGGTTACTGAGTGTATGGCTTTCTTGGAATTCTACCAGTCATTGGTCCCATCGCAGTTCCCAGTGGGGAGGGGCTGTCAACCACTTGGGTGCTTTTCTTTTTTAATTTGGACATAGATGCAGATGGCAGATGCCTGGAGAGCAGAATAAACAGGTTACACAGCCAGTGGTCCCAAGAGTTTCAAGTAAAAATGGTGAGCAGTGGAACATGCTGACTGGCATCAACAGAATTAGATGCTAGAGATGAGATACTTTGTCGTGTTTGTTGCAGCATCATTCATTAAAATGTAAATTATAATTGTCTAGATAAATCATGTTTCTTACAGATTTCATTCTCTCTGCCAGTGGAATAGCTACAGAGTGGAAGGTTGCTTAGGATTTCAGATAATGCTTTCAGGAGCTCCTGATGTCTCATGCAAAAGCCTTTCATGCTTTCAGTGCATCTCATGCTGGCAGGAACAGGAGCTGGGGCTAAACAGGGATGAATCCAGTGTGGTAATGGCTCTTTTTTATGTCTGCTGGTATAATTCCCCCAGATTAAATACAGAATGTGTTTCCTTGAATATTTGTTTACCAGCATACTCTAAGGATCCTCCCTCACACACACAGACATGTGGCAGGCAGAGCGTTGGGCCCCCACAAACACATCAGTGGCCGAGGGGGAGACATGGGCAAGAGCTGCTTGTCCTTTGCTTCTCTGGGGTCTGGCTGGGGAAACCTGTACGTGGTAAGGAGCAGAATTAATCCTCGGCTCTGAACAGTGACACTGTCTTTGTTAAAGCTGGCTGTGAAGCACAACTCCTGGAGTTGTACAAATGCCCCATCAATAGTGTGGTGGCTCATTGCCTTGGCCCCGGCGCGTGCAATCTCCATTATTTGCACTGGTGGTAAAGGCAGCATTTCCAGCAGATCTGCACTACTCCATTTAGCTGGGAACAATGATTTATTTTCCCCTTGTCATCAGACACCCTCTGCTTCCCCAGCTAATAACAAACCTGTTTGCAAGGAGGGGACAGGAGGGATGGCTGTGCTGTGAAAAAGGACACAGAAGGGATGGCTCTGCTGCAAGGAAGGACATGGAAGGGATGGCTCTGCTGTGAGGAGGGACACAGAGGGATGGTTCTGCTGTGAGTAGAGGCAGCACACCAGGTGTTGGGAAGACAAGCTCCCACTTCCCATTGGATGGTGTTAAAACACGTATATATTCCTTACAGCCCTGAGTTATCAGCTGCTGCAGACATTACTAAAGCACCTTGAGTTCTGAGCAGCCTGGCACCCTGAGCCACACCTGTGGCTGGGAGATACTGTCTCAGTGCTGGCACTTTGGGGCCATGCATCCCCTTCCTTGGACCTTTGAGGCTGCCTTTTTATTCTTTTGGCTGATGTTGGGGCTTAAGCATACATGGCAAGTCTTGCCACAGAGCATCAGTCCTCCTCATCTCCTCCTGGGGATCCCCTGCCCTGGGCTTGCTCCCCACCAGTATTCCCTCCGGGCAGTTTTTCAGGCAGATGAGAGAGCCAGAGCCTGCTGACAGGTGAGCACGTTTTAGTGGCTTAGTTTGTTGTTGAGGTGTAGAGATCACATTAAATTTCCCTGACTCAGCACTTGGGGCCTTTGGAATAACGTGCCAGAGAAGAAAGGCAGGCTGCTGCGGCAGAGGCACTAACAGGGGCTCCTCCCTTGAGCCTGACATGGGGCAGGGCAGGGCAGGGCACAGGGCCAGCTGCAGTCAGAGGCACCTCTTCCAGTGCTCAGGAGTCCCTGAGCATCCGCTGCTGGTGGCAGAAGGAAGCAGATCCCAGGGACTTCTGATTGCTGTGTCTCTGCCTTTTTGACTCCCCCCAGCGAGCTCACATGTGGGCTGATGGATGAAGTGCCTGCACATGGTCAATGAGTAAGGGCAGGGGTGCCCTTGGTCATCATGCATGGCTGGTCTGCACCTTCTGCCGTGATGGAACAGCTCAAGCCTGATGGATGGGCACAAGGAGTATCCGTATCCCAGGAAAAGGACAGGAAGGGAATCCTTGCTGTGCTGCTTTAGATGTTTCCCCTCTTTAAAACTGTTCTAACTGGGCAAACCAGCGTGTCAGAGCCATGCAGTTATCCCTCAGGCAAAGGAGGAGATCCGTGGGTATCTCTGTTACAATGTCACACAGGAACCTTCACCAGGCCTGCGTCCCCGCTGTCAGTGCCAACCTCAACAGCAATTGGGTTTCACAGCTGCCTGCACATGTGGGCCGAGCCATTTGTCCATTCCAAAGCCTGAGCTCTTCCAGGGTCATCGTTTCCCGGGGTGCAGCCTGCTCTTTGACAGATCATGATTTGATTTTAAGTCCCAATTGACCACTGCTTTTGAGATCTGTCTGCTGGACAGCTTTAATTCATGAGATGTGTGTGTGTTTTTAACATTTGAATGCTACTGGGTACCGAGTAAAATGCCATACAAAATTTTAAGTGCCTTCCAAATATGTGGCCTTTGTCAACCAGGCTTTGAACCTCCTGAAGGAATGAAATCAGGTTTGCTTGAAAAGAGCTATTTCCCATGAAACCAGGTTGGCGAACATTAAGTGTAGTCACATCCTTTAATTCCTTATTAATTGAATCTCATATCAGTTTTTCCACTGCTTTGCCCAGGACTGATGTTAGACAAGTCAGCACAACGTGAAAGAATGAAGGGTTTGTTCTGCTTGACCTTTTTGGGTATTGATTAAGAGAGAAAATTATACAGAACTTGAGTATTACATCCTGCAAATGACCAACACACGTGTTGTTACCTCTGTATCTGAGATAAAAGTCTGCCCAAGAAATTGGGTAGGCAACAAAACTGGGGCATGACCAGAACCAACAGCTGGGGTGCTGGGCCCCCAGGGGTGCAGGGGGAGTTGGTAGTGAAAGGTCATTTGGGTGGGACCTGGTGGGAGATGTGTCAACCAAATACATCAGGTGCAGCAAGGGTGATAATACGACTGTGGTTTCGTCACCTGTAACCCTGTGTCGTCAGGGGAACAAAAAGACTGATAGTTTTTTACTTAGTCCAGTAATATATTAGAAGAAGCCAGCAGAGAAGCCTGCCAGTTTGCTTAATCCTGGAAAAAAATGTGGAGGTTTTTTTTTAATTTAAACATTCTTGCTTCAAGTTTAAGAGTGTTCTTATTTGGGAATCTGTTTCCAGTTATTTGCAATGTGCTAATTACCCAGTGGCAGAACCTAAGTGGGTGTAAATTGTCATATCTCTGCTGACTTCAGTGGAACTGTGGCAATTTGCACTTCAGGAGGATCTGTCGCCTAGATTCTTGCCAAATTTGAAATCTCTTTGCTCTAACTTGTCTGGGGAGCCTCGGGCTCCAGGGAATACAGAAGAAAACAAGCATTTTGCAGGGCTTAAAATCCTGCGCGTCTCATTGATTTGTTGGCGTTCGTGTTTGTTATTCAACCCGCCGCTGAACGTAATGGATACTTGAGCCATCTCGACTGATGAGAAAGGAATCCTGCTTCAGATCGCGCCGTTTCCTTGGAAACGGCTGCGGCGGTTCCCACGCGGGCTCCCCGCAGGCCGGGGGCACCCGGGATAATTCAGTGCGGAGCAGGCAGCGGCACGCACGGTCCTCGGAGCCTCCATGGGGTTCAGAACACGTTAAAGGCTTGAGCCTTTTTTCACATCCATTGCCGTGAGCGTGCATCCGGCCGGGACCTCAGAACGCTGGCGGCGTGGCTGGGGGTGGCAGAAACCCCCTTCCTCGCCAGACAGCTGCGGTTCGTCAGACAGCTCACTCCTCCTTCCAGAGCAGGCTGCTTGAGAGATGCCTTAGGGGGATGGTAAATGGCTGGTGGGGGATTTCAGGCAGCAGGGCATGAATACAGATCTTGTTGGCAATCGAGCTTCCTGACGGTTCCTGCTGTAATGGCCATTTAATTGATTAATCCTAATATAGAAGATTCTTGCCGTCAGTTCCCTCTGCAGCTTTTTCAGCTCAGTGTCATCTTGGAAGCCAACAGAGACAGTTCTCTCATCTCACATGGATGAGAGCCATGGAAAAGGTGATGGCGATGGCAGAGCCTTGAAGGCATCAGTGTTTGGCATTCGAGTCAGTGGTTCAGGTGATGCCAGCCCTTTCTGCATCTCTTTTACTGCCTGCATGTAGGTGGCAGAGACCTTAATAACCCTCCAGTGACGGGCCGACCTTCTTCAGGGAGATAAATCCACAGGCAGTGAGAGATTTTTCCAGAATCTTGTTTATAGACCATCTGCTTGTATGTCTGGTCCCTTTCCCATTCAGGGCAATTTGAAGACTGTGAGACCCCATTTCCAGCTGAAAAGGGGAAGAGGCTGGGGTGTGGAGAGCAGAGTGGGCTGCAGAGGCAGCCTCTTGCCAGCACCTTTGACCATACCTGCCCATCCCATGTTTATGAACTACTAAATGTTCAAGTAAATATAAGCATGGATTTCATAAACAGGTGTAATGGACCAGGTAGCAGATTTTTATGTACTTTGGGCCAAATTCATAAACATTTTGCCTGTACAGGCGTATTGTTATCTTTATGTGGCTTCTCTGGTTGGCCATATGGGTTTGTTGGCTGCATAGTATTTTTCAGCAAGGATGCAGCAAACTTGCCATCTGGGTGATGTTTGCCCAACTACTTGAAATAGTTGGTTTTTTTTAAATATGGATGTGAGAAGTCTGTGTTATCTGCTGTTTCAGCATGGATGGGGCACAGTTTGCCCCCCTCAGCCCAGGACAGCAGTGGCTGATGTGCGAGAGACTGGCTGGGGGACTGTGACCAAACTCTGTGTGCTGGGCAGAGCTGCCTCTGCCCCTGTTCTGTGCACAACTCTGCAGAGCTGGGGGAGCTGTCTGGGTAGCTCGTGGAAAAAACTGTTTCTTTGCAAAGATAGTTGATATTCCAATAATACAGGTGTATTTCACTGCACCACTCCTGAATTGGTGCATTCCATAAAGTTGATTTGTGGATGCAGAGACGACAGCAACTGAACTGCAGGAGCCATTGGTATGGGGGGGATGTACTGGAGTATGGCTCAGCTGTGGAGCTGGGAGGATGCTGCTCGTGCCAGGGAATTGTCAGCTCGGAGCTCATTTCCTTCTCTGGTGAAGGCTGTGCCCACTCTTGGTGATGGAACAGTGGCTGGGGAGCCCGGGGAGCACTGTGGCTCCGGTCAGTGTGGCTCACCTTTCTTCTCTCAGTAGGAAAAGAGGGAACCTGCAGTGCAATTGTGGTCAGTCCTGCAGTGCCACTGCCAGGGATGGGATTCAGTGAAGTTCCGGAGTTTAAGGAAGATAATACAAATCATGTATAACACTCCTAGTAGGAATACCAAATCCTTGCATTTTACGTTTTGACATGTCTATTTTGTATATGCAAATTCAGTCTTTTCTGCAGGATTTCCTTGGAGATAAACGTTTTCTTAGGAAGTTAAGGAAGAGGACACAATATGTTAATGGAAGATAATGAACATGTAGCTTGTGACTGGGAATATAGCAATGAGAAAGAGGGAGATTAGCTTTTACATCGCTGTTATTCTCAGAGATGCGTTCTCATTTCCCTCTGCCCCACAGATGTCCTGCTTAGAGGCCATGTAAAGCCACACTTGGTTAAATTGCCTGTGTTTACCAACACTTTGCACACTGGAGGATCTTTGCAGCTAAAACCGATGTCTGTCCATTTGGGGTGGCTTTCACACACACTATGCTGTTTGGAGTTCTTTAGCCTCAGGCAGCGTGTGCTAATGGCTCCTATGGCATGTGCAATCCTTGGGTGCTTCAGAGGGAATAACAGCAGCAGTGGGGCATGAAGGGGCTGTGAGCAAGGTGGCACTGCATCATTTACACACTGTATGCAGTGGAGGAGTTCAGAAGACATAGGTGGGGAGCAGAACAGAAAAGGGCAGGTTGGGTCAGGAAAATGGGCTGTTTTATGAGCAAAAATAGAAAGATTGTTTAATCTGGCAAAACCAAGGCTGAGAGGTGGTGAAGTTGTTCCATCTACAAATGTCAAAAGAATAAAGTGGACAGGTGAAAAAACACGTAAACTGTGGCTGGTGTCAGCACAGGAATGACTAGAGCAAGAGCAGCTGCAGGTAGACGTTCCCTGATTGTCTTGGAGTCTTGAGTCTTTGTCCCAGCCTTCTCATAGGAGTCAGGTGGCAGCCACAGGGCTCATGAGGACAGAGTCAGGCAGGAGCCCAGGACTGAGGGTGCCCGTGACATTCACACATGGGAGCGCTGGGCTCAGTGGCCAGGGGAACACCGCAGCTTTTTCATCCTACTGTATTTCTTCTTTTCCCCTCTCCAGAACACAGTTAGACTTTTGTTGTGTGTTAGGACAGACTGAAACGTTATTTGAGGTTAGGCCTTGTGGCAGAGTCACCATAGGACCCTGGAAAAGTCACCCCATTCTGGAGCAGCGTGATCCGTATTTAGAAGGCTCCAAACACCACCACTATCTCTGTCCTGTGCAAATACCTGTCTGTATTATTCTCCAAACAACTCCATTTCACATGCTGCTGCTGTCGTCATGATGAATTGTTTCCCATACAGCTTTGAGATGATGACTTCTAAATTTAGGGCTTGGCTTCATGAAGCCTCCCTGGCTGTGGGTGTATGACAAAGAGCAGTTCTGCTCGTGGGTGCCAGCAGTGGAGCTGGATGGCTGGCACTGCCATGTGCTCATCCCCCTCACACAGCTGAGCTTTGGCTTGTGTTTAAATAAACACTGCGCGGTTTTAGAAACCGGGGATAACACGTACTTCATTGGCAAACCAGTCTTGCCAAGTCAGCACCTTCTGCAGCTAAACATGCCTGGGTTTGTATGTTAAGAGAAAAGAGAAAGTGAAGAGGATGATCATAACAAAACACACTACCTGCAGAAAAAAGTGCTTTTCTAAAACTGCCCGTGCCTTTGTGCGAGCAGGGGTCCTTATTTGGGCGTGTTGCATTGTGCTCAGAAAGTTTTAGTGGCTTAGGGGTCCTTCAGTACTCTGTTTCCTTGCACCATTTATTGTGTGTCTGTAAAGTTACCGGAGGGGAGTTTTATATTTCAAAGTGGGTTTGTGCCGTTGGCAGTAGTAGTAATGGAATTAATAATTACATTTTTGTAGAATTAATAATTACATTTTAATAGAATTTTCATTTGCAAAGTGCGTTACAGCTGGTCTGTAATTAATTGCATACCTGTAGTGGCACTGAACTGTATTAGAGAAACGCGTGAGTTTTTAGAGGCTTTGTTCCACTCTCGCTTGCTTGTGCAGCCAGTTCGGGTACAGACCCCACTCTGTGCTGTGGGCTTTGCATCTTCCCAGTTGCTGGTGCTCTTGGTACTTTTCTGCTTAACCAGTTTTTTACTTAGTTCTGTGTCTCCGTGTCTGCTTGTTCAGTGTCTGGCTGATGCTGAGGGTGGTTCCTCTGAGCTCATTAGTTTATTAGCTTTTGAGCTACGCTCATTGTAGATGTATTAACTGACAAAGTAAACAGCAAAGTCATGGAGCTCCAGCTGAGTGTACCTTTGTTTGTTTTAAGCAGTACAACCTGAAGAAGATTGTTTCAGGGGCAGAAAATAAGGCCCGTGGTCCACCTAAGGTCATGTGGGACCGTGCCAGAGCCCCGAGCCTGTGGTGGCTCCCGTGGCACAGGGGGAGGTGAGTCTGCACCATTCAGCACAGGCAGATTCCTTCCCACCCAGGATTTGGCTCTTCTCTCCTCTATAGTGACAAAACAGTTTTAATATTTCATGAGAAGTCTGTCCACTTAGAATAAGGTAATTGATACAAGCAATTTTAGTCCCCTTTAATATAACAGATCTCAAGTGTGAAACCTCCTTAGTTAATGATCAGCATAAAATAAAAGTCTTTTTTTAGTGTAAGTTCTCGGTTAATTTTACAGTTCAGCTGAAGTGAAAATATCATTAAACAGGATAGTATTAAACTTTATACTTATTGGGCCTCCCCTACTCTGCAAGGGAGAGGTGAGTTGGTGTCTCGACTAGGTAATGGCTAATTTGTTAAGGGTGCACACGGAATTTAAACACCGAAAAGGTTTGAAGGTCACCTTTGTTAATGTTATGTTCAGCTGTGGTCCTGTTTCTCTCAGTGCTGCGCTGACAGGAGCCCTCAGTGCGGGTTGAAGGCTCTGAGCGGGCAGAGGATGGTGAGGGAGCTGCTGGGAGGAAGAACCCGCAGCGCCTCAGCAGAGCTTCGCCACCGCCCGCAAGGAGCTTTGAAGGGTATGGAGTGCGCAGCTCTGCTGCTCACAAAGGACAGGGGATGTGGTTTCGGCTTCTCCTCCCACTGCCTTCCCGTCCTTCCATTAAGTGCAGGTTTGATTGATTCTGTAACGAGCTAGGCAAAGGCACGCTGCCTTCCCCAAGGCAGGGCACAGAAACGGACGCGCTTGCTGTTTTTAAACCCAAACCGGGCTGTAAGCTAGACTGTATCAAAATGCAACATTGCCACCGATGAGCTTGGAAAAATGAGGGCAGAATAACAGTTTTCAATTTAAAATAGAATTTAATGCTGTAAAGGAAAATATAACGAGGAGAGAAACTGTTGTTAGCTTGAACTGCAGAAGACACTGTTGTTAGAGAAAGAAGCATAAAACATGCCCTGTTAATTTGGGAAAATATAGGGGTTCTGGGAGTAAAAAAATCCTGCTTCAGTAAGGTAGGTAAATTCAATCCACTTTCCAGAGGCATCTGCCATGGGTTCTGCAGTGACCATGGGGTCCTTTCAGTGGCAGATTTGCTCTGCAGCATCTTCTTTATGTTGGTTTCAAACTCTTTATCTAGTTCAGTTAAATATCCCTTTGAGATTTGTGTATGGTAGAGAAAAATTTTCAAGAAAAGGAGCCTCTCAGTCCTAAGGGTAAACTTTCAACCAGAAGTAGCATCTGCTCTTGGTAGATTTGGAGGGACTGGAGATTTTTAAATGTGTTTGTCTGAGCTTCTCTTGGGGAGCTCAGGACCTGTTGACTGTGGGGGTTTGTGATGGCTGCAGTTCCTGGGGCAGCTCCCTCCTCTGAGCTGCCCATTGGCACGTGGGCAGGACCCAGTCAGCATTTTGGGGCAACCCGAGTCATTTTTCTGTGGAATTTGGAGTGTACTGGGACGTGGTGGTGACAGAGCTGTCCCCTCAGGGTGCCTGGGAAAGTGGCCCCGTCCTTCTCCCTGTCTTCTCTCACCTGAACGAGCCAATGTCTTCATTAGCTGCCCTAGTGGTAATCTGCTGCTGCTGGAGATTAATAGAGAAAATATTTTCTAAACACTTCTGCCCATGTTTTCATTAATCTGTGCTTGGAAAATTAATCTTGTGGGGCGACCTGCAAAAGGTGTTAATTGGCGTTTCAGAGGAGGATTTATCAGAAGTTTGAGAAGGTGCCGCAGCCACTGCACAGTGGTGGCAGCAGTTCCAGAGGGACTGTCCCTGCTCTTCTGACCTCTGAACTTAATGCAAGTAAAACCAGTTCTTTTCAAAAGCTCTTTGGGGCAAAGTGCAGCCTTGGCTGTGGAGAGGCCGAGTTCCTGCCCCTTCAGGTTCAGTGTGGGATTAGAGAAGAAGGAATAGGTGAATAATTGAATTTATGTCCATCCTTAATACTGTATTGTTATTTTTGAAGACTGCTCAGATTGGGATTTTTTGTTGGTTTTTTGGGGTTTTTTTACAGTTATCAATTATGAAATTTGGCATGAAAATGAAGTTGTGTGTTAACGTGAGCGGCTTTCGTGTGATGATGATTTATTGTCCGCTTTTCCTTGTGAAAGCCACTCAGTAAATTTCTTGTGATTTGTAAACCTACAGGCAACGTGTTGGATATAAATGATGGATTGTACAGCTGAGGGAACAGATTTCTGCCTGCCCGTGGGACTCATTTCTAATGACAGTTTTGTGGTGTCAGTGGGATGTTTGAGAAGCAAGCAACCCAGAATTTTTTTGTTTTCTTTTGCTTTTCCTTGAATATTGAACTTGATTTCAGGGACTGAGAAAATCTTGCTTTTCAATTTTGTGCTGTAGCCACCTTAAGTAAGACTCAGTGCACTGTCAGTCTCAGCCAAGCATCTTCTCTTGGCAGTGAACAAGCATGTGAGTGTCTGTCTGCCCCTTTCTCCCAAATGCTGAAGAACCTGGGCTTACAAAAATGAAACAAACACTGTTTAAATTCACACATGTCACTGTGAATCTTCTTGTGATCAGTTCAACACTGTGAACCTCTGGACACTGTGACTTACCCGTGAGAGCACTGATCTACTTTTGAGCTGGATTCAGCCAGTGAACGTTTTGGAAAGTGAAGTTTCTGTGGATGGGTCTGGACTTTTTAAGAGGGGACTGCTCTCAAGGGATGGCATTTCACCATTTCACTCTTGAAAAAAAGCTGAAATAGCCAGTGGTTTCATGTTCAAGTAACATTTCAGTTCTTGCTCAGCACTGTTGTCTAACAATTCTGTTTCCTGGCCCAGCTGTGTCCATCTCTGCAGAAGGACAGAGGATTTCCAGGATGCTGTTGGTCGCAGGAGTAGGGGAGGGGGCTCAGAGCCGTGGTTCCACACACCAGTTGTGCTGCTGCTGCTCTGAGGGAAAACTGTCTTTTCTGCTGACAGCACTTTGTACTTGCAGGCAAGGAAAAAATTGTTTGGGTTGAGCAAAATGCTTCTCTGCCATTGCCAGTAAAACACCCGGAAACCAGGGGGATGGAGAGAACAGATCTAATGGCATAAAGCGTGGAAGTCTCTTTTATGAGTCTCATGATCTTTTCCAATCACTGTCAGCCTTTAAGAAATGTTGTGAATGCTCTAATTGGCTGTGATGGGGAAGACAGAAGATTCCTTCTGCATGTGAAAAGGTGATGTACTAAAAATGATTCAGCATTCTGTTTTGTCAAATAGTTCATCAGTGCTGTCTTGCTTTTATTGAGAAAATATGCAGAAAGCACTTTAGAAGCAAAACTGTTGAACCTGCCAGCTAACCACTTGACTTTGATTTGTAAATGCCCTGTGAGCAGTCCCCAGAGGCTGTGGCATGGCAGGACTCTGCAGCCAGGGCAGAGTTGGAGGAGGATATGCTGGAGCCAGGCAGCCAGGAGAGGAACTGTTCAGACCCCAGATCCAAGATGCTACCACATCGAAGTCCCATTCCTGAAAGAATGCAAATAACTTGTTGGCAGTGTGCAGACAGATCCTCTTTAGTCAGCTGTACTTCAAATGCCAGTCATAGAAATCACTATTATTTTACAATGAGAAGAAAATTTGCTCTTAGCTTGCCATCTTTGCTTCTATCTTTCAGAATGTCTCAGAGTGTATAGAAGGCATTTCCTTTTGTGTTTAGAGTTGTGTTTTCCTTCCTCAGCAGTCCGAGTGTCATAACTGTTAAATACCCCTGAAGGGCTCTTCAGAGGGCAAAATCCCAGCAATAATGTCACCTCAGGTAGGCACAAGGAAGAGGTCTGAGGTTCTGCCACTGTGCCTACAGAGAGTACCCTGGTCTTGTATCTCTTTCTATAGCAAACCTCTTCCACTGTTCACTATCTGTCATGAAAATCAGTTTTCCCTTCTCTGATAAAAAATTAATACAAGTAAAACGTCGACCTTTTCGCTGCTTATCGAACGTTAGAAACACTGGGCTGTTTGCTGATGGTGAACTTCAGTAAATTTTGGTGCACTAATACTGAGAAATTAATACTTTGCTGTTTAGGTTTTTTGGGACAGGAATGAACTATTTATAAGCTGGTTGTAAGCAATATAAACTTAGTATTTCTACAACAGCTTGTCCAGAAAAACATTCTTAAATGCCCACTTACTGTAGCTTCTGCCATTGCTTGTGAGCAATAGTGAGGCTGAAGGATTTTAAATTGGAATGGGAAGATGTAGTATTGGCATATACAATAATTTGTTTTAGGTTGTGTAAATGCTTTTTAATAAAGGGATTCACTCAAAGGAGGTTTGAAGATCAGGTCCTTCTGAGTTTTCTATGCGCTTGGATTCAATTTTCAGAGTTCAGGAGCTGCTGAAGACTTTAAATGACTTCCTGAAATGGGAAGGGAATATCAGCTTCCACGGGAAGTTCCCTGGCTGTAGCACAACCACACCACAGCCACACGCTCTCCACTCGGTCTGGAATTGTCACCTTTGCAAAGAGCATGAAGTGACCAGGTGGGGTGGACACGTGTTGGTCATTGAGTCACTGACTGCAGCACCTACTACTCTTAACCAAAAGAACAGGACCCAGAACCTGAGCATGTCCCTTTGCAGTGTAAGATATCTGCCAGTGGCTCCAGGGCTGATTTTGCCCAAGGGAGGATGCCAAAAAAAGATTCCAGCTAAGGCTTCTCGTCCAGCACAAAATTAATTCAAGATAAAACTGCGTGTGTAATTAATAGCTCCCGAAAGTTCTCTTAGATGTTTTTATATTTCTTATTAGTTGCATTTGTTAGAATTTGTCCTTATTTGCCCGTGTTGGACAGACAGTGAACGGGTCAGACCTGTGTCCCTGGTGTGATCGTGCCCCTGCCCTGCACCCCTGGATCATTTCGCATGTGGCTTGTTTCTGTCATGTGTCTCCAAAAATACCATCTCAGCCTGCATTTCCCCAGGGCACTGTCAGATCTTGTCTAGTTCCTCTATGCTGTGATGGTCTTTTTTTTTCCCAAAAAAGAGAATCAGACAGATAAAAGCCAAAGTTTCCCACTTGGGCACAGCCAGCCTGCCTCTGATGGCCACGATGGAGGCAGCTGGGCTGGAGATGCAGTGCTGTTCTTATCACAGTATTTGCTACTTCAGTCAAGTCTCCACTAAGACCAGCTCAATAATCCTTTTTTTGTGCAAAGCTTCCTCAGATATAAACGTATTTCAATCTCGACCTATCTTCATTAGCCTCTGCCCGATCCGTTCAGTCTCAGACCCCAAACAGCTGAGACAACCAACACAGACATTAATGGTCCCTACAGCTTTGTATCTGATTACCCATTGATGTTGTAGGAGACATGATTAAAGCCTTCAAATAAAGTTGCAGCTAAATCCTGTCATAGCCCAGCCCATTATTTTTTTGTTCTCTATTAGGATTTTAGGCATTTCTTTGACATATTTTTATTGCCAGATTAGGAGGAAAACACTTGACTTGTTTGCAGCATTCTCATTATATTGTCTTTCTAACATTCCTGAAAGAGAATAAATATAAAATGCTTCTGTGTATTGTGTCATATTTCAGTGTGACAGTAATATGTTCCATGGTTTTCCAGCTCACAGTTCTTCTCACTGTGTGGTGACAGTCAGGAAGCCCTCGCACAGGGGAAGTGAAGTGGTGGCACAGGCTGAGAGGGCTGCAGGGGTCGATGGTGTACAGGGACCCAGGTAATGCCTGTCCTGTAGGTTGGTTGCATTCCACTAGAGACCCACCTGGGCAGTGTTGGTTTAGAGCACCAGCCTGTGAGTCGGAGCAGCCTCTTGTACCACTTTTCCTTACATCAAGGTCATTGGGATGCTCTTCCCTTACCTGAGAGTATGGGAGTCTGGCTTTTGTGTGGAGCTTGTGTCATCCAGATCTGCTCTCAGTAATCCCTTGCAGCCTTGCAGACTGTTCCATATTTACAGGTGCCATTAGACCATCCGTCCACAGAGCTCGTGCTGCCCTGTTTGTACTCAGCTCCAGAGGGGACACCTGCCTCTGTGTCCCTTTGAGGTTAGTTGGTAGAGATGAACGTGGGAATTCTTCCCAGTGAGAATCCCTGTATCCTGTGTACCTGGTTGAGCAGAGTTTGCTTGAGCTGTGTTACCAATTGTTTTGTCATTCAGAGCATCCACAAGAGCAGCTTCAGAGCAGCACCCACACTGCATGGCCTCTGTCCTAAAAATCAGTGATTTCTGCTCAACCTTGATCCTACCCATCACCTGAAATACCTCCCAGGTCTCCAGAAGACCCTGGAGATTATTCTGGAGTATTCAAGCTGGTGACACAGCCAGGCTGTGGGGGTCTTTGTGGTACAGGAAAGCGATGGGCAGGACTAATGGGGAGTGGGATGCTGCAGGATGCCCAGCTGGATTATCCTGGTCATCATCCCAGGAGAGGTTTTATGGTTGATGGGCTTTGGGTTCAAGCGACATGGGTAGCAGGGAATGAGATAGGTGGTGTGAAACCTTTTGTGTCAGATTAGGAAGTGGGTTGAAAAGGATATTTTGTGACTAATTGGCCATGACTGCTGGCCCTAAGGAAACTCTGAGCTTTTGGAAAGCTCGTAATCCCATCAAGGATCTGATGCACACTCTGGGCTCAAGTTGTTCCCAAGAGAAGGGGATGATGTTTTCCTCCTGCATTTCACAACTTTGCCCCTATACAGGCAGCATTCCTCCAGTACTCTTCTCACCCAGGCCAGGGTGATTAAGCACTTAAATTGATTAATCAAATTTCTTGTGATGAGAACTACTGTCATTCATTAATCTGAATGGGATTATAAATAAGAGCTGGCAGAGAGGGGAGACAAACATGTTGACAGATAGACCTGCTGCTTTGAATACAAATCACACCGCTGCATCTGGAGGGTCTGAGCTCCTGGCAGCCTCAGGATAGAGCTTCCCTAAAGGTAAAATTAGACTGAGATTAAAGTATCCCCGTATTAATAAAGAAATATGCATTTATGAAGAGGCAGGCACTGCGGGGGGGTGTGGGGCTGCATACCAATGATCCTGCAGTGGGCTGGCTGTGGGTGTTGCTGCCGTGGAAGCATCAATCCCCTCGTACGCCGATTGCTGTCGCTAAGACAATGTCATTAGGAGATTCATTTGTAACAGTTAAAACCTTGCAACCTTTGCAGTGACTTCAGAACCCCACAGAGGGAAAACAGGGTTTGAAAAAGAACCCATTAAACATTTAGATATTTCATTAAATATTGACCATTTCAAAAATTGCTTTCTAACGAGTCTCGAGTAAACAGAACAATATTTGTTAACTAAAGCCACCAGAAGTGACAAGGTCCTGCAATGCACAGGCTGTGTAACCTCTCCTCCCTTGCTCAGCCATCACATGAGAGCCCTTGGCTCATTCTAGGAATTGTTATCTGGGTATGGCTGCTGGTGGCATTGAGGGCATGTGGAGGGTTTGAAACATGTCAGGCAAAGAGCTGATAGGATTAAAACCAAAATCTCTGCACCAGGCTGAGTGCCTGCACGGTGGGCTGTGCTCAGGGCTGCACAGCACTGAGCCACAATGCTGCAGCCAAAAAGTGAAGGGTCGGGTTCTCCAGGGTTTTGCAACCACCTAGGAATGTTAAGAATGTTTTTGGGATCTGCTGTCAGTACCAGGGACTCCTCACCCGACCTGGCAAACCATAAGCAATCACTTAATTTCTGTTGACGTTGATAAAAGGCGAACATTGCCAACAGAGCAGCTTAGCCCAGGCTGAGATCTGAGCACGTGGTTTTGCGCTTTGCTGAATCAAAGTTACTATTTACGGATGTCAGAGGAAAATCCAAACCTGTCTAATATGTGTTTTGTTAAGATGAGGAGTGAAAAAACACGTTTAGCAGCATTTTAATTGAGGATTTGCAGCAGTAATGGGAAATTTTGGATGCCTCCCTATGTTATGACACTATTTAAGTCAAAACAAGAGCTCTGAGGGCAGCCTGCCGGCCTTGGGGATTCCCCAGGGTTCAGGCAGAGGTGTTTTCAAAACACCTCCCTGTTTTGAAAAGCTGAACTGGGGCCAACCTTCATGGGGAAACATGGAGGTCTCCTGTGGCATCCAAGTCAGCTCAACATTGCTGTGCTCGCTGTGCCCAACGAGAGTTGTCACAAACCTGCACCTCCACTCGCAGGGCCAAGCCCCTGTCAGGTCCTCCCCGGCTGCATCTCGCTGCTGGGGGAGGACAAGGAGGATTGATGGCACGTGGCTCCCTGTGCGTGGTGCTGGCATCGAGTCAGGGTTTATAGCAGCATATTGGCTTTTCTGGGTGAATCCTGATTAACGGAGCGGGCGGGAGCCGCCGCTGTCTCCCAGCCCCCGTGGCTGACAGGGACGAGCCTCAGCTGACGTTTAAATGGATTTGGAACTTGTCTGTGGCTTTAGCATCCCCATCCTGAAGGAAGGACCATCTGCTGCAAGATAACCCAGTCTCAGAAGGCACTCGCTTCAGGTCTGTTTGAAAAGAGAGGTGACGTGCAATATTTGAGGGGTTTCCCCCACGGTTGCTAATTCGATGGCCAAGAGGCAGCTCCCACTTTTCAGCTGCCTTGCTTTTACAGCCAGGCTGTGCCCTCTCAGAGGATCAGCAGAGAATGTTGTGGGTGCTGGTTACAGACACAGTGCTGCCACTGCCAGCAGTGTGCTACTTACTGATGGAAATTGGTGAGGAAGCTCAGGAATGGTTGGTGTAATTACAGAGGGAAATGGCAGCAGCACTGGGGTGTGACAAGGAGGTGATGAGCTGCTGGGCTGAGCACATATTGCCCAACACCACCATGGAGCCAAGAAGCAGAGGGCATGGTCCTATGGTCCTTTTCCCCCAGTAACCTGCACAGATCCTGCTTACCATGTCTGCAGACTTGCCAGGGTGTTAGACATTGAAGCCTTACACCAGAAAATTACTCGAGTATATTTTAATAATTTACAGCCACAGGTCTTACATGATTTGTTCTCTAAAGATTGATTTAGCTTCTTATTAAGGGAATTGGGAATTCAGTGTGAAAATCTGAACAAAATCTAGGCGGCTTTTAGG
This sequence comes from Lepidothrix coronata, assembly GCF_001604755.1. NCBI lineage: Eukaryota > Metazoa > Chordata > Aves > Passeriformes > Pipridae > Lepidothrix > Lepidothrix coronata. The sequence continues at coordinate 1,635,857 of NW_016690368.1, forward strand.
TTTTTTTTTTAAATATCCACTAGTGTAACTCACTGGGGAGAAGAATTTCAAAGCCTGTCCAATCCTATCTTGAATTTTTGATTCTTCTGCTTTCCTATTTCCATTCCCAAGGTGTGCTTGTTAAGGAAGAACACCTCAGCATTATTGTATTATTTTTAAATAAGCCACAATCACTGTAAGGAGCTCAGGATAAAAAAATCCACTAATAATTTGATTTTTTTATTCCCCCTCCCTGCCTCCAGTTTTTAAAAGTTTGGTAATGCCAGATGTGCACTGCATACAAATGGCAGGGTGGGCAGCTGTAATTGCACACTCTCCCCAGGGCCCAGAGAAAGCCTTTTCTCTTTAATTACCCCTTGACTTGTAAAGGTATGAGCTGCAGTGGAGCTGCCAGGGCCGGGCTCTCCAGCAGCACTGGGAGGGCTGCACAGGAGGTGCCCACAGGCAGGGGTGGGTGTCACATTCCAGGGATCCCCCCATGGCAGCAGGACACGGTCTGTGCTCAGGGCACCCTCAGCTGCACACACTGGGGCATCTGCAGGGACGAGGACGTGCTCCCAGAGAGGTGACAGGACCACACCAGTGTGGGCATCCCGGTCCCAGCGTGGCAGTGGGTCAGAGTGCTCCCTGCAGGGCAGTGTCCCTGTCCTTCAGTTGGTGCCGCTCGGGCTCCTTCAGGCTCAGACTGATGCCCCACGGGAGGGGATGGTGGCTCTCATCTTAGGCCCTGTTCTCTACACAGCAGTCGATGAGCTGCTGTGGTGGCATTTCTCCTTAGACAGCTCAGAAATGCCTTTTCTCTTCTCCTGGAGATTTTGTAAACTTAAAAGAGAATCATGAAAAAAAGTGTTCTCCCCTGTCCAGCCCATTAATTCAGCCTGCTCAGGACAGAATTAACCTTGGCAAGCCTTGCAGAGGAGAGAGTTGTTCTAACCTTAAAAATCTGCTGATTAAAGCTGGTTTCAGGAATTCGATTTCACTTAATGCGTTGGCTGCGCGCCCAGCCTGGCATTAACATCTCCACAGACACACAGGCCTCCACAGCTTTTACCTCCCCACTAAAGAATAAATAAAAAAATAAAAGAAAACCCAGATAATGAAAGCCCTGTTGCCTGTTCTGAGCAAGAATTCATTTTAAAGACAGCTTTAGCTAAAGGCATTACTCCTGCCCTGGTTACCTGTGTGCTCCAGCCAGGCAGGGCAGTAATTCCACTCTCCTCAGTAGGTGCAGGGTGGTGTCCGGCCGGTGGGTGCTCGGTGACTCTGAGCTGTCCTAGGCTAGGGATTCATCCCACGCCAAAGGCAGAGGTCAGCAGGGCCAAGTGTAGGGAAATCACCTCTACACCCTCCTCCCCTTAACCTTCGTGTACTGAGCCATGGGGCTGCACACTTTGTGTCATCCACAGCGCTTAACTCATTAACCTTGAAAATCCTCCAAAGCAATGACGCTCAGATTTCCTGCTTTCCATTTATATCCTAAAGGGGTTTTATATGCCTTTTTTTCCAAAAATTAATGTAGGTTTTATTGCTGCCATCACTCATTTTGCCTACACTCCATGTGCACTCCCAGGGTCTGTTTCTCCCCTGCAGCGTGTTTCTCTGACACTGTGGATCTCTCGGTGCCCGTGGGGACAGTCCCTGCCATCTCTCTGAGGTCAGGAGCTTGCTCAGTGTGTGGGTCTCCTTCATCCCAGCTGCCCAAGTTAGAACATCCAGCCTCTACACATCAATCCAGAGTCAGATTCTCATGTCCTGTCACCATGGGGAAAAAAAGAAAAGAAAAATTTAAGAAATCCCTTCTGTATTCTGAGTGCTTTGTGAATTCTGTGAATCGTTAGGATTTTTTAAGGGTTTGCTGAAATGTTGACAACTATTTTCTTGGAGGTGGGAGGCTTTTGTGTGATTCATTATTGACAGCTCCAGAATTAACCACAAGGCAGCTCTGGAGAGGCAGGGCAGTGCTCCCGCCTGCTGTGCACCACAAGCTGCACCGAGCCCAGCACTGGCACTTGTTGGGTTTTGTTTTAATCAGCAAAGTTTCAATCGACTCCACAGCAAGTCAGGATGGGAAGCAAGTTGGGGGATGCTGGAATATATTGATATATATTGCACAAGGTGCTATGGATGTCTGTACTGGCTGTGAAGGCGACTCCAGCTGCTCCAGACCGGCTTTCCACCCTCACTGGGAAGCTGGTTGGACTGGGAGATGCTGCACCTCCCAAGCTGCTTTCCTGAGAGGGGAGACCAGCTCTGAGTCAGCAGAACCAAAGGTTACAGACCTTTCCATGCAGCCCCCAGCGCTGTGAGCCAGGAGTCACTGTCAGGGATTATCCACACAAAAGGCAGCGGCTGTTCCCCATCTGAGGGGAGGGATTTAAATGTTAAGCTTTTCTTTGGATTATTTTCTGCAGGGCTTTTTTCCCTGCTCTGTTTTTCCTCTCTGCATTTCTGTGTGTGGAATGTACCCTTGAAACATTTGAAAGTATTACTAATCTTTGTCATTTCAGTTTTAAAAATAACTCAGTGACAGCAGCCAGCAGTCCTTAAATCCTGTTTAATTCAGGCCAGCCTTGCAAGTGGTGATCCAGGGGAGGGGAATCTGCCATAGTCTTCTGTGTGCTCGCCAAGTGCACACATCCAGAGGCACTGCACCCCTCTGAACTCGGGCGTCTTTGAAATTAAAACCAGTTTTGTGTGTTTGGGTTATGCTGGGCTTGGTTTCCAACTGAAAAGTTTTAACATACTGGAAATTTGATTTTTTTCCTGAAGAAAGAATTCCTTGGCCTTGCTGATTTTAGTTAATCAGAGAAGCAGAGCTTATTTAAAAAAAAAACAAACCAAAAACATCAAACCAAACAAAACAAGCAGAAAAGAAACAACCTGTATTTTGGCATTTTGCTGTCTAAAATATCTGGCAGCAATTTTTCAGTTTACAAACACAACATTTTCAGTTGAAATACCCAGGAGATAAACTATGGAAAAAGAGATATAGGTGTTGTGTTTGTCAAAAAATAAAAATAGGTTGGAGCAAAGATTCGAATGCAGCCCCAGACCCCCCGTCGGTGTTGGGGTGCCGAGCGCTGCCGGAGCCTCCGTTGCCTCTGGCTGCTCCAGGGTGACTGTGCTTGGGCAAAGGCAGCAGGGGGGGAGGCTGTCAGGGAAGGGGTTCTGTGACCTGTAGCAATGCTTAAAAACACACGTTGGGGTGCCACAATCCTGTGTTGTGTGCTACCAGCCCCGACCAGCAGCAGGACGATGTCTTTGGTGGCAGGTCATGCACTGCCACCCCCTCCCCAGCGCAGCCTCTCAGGACACGGTTCCTTCACTAACCTGACTCTGCTTTCTCTCTTTTTGTGTCCCCAGTGCCTGTATGGCTGCTACGTCCATTCCTCCATCATCCCCACGTTTCACAGAAGGTGCTACTGGCTTCTGCAGGTAGGATGGCGACAAGTTCCTCTCTCCCGGGTCACCCAGGCGAGCCCGTGTGGCCGCGTTCGTTCGGCCGCTGCCGGGGTGCTCAGCATCCCACGTTCCATTGCTTGGGGGACTCTGTTTGTCTGAAGGGGAAATGGGTGTTCTTAGTTGTATGTCTCTGTTTAGAGAGATGATATATTTTCTCTAGAAATAGAGAACTGATGCCAGGTCAGACATTCCCTAAACATGGATTCTGCTCAAGTGAGACTTCCTGGAGGTTTTTGGTTGTGTTGTTCCATTCTGAAGTGAGGCAGGAGCTGGGAAGCCGAGTGCTGTACTGGCATGCCATGGCATAGGAGAGAGATCAGCCCTGGGTCTGTGTTTGAATTTGGGGAGAACCATGGGGCCAGCCTTGCAGTGGATCTGCTCTCCTCCAGTGAGGAGTTTAGTCCCTGGGGAGACAATCAATGATTTTTCTTCTGGCTGTTGTGGGAACAGCGAAGTCCCAGGAGTCAAGCTGTTTTCCTCTTATTTATACAGTGTTTGGGCAGCTTCCCTGGGGCTGAGTGGGTTGTGCTCAGGGTCACGTGTGGGAGTTTGCCCAGGTGGTGTTTGCTGACCCTGTCTTTGAGGAGCTGTTTGTATTCTTGGCTGGTTACCATGGTGTACAAAGTGGAAGCAATTTATCTTCTTTTGTTAGAAAACGGCACTTGATGCATATTGTAATAATACTGTTTTAAAGCTTAAACTCTCATGGTCCTGAAAACTAACAGGTCTGAGGAAAGTGACATCTGTTTCTAGAAGCAAATGGAAAATAATCCCTTTTCCCCCCTGGTTTTGTAATTGCACTTTCATAGTAAAAAAGAAGACACTGCTGCTGTCACTGGGGCAGGACAAGACACCTCATGACCTGCAGAGGACTGTGCCTGCACCATGAATATAATCGAAGGGAACATGCACCAAATGTCACTGTCCTCTGTGCTGTCTGTGTGCTCTCAGCTCCATTTGCACCCACAACATATAAATGCCACATACAAGGAAAAAGAGGCTTGGCTTGGCTGCAGTGGTGGGAGCAGCACTGCACCTCACAGAGCAGAGCTGTGGCTCCTCTGAAAATACAGTGTGACCGTGTTGATCTTGCTCTCTTATATGCTGGCCAGGCTGTGCTTGTACCCCCTGAGAGGTCCTCTCCTCATAGGTCCCCTCTCTTACCTTCAGTTGCGAGCTTTGTATTTCTTCTTTTGTTGTGTGCTCCCCAGAAGTGTTGCTGGCCCTGGCTGCTGTGGCTGGTAGCCAACATGTTAGCCAGCATCTCTCTGGTGGGTTGCACTGAAGCAGTATAAGATCTCTGAGCTGTACCCTGGGGTCTGACCCCTTCATGTTCACAGCTCATGTGTTGATGTTTAGTCGTCTTCTTTGCTCTGGTAATCACTTTGGATCAGGAGGAGTGGGATGGGAAGTACATTTCTTAGAAGCCTATTTATAAAATGCACTGCCGGATGTCTCACTGTGACAGTGGTAGACTGGTATTCCTCTACAAGGACACATTGTGCCTTCTCTGTGGGAGGAAGAGGGGTCTGTGATTCATGACAGCATCTCCCAGGCATAAACGGGCATCCTTCAGTCATGTGCTCAAGGTTATTCAGCTGGGAGAAAGGAGCTGGCCCAGAATAGATGATGCTTTTCTGTTGTCTGCACAGTGTTTGTGTTCAGCTCCATGGTGAATTCAGGGGGAATGAGACCAGGGAGGGAGAAGGTGTTTTGTTTATCTGCTTCAGAGGCTTCCACTTCAACACCCCCCAGTAAATGAGTTTGATATTCCAAAACAGGTACAGCTAGGGCAATGTTTAACATTAACCTCCAGCAACATGTTTGACTTTTTAATTCACAGAGGCACTTAGGTGCCTTGCCCTTTGTTTAGAGAGACATTCAGCACCTTCCTGGGACACGTAGTGCTCTGCCTGTGAGCCTCTGGTCAGTGGGGAGTAAATACAATTAGTCTGCAATGCTGCCTGTGTTTTATGGGATGATCTTCCTCCAAATCCTATTGTCAGGTTAGATATCGATTAAAAATCCCCATGCAATTGTTCTTGATCTTTTCTGCCTCAGATTTTCAGTGTAAAGGCCAGGACTCAAACCAACCACAGGGACTCAAGGTCTCCCTCATGCATTTACACTGCGCCGTAGCCATTAATTATATGGTCGTGTCTGATTTCTTACTTTAAGCAACTTTGTGTTGTCATTTATGATTGACATGATGTGCCTGCTCCCTGCAGACTGGTCAGAGGGATAAGAAATGAGAACCAGTCAGCTGGAGCTGCACAGTACGTTTTTCTATGTCTCCTAAAATTTCTCCTGCTGTCAGCAGAGACCACGATGATGGTGGCTGGGGTGGGCAGTGGGATGGCAGGTCTGCTGCATGGGGCACTGCAGCTGAGGCCTCCTCCTTCTCTCTGTTCTGAAAGAGTTAAACATTTTGGGACATTTCCTGTTTTCTTGATAATGGATTTTAAGTGTTGCCTTACCCAAAGACGTTTAATATTTGTAATAGGTGTTGTAATTGCCAAACCAGTGTTTGAGTGTCTCTGCAGGAGACTGTCCAGGCCTGGGTGCTGGGAGCCTCTCACATGGATGGTCTCTTGGACACTTGCTCTTGGAGCTCAGTGAAGGAAGCATGTCCAAGGTGGTGGTTTCCTCGATTTGCCTCTTGTACTTTTCTTTTGATTTTCTGATCTCTAGAAATGTAAGATCGTGTTTGGAGTGACAGGCAGAGGAGAAGATAGGGCTGAGGACTTGGGTGGCCTCTTCTGTGGAGGACTCCCCAGTAGTACTTTGTTTTTTATTGTTTTACATTACCTGTTCACTTCCAAGAAGATGCAGAACCCTGGCTGTCCTCAGTTCACCGAGCATGGAGCAGTGCTGCTGACACCTTTTTCAAGGTGCGGGTGATGGCAGGTTCCATCTTCTGCAGAGGCTTCAGTGCAGCCGCAGCCCTGAGTGGGTTGGCTTGTCACCATCAGGACCTGTGCTGCGCCTGTTAGACCTTCAACTTAGCACCAGATTTTGTGTCAATGGAAAAAGAAGAAAAACCTGTGTTTGTACTTGTACTGACTAATGGAGGGAAAATGTGGATTCTCAGACGCGGATGATTTTCAAACATTGGCACAGCTGAGTAGCAAAATGCAGCGTTCCCTTCTGTGTGTTGAAAAGTGGTGCCCCAAGAATGTAAAATTAATCTGGATGCCAGGCTTCTGGGCGGGCTGCTGCTTGCCAAGGTTACAGAGGCAGACTTTGCCTTCACCCATCGACAGAGATGCGTCCCTTGCTCACTCCCACGCTTGTGCCGTGCAGCTGGAGATGCTGAGCTTGTTGGACATCATGTTCCATCCTGCCTTTAGCAGGTGCTGATATCTTCTTTAGTACTGGTATTCAGGTGCTGCACGGATGGGAAGGAATATATTTTTTAAAAGTGTTACCCTTTTTCTTAATTAAGAAGTGCATAAACTGTGCTATAGGATCATGCTAAAAATTTACTGTGAATTTAGACATCTTGGCCAATCGGACAAATTAGGAGTAACATGCCATGGAGAGCAGTATGTCAGCAGAGAGCTGTTTCATGTGGTATGCACATTAACTGCTTGCTGAATAGTTCAGAGTTGGTGCAGAAGAGTGTCGGTGGCACTGCTCTGGCAGGTGAGCCAGGGGAAGTAGAGCGGGACACAGACTGAGCTGGGTGGGCACAGGGAGACATCAGAGCCCTGTGGAGCCCTGTTGTAAATCCAGCATTTGCAGTAATTGCTGAAATGTGATAATCTGGTTCTCTGGGAGCCAAGGGGAAACTGCATTTCATGTTTATTGCTTGCACATTCACAGGATGCTTGCAGCAGCCATGGCAGTCATGGGATGCTTTCCTGCAGGATAGGAAATGGCAAGGAAAGGTCAGGGACATCAGCAGTCGTGCTTGGGGTAATGTCCAGGCAGGATGTTTGTCCTGGAAGGAGCAAAGGGGGGATGCTGAGGGGGACACTGGTGTTGGACAATATTCAGGTAGTGGTCTTTAATTACTTTTCCTCCAGTTCTGTGTGCACCAGCTGTGCCTTGGAGAGTATCCGTAAGCACCAACTGAATATCAAAGGTTTCCACAGTATTTTCTCTTCAAATAGTTTTTTCCTGGATTCTTCCTTCTGATACACTTGAATATTCAGCAGTTTGTTACTATGAATGTCTGCACTGATGCCTGATGCTCCCTGAGTGTTCCCTTCCTAAAACGCATTTTGTCTGAAATGGGCAGAAAGTATCAAGGCCTGAAACTCAGTCAAAACATTTTACATGACATCTGTCACTGTCCTGCAGAAATTTGGTGTTCATTCTGTATTTTTTGCCTTGAATTTTCAATTATGTCCTAAACAAGAGGAAACCCTTCCCATTACTTTTTGATGGCACCCCATCAGAGCAGCGTTTCCCTCTCCAATTACTTGTGCTGCGCTGCATCAGCAGCATCTCCTGCATCCCTGGCTGGAGCAGCCACAGACAGCTCGAGGGTTTGGGACTTTTTCAACATAAATTGGAAGCATTACAATCTCATAAAAATTCTTTTGCTTAGTAGTGGGTTTTTATATTTCATTTGGGTGAAATAGAAGTGGCTGGGCAATAAAGCACTGAGGATGCTGCACTGCACGTGGGCACTTAGATGTGTCCTGTATGTTGGGGGGGTGGGGTGTGAGCGAGGCCTCAGCACAGTGAGCCTGTGTGTGTTTGCTAACGGGATTATAAACTGTTGCTGCTACCCCGGCATGTTTTCCCAAAGTGAGTTTAACCTGTACGATGAAATTAAGTGTGTATAGAAGTCTACCAGAGCATGGCCTGGGGTGCCCAACCATTGCCAGCATGTCTGTGTCTCAAGCATGCCTGGGATCCAGGGGGCTGTTCACAGAGCAGACCTGTGCAGCAGCTTTACCTCCCTTGGGTTCCTGTTCTCACTGCCCTGTCTGCGTGTGGAACTGTGCTGGAAAGGAGACAGTGAATGTGGGGGGAGCACATGGCACTGCCAGGAGTGCAGAATGGTCTTCTGCATACATTTTGCTCTGAGCTGCAGCAGCAGAAATGCTTTTGGTACCAGACATTGTCAGGATACAGCAGTCAGTCTCCTTTTGTCATTGTTGGGCTTCACAATGCACGAGCATTTTCAGAGAATGAGGAAGTTGTGGATACCCTTTTCCTGCTTCCTTAACATGCCTTTGACTTGATCTCTCTGAAGGATGCTCTCTTCTTTCCCTCCTTTCATCTTCTCACCCACTCTTCTGAGGTCACTGTGCCCATTGCTGTGTCTCTGCTGCCTTGCAGTCACCAGAACAGCCATGTCTCAAGACTTCCCATCACGTATTCCAGGGATCATTAAAGATCTGAAATACTCCTGGAATCGGTGGAGCTGTGCAAAAACTATTGCTCAGTCCAACTGAAATACTAAGGATTCTGTGAACTCTTCTGTAATAATTGTCTGTTTTCATTATTTTGATTTTTTTTTTTGATCATATGTCTAACATATTGGCTCCTGAAAGCTAATTTCAGAGTAACCATGTAGGAAAAGCTCCTGTCCTCTCACCTGTCTCCTTCCCAGGAGCAAAGGGTCCTGTGCACCATGCTCCATAATCACCCTGTGAGTGTCAAAGAGAGCACAGCCCGCGTGCTGTTGGAGAAAGGACAAACCCCAGAGACCTGTTTGCATTTGCAGCCAGTTTCGCCCGCGAGACTGTGGAAAGAAATCAAGATGTTGCTTTCCTGAAAAACATTTTCTGTGACAGAAGTCTGTGGTACATAACACTGAACTGTGGCTTGGGCTGGGCTGTACCCTGTGTCAGCCTGGATCCCTGTGAACCAGAGATGGTTGTACCTCTGCAGGGTGGATGAAGTGGGGCTGCGAGAGCAACAGTACTAACCCTCTCCTGATGTTACAGTAAAGGGGAGGCAAAGAGGATTACAAATGAACTGGTGTGTCAAAGGCTGGAAACATTTTAGCAGGAGCGCTTTATCTTTTATAATGTTTTATAAATTATTTATTAACATTCTTGCTGCATTTTCCTGAGAAATTGGGTAGAAGAGCAGAATGTATAGCCAGCAGATTATATTCCAGAAGGAAGACGCCTGTGATTAAAAAACAATTTCCAACCCTTTCAAATACATAACTTTATTTTAGATGAGCAGACTGCTATTTTTGTATCACTCTCCACCATTTTAAAGAAAATCCCATATTTGTTCTCTAGATATATGAGGAGACTGACGTTAATGCAAGCAAACTAAAAAGCAGTCAGAGTGCTTTAGTTGTTGCTTAAATAATCTGTTGTCATTTATAGAAGAGATGCGTTTCCCAAAGTGCTGGGGAACGTGCCTGGTTTGCTGATTGAGAGGAGTTCTGATAGGGGTGACAGGGAAAAGGCCAAAACGTGGCTGACTCCCACAGAAAGGGAGAGCAGGTTTTGTGCTTTTGGCTCTTGGTGGAAATGGTGCCCTGTTTTCCCCGGACATCTGACCCGGGGGAGGGAAAGCAGCGGCTTTGTCCCTTCTGGGTGGCCGCAGCCCTGGCAGGTGCCTTGGCATGGCATGGTATGGCATGGCATGGCATGGCTGGGAGCAGACACACAGCAGCTCCTGGTGCCTCGTCCGGCAGCTCGGGGCGAATATGGCATCAGGCCTGCATGAACAGGAGCACTTGCCTTACCCAAAATGGATTTTTCCCCTCTGACTACAAAGGGAACTGACAGCAGGGTTGGGTCGGGGGCACCTGGGGATCCTGCGAGAAGCCTGCCGCTGCTGGAAACATCTACAGCTCAGCAGGGCCACGCAGAAGTGGCACAACTGGAAACAGGACTACTTGTGCTCCAGCACCCACCCCGCTGTTCTCCCGGGAGGACCCAGAAAGCAGGTCTGTCATCCCTCCAATTCTACTCCGGTTCAGTCTGGCGATGCTGTCACCGAGACATTCTCACGGCAGGGATCGCAGCCATGCAGCAGCACAACTCAGCTGGAAATTAAATCAAACCACAGGCTCCAAGACACTTATTAATATGCTCTGTATACTGAGGATTAGGCTTTTGGTGACACTTAAATTGAATTCTAATGCTATTTTGAAATATATAATACGCTGAATTTACTTCACCTCAGGTTTGAGTTAATGGTTTATTAAATTATGCACCTTGCAGTAGCGAAGCTGTTTCCTGGTGTAGGACACCGAGCCTTGCAGGAACAATGCAGAGATTCTGCTGAGCTCATCCACATCCTCCCTGGTCAATTATTAGGTCTGCAGGTGTCAGTGAATGTATTATACCGCTGGCTGGAGTTTCACCCTCACCGAAGAGGTATAATTGGGGCTTGAGCTGGGAATTCTGTAGTGAAGCAAATTACAGTTTGAGTTTAGAGATCTGGAGTTCGTTTTGGTGTGGGCAGCAGAGGACTTGAAGCAGATGCTGCCAACACTGAAGTCTCTCTTTCTAATGCAGGATATTTTTTTCCTCTAATACTCAGTGTTTTGGCCTGCAGTGAGTTACCCTCTGTATTTTATCTGTTAAGGCACACTTTTTTAAGTGTTTTGGATAAATCACTTCCCAGGTGCCTGCGGGTTTGAATGCTCTTTTTGCTGTCCTCTGCCTTTGTGAGCATCTTGCTTATTACCCCAGTTGCTTTTATTCTCAGGATAATCTTTTATTTCTGAAGGAGTCTCTCTGTACTCCCTTTCTATCGACTGGCTGCCTCAGCTGTCACTGACGACTGTGCTGCCCCTGGTTAATGAAGCTGTGACACCTCTTCTGTCTCACCCTGTCTCACTGGTATGAAGACTCTCCATCCCTGTCACCTCCTGCAGCTGCCACCTGCACCCTGCCACCTGCACCCCCCCGGGATGCATCACTGCATCCCTCCTGCTGGTGCAGACCCATGACGATGTCTCGGGTCAGACCAATGGATGGGAAAGGGCTGTCACACACATGAATGTATGCGTGGTGCACTACCCTTAGTGAAAGGCAGCAAAGGTTATTGAAACCAGCCCTAAGGTCATGGTCTGCACTATAAAATGCTGTGCCTGCTCTGAGGCCGTGGGAATGGTGTGTAGGGACCACAGCCTTAGTCCTCTGTGAGATTATGCAATGGTTTCCTTTCGTATATTAGTGAAGGGGCAAAAGCCAGTAAAGAATGACCGACCTAAATGGCTTTTGCTCCTGAACAGGCGTCATACCTCAGGGGATCATTTTCTATGTCAAGGAAAAAGTGCACAATTTGTCTTATCATACATTTGTTTCCGTTAAATGTCAGCTTTGCCTCCCCTCCTGGCGCAGCCGCGAGCCGTGTGTCGTACGGCGTCTGCCGGCTCGCTCTGCTGGTTGGCCCTTGGCAGCAAAGAAAGCATGACAGAGTAAAATAGAGGCTGAGGTTTTTATCGGTTTAATCACTGTAAAATGGGATGGTCTCTTCCCAGGAAAGGAGATTTCCCGATAATGTAACCAGGACAAAGTCTGTTGTATTCAATGTGTCCTCACGTTGTCCCCATTGTCATATGGCAGAATGGAACGACTGTTCCAGTTGTCCCCACGGCCCTGGCCAGAGGGACAGCCCACAAGCCCCTGCTCCCTGCTGCCCTTTGCTGGGCACTCATTACAGTCACCATCTATAATTCAGTTGAGCTGTTGTGCTTTCTGCTGGAAAAGGGAGAGAGAAGGCTACTGGGATTTTCGCCATTCTCCATTTATCTTTGTTCCTGGCACTCTTCAAAAACTGCCATCAACAGCTCCGTAATCACAACCTTTATTTCCAAACACAGAACACTGGTGTTTATTCCTCTCTACACTTGAGCCACTTTCTGTAGGGATTTTCCTGTTTCTAAGACACAGTGCTGGTGCCTGGAGTGTTCCTGAGAGCAAGGACCTTCCTCGGGTTGGTTCAGCCAAGCATCCCCATGTGCTTCAACCCCTGTTGCCCAACACAGAGGCACTGTCAGTCTGGTTTTATAGTGTCCCCACACAGATATTTAATGCTTTGGGGAGCCTTTGACTTTCTGAAACAATCATATTCTGCTCATCTCATGCTTTTGCATTTCCTGCACCTGTCCTACTGGGAATTTGCCTTACGTGCACAGTGTAAAACTTTGTAGGAAAAGGAATCCCCATAGAAGATCAATCCCCTCCTCAGCCTGCAGTGAGGAGTGGAGCTGTGACATCAGTTCTATTGTGCGTGGTCTGAGTGAGGTGCAGATTCAGCCCTGGCTCCTCCCGCAGTGCTTGGCACTGGCACAGAGAGCTCCAGCCTCAAATGCTGTTGCTCTTTTGGGTTTATTGAACATTAAATCCATCATAAAAATATGCAGAAAGAAAAATGAATGCGACATCCTTAAGGTCATTGGTTGCCATCGAGGTGATGTGACTGTGTGGTGTGTTCTGTGACACAGAACACGTGTCATGGGCTCGACTCCGAGTCATGGAGCTGTGTCCTCTTTTCATAGAAAAATACAGCAAATACGTCCTATAACCTGCTACCTGTGCAATGCAGCACTCTGATAAACAGTAATTATAACTATTATGGGATGTCATCTCCTCTGCCATTTATTGACCTTTTCTTCAGTGTAATTTTCTTCTTGGGAGTCCAGGTTACTAAATACCTTGGGAAGAGCAGCCATGTGAGCATCTGGGACAGCACAGCCATCAAGACCTGCTCAAGTGCTGAAAGGTGCTCCATTTTAGACTTGTTTAATGTTTACATTATGGTAATAAATCTGGAAACCTCTGAGAAAGTAAGTTTTTTTCTGAGTTCACCTTGTAGTCGTCAAGGGAAAGATGTTACAACTGTTGGGCAGTGGGATGCTGCTAAAAGAAATTATCTAAAATAGCTTTTCTGTCTGTAATAGCATTTCAGATCCTAGAGCCTTTTCAAGCTCAAAGTGACCCAAAATCACTTGTACAGTGAGAAACAGCATCCTTCAAGGGAACTAACTCCTCATTTTCAGGTTTTGTAGAATCAAACAGGAAATCCATTGCAGATTCAGAAAATAATATGATGAAGTAAGTTTTGGAGGGGCAGCTCTGAACTTGGGAGAAGAGGTGGTACCATGTTTGGGTTTTTACAATGGTTTGCTGAAATCACATGAATTCACACCATCAGCTAAGAATATCAATTGCTTTAAAATGTCACCTTCCTCATAGCTTTACTCTACATGAAGCAGACCTAGGCACTGTGTTTAGGCATGGCAAAGGGGGGATAATGTGTCCTACTCGCTGTGACCTTCGGCAGAGCATCCCTCCCCAGAGCTCCCTAGTGCTGCAGGGACTGGGGCTGTGTGAGCTCCAATTCCCAGCCTGCCACTCGGGTTCTGGGGGAGGAGGATGTGGAGAGGGCTTGATTAAAAAGTGCTTTTGCTTTTTCTCTTGAAGGATGTTTGCAGTGAAAACTGTATGTGAAATTTATACTCCTCTCATATGATTCTGACTGGTTTTAGTGCACAAATTCTCAGAAGAAAATGTATTCAATAAAAATTTGATGTGGAACTATAGCTCAGCAGAATCTTTTTCAGAAATCCAGCTCTGGGATATTTATTTTGTATCTAGTTTCAGTTTTTGTGCCTATTCCTTCTGCAGATGCCCTCGTTAGCCTGCTAACAGCTCATGAAGAGCTCAGCCCCTCTCGTGCCCCATCCCAGCACTGCCCAGGGCATTCCTGCAGTGCCTGTGGGGAAGGTTTAGGAGAAGGCTCAGGTGTGTGGAGTGCTGCTTAGGGCTGCTGCAGTTGGCTTTTTCCACGAGCAAATCCTGCCTTTTGTTAGTGAGGAGAGCAGAGGGCCCAGCAGTCACTCAAGCTGGGGGGCTGAACATGCAGTAGGTAAAACGTTGCCGGGCTGATGGGCAGTGATGTGGCCAACAAGAATGTGGTGTGCTTGGTTTATGACAAGTCTATTGGAAATAGTTTTAGCAGGAAAGGTGCGATAAATCTGGATTTATTCTCATTTGATGCTCAGCATACAGAAGGAGATGCTTCAGGGGAAGTAGGAAAGAAATCTGGGATGGCCACGATGAAAATTGCAGTGTAGAAAATTGCAGCTGTGAGCCTCTAAAGCAAGCGAGTCAGTGCCATGATCCTGGTATCTGGGATGGGTTAGCACCAGTGTGAAGGGGAGAAGAGATGGAATTCTTTCCAGGCTTCGGAACAAGTGACAGTGATGAGTAAAATCCTCACTGGCCCCTTGATTTCCAGCCCTTGTTCCAAAAGGTTCCTGTTTGTTTTCCAAAATTGCAAGTGAGTGGCAGTTTGTGAGACAGGCCTCTGATTTGTCCTGCTGCCTACTCCTGCCCTGTGCCAGGAGCAGCATCTTTGGGCAGTGGTGCCTGAGGAGGCACAGAGTCACTCTGTAAGCAGAAATCCCAAGGCTGAATCCTGTGTTCAGTGTTTCAGGGTCACCCGAAAGATCTCAAGCAGGTTTCTGGTCTGGTGTACTGCGGGAACACAGATCCCGAGCAGCCAGAGCGGTGCCCTCTGAATCACCTCCTCCTCAATGCATTTGAATGCAGAGCTGGAGCCTCGAGACAACTGAGAGCATTTTCCTAAGGTTTAGTGATAAACTTCTGTCTCCTGTGAGTGAGCAATCTGCTGCTTTGCCACTTTTTTCAATTTAGACGGGAGTACACTGAAGCCCTCTTGCAAAAATATTTATTGTGTCAAGCAAAACTGGAGGGTTTGGGTTGTACTTCTCTAGTAATTTTTTTTCTTTACTTCTAGTCTTCTCATATCAAATTTTCACTGGAAAAGTACTGCCCAGAGGCATGGGAAATGGCATATGGCTTTATGAAATATACTCCCGTGCTAGGATACACCATGTTTTTATTTTGTGACAGTCCAGGATTCAGTGCGTGGCCTAAATATTGTGGCATCCTATTTGATTTTTGAATTGTTGGATGGAATAGACACTATAGCTCATGGACAACACAACCATTTTTCCCTGTAGTTTACCCTTTTTCTAGATTACTGTCTGTAAGTTTCAAAATGGAATAGGATTCCTCCCTAGTTTATAAATTAGGGCCATATTACAGCAGCATCCAGTAATGCTGCTATATTTCAGATGGTGTCAGGGTTTCTATTATAAACCTTATTTTACAGAAGTTTATAGCTTAACCATAAAAATTTGCTGTGTACTGGGGCTCAGGATGTAACAGCTGCATCTCTGCCATGCAGAGGGTGTGTTTGCACGTAGTTCCTGCAAGCAGAACAAACCACATTTCCTGTGTATGTTTATACATAGAGCTCTGTATAATTGTATTAAAAATCAGTGTAAGTTTATCGTAAGTTTTTATTTTCAAAGTTAATTGCTTGAAAGCCAGGAAATGCCCCCTTTGACAGGAGCTCTGGAATGTTGCCAGAGGGGTGCTGGCTCCCAGTGCCCTGGGAGGCTCCAGTCTGTCGGGGCGATGTCAGGTTTTCTTGAACCAGAAAAATGAGACAGGACAGAGCCTTTTTCAGAGCAGGAGCTAAGTAAGGGATCTGCTGATGGCTTTTGCGAACCTGGAGTGATTAGCTGGGAGCACTGTTAAGCTTAAGGGCTGTTCTTACTCACTGAGGGATATCTGGCCCACGCAGTAACAATTGGCCATAAATATCTCTGCTCTACCAAAAGAAACCCTGAGAATGGATTTGCATACAGGCTGTACTTCAGATAATATCTGCAAGCTTACGCGGCTGTGAACGTGTATCATCGGTGGGTTTTCTTATGTTGACATATGAGTAAGATACCAACAGCCTCTTTTAATAGCCCTGCATAATGCTCACACCTGCTGCAGTATAATTTGCTGCATTTCAGCAAATAAGCTGGCTGAAGGGAGTCAGGAATGTCATCCCACAGTGCCGTGAGCTTCCGTCAAAGGAGACGAACTGGGGCTGTTTGTGGCCCGGCGCTGTGTGCAGCCGTCTCACAGCTGTGGGGGTGTCGTTCTGCTTTGGCTCCAGCAGCCACCAGCAGAGGAGCACTTCAGGTTTCCAAATACCCTAATAACGAAGGACACAGATTTGACGCGAATGTCAAAAAACAAAAAAAACCCCACACAATCTCCAAGTTGGCGTGAACCTCACGGCAGCTAGATATCTCTTCTGTGACATTTTGGCTCTCATGGGCTTTCCATCTGCAGGAGTTTAATGCCAGTGTCAGACAGGCCTATGTTTAAGCTCATGTTTTTCTGTGTGATAAGGCATTCTGACCTTAGTGCCGTTGGCCTGCGTTAATTCTCACTCCAAAATTATGCCTGGTCAGAGTGGCTGGATCAGATCTCTCGGGCACTGTGGTGGAGAGCACAGCGCTGGCTGGTTCTGCTTTAAAAGTCTCATTGAATTCCAGCTGGGAGCACGTTTTTACCATCATCTCCCCAGATGCTCTGCATTGTTTCCCATATGTATTCAAACCTGAACAACAGCACACTGTTGGCTGTGTAAGATGTCATAACAGGGCACGTGGCATTGCATGGTGATAGGGGTGTTGCCCCACAGGTGACCCCTAATCCAACTCCCTGCAATGTGCACGGAGCTCGGCCATGTCCATGAACACACCTGCACAGTCTCGTTAATTAATATCATGTTTTACATTCCATTTTAATAAAGCCTTTTCATTACAGAGCTTGTTCCCATGGTAGGATAAATTGAAATTCTTTGCAAGAGCATTATAATTAAGCTGTAGCGCAGTGGGGAGGGATGTGTGCATGGGTACAAATTGAAAGAGGAGAAATTTAGGTTAGATAATAGGAAGGCATACTTTACTGTGAGGGTGGTGAGACACTGGAACTGGTTGTCCAGGGAGACAGTGGATACCCCAACCCTGTCAGTGTTCAGGGCAGGTTGGAGAGGGATTGGAGGAGCCTGATCTAGTGGGAGGTGTCCCTGCCCATGGCAGGGGCCGTTGGGACTGGATGATCTTTGAGGTCCCTTCCAACCAGTTAACATTCTATAATTCTATGATTCTGTGTGTTTTGCTTGGTCAGTGTCTGTCTCAGGGTCTCGGCAGCAGGCGATCCCGGCAGGCTCAGGCAGTGCTCCTCTGCCTTGGGCCTCAGTATTTCTGCCCCAGAGGTACCTCTTTGGGCTTGGGTCATATTTCACGGGCTGGAGAGACAGGAAAAAAACCTCTCCAAGGCAGTCCAAATTAGTTCCCCAATTTTTGGCTCACTGGACCACTGCAGCTCTCAGACGTGCCTGTGGCAGCTGGGACAGTGTCAGGGAAGCAGGTTTCATTGCTGAGTTTGGTTCTGCAGGTGATTTATTTACCATAAGCTGGAGTTGGGGACCATTCCAAGGTGACACCACGGTGGGGATGAAGGGGTGAGGGTTCTGCCATAGGGAACCAGTTTGGGGTGTTTCTTCAGTTACCAAAATAACCAAAAGTGGCAATACAGTAGGTGAAATACTTTGTTATTTTAGGTCTGTTGTGGCTTGCTCCTGTAGTTTAAAGATCAATACACCGAGGGCATACACAGCGGTTCATAGTGGGGAGAGTCCCTTTGAGGAGCATGAGGAAATGGGTTCACTGTGGGATTAGAGAGTCCCTGTTCAAGAAAGGCAACTCAGCAAGAGGAGGTAATGGAGTTGTGTCAGAATTACTTGTGAATTTGGGAACAGATTTTTATTTTCTCTTTGACAAAAACTAGGGTTTATAAAAAGAGACAAAACCTGCCCGGGAGGAGCAGTTGTGTTCCTGCCACCAACCTCAGGGATGCTGATTTACGAGATGTGCAGCGAGGAGATGGAAATGCTTCATTAGCAAGCAGCAGTGCATGCTGGCCGGAGAAGATCCTAATGGAGTAAATTAGGAGGGAAACATCTGTTGCTTTCTATTTTGGTTTTAGTGCTCAATCTGATGCTAATCCTGGCCCTCTGTGACCTTTTTATATGTCCCCTCATTCTAAATATGAGACATGTTTTGTTTATTAGCTGTGGATGTGTGTTGCACCCTTGGAACTGAACTGCCTCAGAGTTCATATCTACCCTCCAGGAGAAGTTTGTTTCCTTCTTGTTTTCTTTCCTTCCCAACACCTTGCAGGCAAAATGTTCGAGGTGGAAGCAAAGGAGAAGCAGTAGAAGCCTGAGCCAGGCAGAGAAAGATGTGTGTGTACATATGTATGCATATATAAGGGGCAGAGTTCTGCCTTCTTCCCCCTTTTGTATAGTGATTTTGTCATTAAAAAATGACAGCTTATAACACAAATTTAAAGTCTTGGTTTGTACAAAATTCATGGCATGTTTGGGAAAAAGTATTTCTCATGGCATCATTTGTAAATATCCAGGTTTGGTGCAAAGAGAGAGGTGGCATGCAGAAATTCTCTTCTAAATCCTACTTTTTCCACTGGCCAACATGGCAGTGGCAGGCACAGATCCACTCTGCTGCTCCATGAATTCAGCTGGAGCAACTGCTGACAGGCCCTCCCAGCAGTGAGGAGTTCCCCTGTTTGCAGGGAAGGGAGATGGAGCCAGTGGGATCCTAACCCCATCTGGCATGGGGAGTGTTGATACTGCAGGTCTGAGCTGCTCAGCACCAAGTTGCATTTGCAGAGTTTTGTTCAAGGCTTAAAACACTTGCTCAGATTAATGACCAAAAATGTCAAATATGTCCACAGCTAATTATTCATTAGATGTGTAATTAGTGTGAGATGATCATGACATTTTACTGTTATTAATTTTTATACTCTAATAGGAATTAAATCAGTCTGCGCTCACAGAACAACAGTTGGAACTGGCACCAGAGATGCCTTTGTGGGGCTGGAAGATGCTCCCACAGCGCTGCCCAGCTCTCTGAGGGAGTGTTGGTGCTGCTGGGTTTCCTGTGACCAGTTTTTAACTTCCTGTTGTATCTCTGCTCTAAATGGAGGTCTGTGGGATGCAGGAAGCCAGGCTGAGCCTACAAAATACCAAGCCTACTCACCTTCATTAAAGTAATGATAAACTCAAAAAAGCAAAGCCAAACTTATTGAGTTCTGTTCTTTAGAGACTGGCGGGTTTCTGGCTTTGTTGTCTTTTACTACCCCAAGAACAGATGCAGGTTGACAAGTGGCATCAGCCAAGGGACACAGCTTTATAAGGTTGTGTTGAAGCAGGCTTGGAAGTAGCCAACTGAAATCTGATTTGTAGCCAAGTAGAATAAATTGGAACTGATAGTTACTCAATTAATGGCATGGGCAGCAAGGTGAGGTCTCCTCTCAAAATAGCAGAATAAGGTTTCCTGTGAGGGAGGTTTGGGAAAACAGGGCACGGCACCAGGTTTTCAACCAAATCCAGCCATTAATCATCAAAGTAGCGGGAGGGAGATGTGATTATTATAGAGAGGCTCAGCAAAAGAGTTTAAGTGAGCACTTCCCAGAAGGGCGATGGAATCCAAGCCTGAGCCAGTGGACATGTCCCAGAGCCTGCCTGGAGCTGAGGATTCTCAGGGCAGTGTGGTATGAACCAGTACCTCAATCCTGCAGGAAACAGCAGCAGGAGCAGAGATAGGCTGTCCTCTGCTCCTGGGCTGCTCCAGGCACCCATGACATCCTGGGCACAGAAACTCAACCTCTTCTGTCACTCACCTGTTAAAGCAGAGCTCCCTTCCCATCTGAAAATGTTGTCTTTCCCTGCTGAGGACTTCAGTAAGAATGGGCAACTTGGGTGTCATTTTAGTGCTTTTTGTGCATCCAGGGATGCAGAGTAAGGGGGTTGGTTCATGCATTCACCAGACTTCCTGCAAACTCCTGTGGTGTGGTGGCTCAGATCTTTGGATAACTGCACAGTGATGAAGTTGCCACAGTTGTCTCCACCACAAGCAGACCAAGAAATATAGAAAGGCTTTTTTTCTTGAATCAAAAGAAAAATTTCTTCCAATGCAAATGGCCTCTGCAATAATATCAGCATTGCCTCAGGCTTGCACAAGCTGAATGGAAGAGAAGCTGAGTTCATAGTTTTCAGCAGAATGGTTTTAAGCTTTATCAGTTCCGTGTATAAGCAGGAAAGGAAAACTCATTTTATCTGGAATAATGAAATCCTTTGGTTGCATTTAAGGACAGGCCAAACAAATAATTTAACAGGGAAGTTCATGTCAGTTGGAAGCTGACTGTATCCATGTGAACCATAGTGGAGCTATGGGACCTGTACTGGGCTTTGAGCAGCCTGAAGCAGCAGCAGGACACAAGAGCTTGTGTGAGGACACAGTCAATCCCCTCAGCCCAGGCTCTGCAGTCAGCAGACCACAGGACTTCCCTGCTCCAGCCCTGGGCACATCCCTGGTGCTGTGGCAGTGGCACATCACTGGTGTCCTGCTCTCTAGGTGGGAACTGCCCACTCTGTTACGGGCAGGAGAGAGCAAAGCAAAGGGCAGAGGGGGTTTTCCCAAAGCCTGAGAGTTCTGCTAACATGAGCTTTGGTGGCTGAGGCTGGGGTGTTGTGGCGAGTCCCCCAGGACCTTGGGCTCCATTCCCATTGGGCCAGGCAGCAGTGCTCTGCGAGAATTCATGGAAAATGCTTCAGCAGTGAACAGCAGGCCCATCATGGGCTTCCCCTCAGAGGGTGACAGGTCATATTTGGGTTTTGGCACAGGAACTGTCCCGGCCACTGGGAATGAGAACAAGGGAAAATCTGTGCAGATTAGCTCAGATATTGAGCTAATAAAACCATAGATGAGGTCTCAACTATGAAACATTTCTCAAGTTGTAATGCAAATATGGTCCAACATCTGTGGTCTTTCATTAAAAGTGAAGTTACGGGAGTGAGATTTCATTCAGCGACACTAATTTGGGCCTGCAGAATTATTAACGATTTGATATTGTGGCTTCCTCATTATGAACTTCTCTGATAAAGAGGAATTAATTTTTCTGTGCTGTTAGAAGTTGTCAGAGGAGATCCCTCCCTTCCTGTGTAACTGAATCAGAAATTCCTCTTGTACGTGGGTTGACCCCTTCCCTCTGGAGAGCACATTAATTGAAGCTGCACTCCCATTAAACTGGTGCTGTGGGAGAGGAGTGTAAAAACCATGCAGAATAACAGTGGAGGAACTTGTAGGAGTATTAAGCAAGGCAGAGGGTGCTTTTGGATTGGGACTGTGAAGAGGAGACTGTCTAGAGAAGAGAAGACTGAGAGGGGATCTCATTAATGCATATAAATATCTCAAAGGTGGGTGTCAGAGCACAGTGCCAGGCTCTTTTTGGTGGTGTCCAACCACAGGATGAGGAGCAATGGCCATAAACTAAAACACAAAGTTCCACCACAGCATAAGGAAGAACATATTTCCATGGAGGCTGGCAGAGTATTGGCACAGGCTGCCCAGGGAGGTCATGGGACCTCCCTCTCTGGAGACATTCCAAACCTATCTGGACATGTTCCTGTGTAACGTGCTGTAGGTGACCCTGCCTTGGCAAGGGGGTTGGACTGCATGATCTCCAGAGGTCCCTTCCAACCCCAACTATTCAGTGATTCTGTGATTTACAAGAGAGACAAGACTGTGTTCTCAGCAGTGCTTCATCCTATCAGTCTAAAGCAGTGTGATATGGATGGGGGGGTTCACTCTGTTGTGGTTGTGCTTGCACAAACACTCAGGAGAGCTCCAGGTGTTCTCTAATATTGCATTGATGGCCTCCTGGTTTCTTGCTGACAAAATTGCCACAGTTCTTAATATCAGCCTGTCTGCATTCATCAGCTGCAAAGGTCTTCCATCCTGTTGGGCTCTGGAATAGTATTAGACAGCAAGTGGAGAAAGTGTAGGAAGCCAGTACGATAATTTTTTAATCTAACCTCCCCTGTACCAGGAAGTCACTGGTGATGGCTGGAAGTTGTGATGCAAAATGAAGAAATGCTGGATGTCATTTTAGTGAAGCATGTGGAAATGTGTTTTTCAATATTCCGCTTGTGTCCAGCTACAGTGCTGAAAAAACCCCACACGGCCTCCACAGCACTCCTGTCCAGGTCCTGCAAGGGGTGAGTGTGCCTCAGGAACATGGAGCAGTCCTTGGAAGGGGGATGCTCGAGTCATACAGGATGCTCAGGTCCCATTGAGCATCCTGTATGGATTCAAGTGCCCTGCTCTGCCACCCCTCAGGAGTTACTGTCTGCAAGAGCATCTGTTGCTCCTTGCAAAGACTGTCCTGTCACTCACGGAGGCGATGCAGTGCAGCACCATCACTGTTCACGTGGGATATTCCTGGCCAGGACAGGTCTGTCCTGATGCACTGCAGAGCCACGCACAGGAACCTCCTGCTGTGGGAGGATCAGGCATTTGACTTGGAACCACGCTCTTCTTTGGCATAAACATCAACCCTACCTGCAAAGACTGTCAGATGGACCCCATGGCCTCCAGCAGCCGCTGCTGGATCTTTCTGCTTCCTTGCTAGTGGGAAGATTATCAGTTTGGCACGGCAGTTCCAGCGGCATCCCTTTGAGGCTGCTTTGGAGCCCAGTAGTATTCAATATTTTATCAATCATCTGAAAGAAATTATAAAATCATTACCTGCAAGTTTCATCACCACTTTGATTTGTGAAGTTTTGCAGGGTAATAAATATTGATGAACATTGGTCACAGAAATTAATCCGAACATGGTGATTAGAGATGCGTAGAGCTGTCAGCACATGTTTGCGTTGAAAAGCAAGCTTTTGCATGAAAAGAAGGTGAGAGCAAGCTTGCAGGGTAGCAGTAACCAGCAGTGTCTCTGGAAATGGCTTCCACTCCATGAATGTCCAAATCTGGGCTTGCTGGGACACTCTGATGAGCAGTGCTAGTGTGCACCCAGCCACAGTCCTTTTGCTTTAACAGTGAGAAATGGCAGAGCTTTTAGAGGAGAGATTCTAGTAAGAGGACAAAGCAGCTCAGAGAGGCGACCAAGCAGTGATTTGGTCACACCCTATTAAACTGCACTTGCATTGAGACAGTCGTAGCAGATGAAAGCTCAACAAGGGACACAGACCTCACAGGGCCCAAGTCAGCAAAATGAAAACTTGCACTTGTGTTTACTGTTTGAATGGTGAATGCAGTTCCTCAGAGAGTGAGCTGTTATGGCTCTGCCCCTCTGAAATGTGGTGGGTTTGGGGAGATGTGCATCCTGCTCAGGCAGGGTCCCTGGTGAGGACTGGAACGCACCATCTGTGTGGCTGTGCCACAAAGCAACAGGCTGGGTGTGAGCAGTGCCATTCCCCAGGCTTAAAAGCTAGAAAAGCAGGAAAGAGAAAAGTTTGCAGGATGAGCGTTGAGCTCTGCAGATCTTGGAACCTGCAGGTCTGTGGGGTCTCTGCCCAAGGTTCCTGCATGGCAGCAAAGGGCCTTTGCAAAGGAAGGGATGCTGCTGGAGTTGCACAGTGGGCAGGACACTGGCACTGGGGCTGGAGTGGAGCAGGGAGAGAGGGGGTTGCAGGGCTGGGAGGATATTTATGTGTGAAAGGCTGTCAGAGCTGGAAAGATGAAAATCTGTTGTGCTCTCCCAGGGCTCCTAACTTTCTCCCGTCAGGCAGCTGGCAGGATTTCTCTAAATATTTGAGATGGTAAAGGGCTTAAACTGGATTAATCCCAGACATGAGCAATTATAATTGCAAGTGCACCATTATCTGAGCACTCTTCTGATGCTATTTTGGCACTGATATGTGACACAGTGACAGGGAGGGTGTGGGGGTCAAGTGCAAGGTAAGGAGAGCCCTTCCTTGGGACCTTGCTATCTGGTTTGCAGCAGACCTGACCTCCCAGCAGATGTCCCCTGTGAGGCATCCCCTTCTCCTCATCCCAGAGCTGCAGGAAGGGGTCCCAGATACTTCAGGCTTCAATAACTGCATTATGTAGCAACTGTTTTTACTAAATGGCTAAATACCCATTAAGAACAAGGATAAACCCGGTGCATATGAGTTTCAGTTGGAGCTTGGATTGCTTTTTTTGGAACAAAGCTCAGTCTTCTGGTTTTTTTCTGATGGGTCTCAGAAAGCAGACGTGGCTGCACAGACAAACCCATGCAGACAGTTGCTGGGGAAGAGCATGGCAGGTCGAACTGTGAATCACGAGTGGAAGGAAAGTGTGAGGCCCAGCATGGGCTCCCCCTCTCTCAAGGGGGGGACACACCAGTGAGGAAGCCAGAGCCTGCTGGGCAGTCACACAGGGGTCTGTCAGAGGCAGGAACAGGAGCTGGGGCTGCCAGCATGGGAGGGGCAACCCCTGCCCATCAGCCCCAGGTGGGGGTTGAGGGGCTGAGCAAGGAATGTGATGTAGCAACAGATGCCCCAGGAGCACCATTGCCTTTATGGTTTCATATCTGAAAGGGACAGGGTGTTAAAAGAATCTGATGTTTTTAAATGTGTTTGTATTTCCTTGTTGAATTTAACTGGTCGTAGTGATTGTCAGTGTATTATTAACTGGGAAATCAGTCTGTTGGGCACAAAGCAAGATCCTCGATCCTGGCAGTGAAGGGTACACTGGGGGGAAACACACCACACAAAATCATTCCCTTCTCTAGAGCCAAGAGGTCATGAATTTACCTCCTGCCTGGCTTCCAAAGAGATCCCCATGTTCCTGTCACTTGGAGGAGAACAGATCAGAGGACGTTCAGCAGGAGCTTGGGAGACTGGTGATATATGAGCCTCTTTAATGAAGTGTTTGCATATTGTGGTGTGGGAAGCAGGTAGGCAATAATCACCCCCACAATGCACTCAGCAGCCTCAGCATCTCTCTAGCCCGTGGGAAAACAGCTGCCTTCCATTTCCAGCAGTACAAGCCACACATCTTCCATGTTCCACATCAAAAAGTAAGGAAAAAGATGACATGAGTGAGCATCAGGCATGTTAGGAAAGACCATGATGTCCTGTCTGCTTGTCTGGAAAGCTGAGCAAAATCATCTGATAAAATTTTTGCTATGACTTCTGTTGGGGAAATGAGGTCAGGGTTTAGCTTTGTGATGAAATAGCTTTCAGGACCATGTGAGGCTTAATTGCAGATCTTTAATTAGCCATCCAGCAGGGCTTATCCCTCTGCAAAGGGTGTCACCAGCATGGGCAGCACAGCAGGAGAGCAGCACCACGGGGCTGCCAGTATTTAGGTTAAAGCTCAGCACATGTGCAAGACAGAGTTTCCTTCACAGGAAGGGTTGATGGGAACAAAGACAAGACAACTTCAGCATGTCACTCGAATATCTGCTGATCTCTGGTGCCTCTCTGGGTGTTTGAAAATGGTTTGAAGTTGAGGTGTCGATAAAAGGAAAGCTTCATAAAACAATGCCAACAAAAATAAATTAAATCCTTTTATCTGATTCCTCACTGGTCCCCTGAGGTTCGTGAGACATGGAGTGGGTGGACCACAAGGTCATCTGCAGAGTAAGCTGGAAAGGCTTTTTCCTAGCTGCATGAGCAGCTAAGTGGAGCATGCCAGAGAGTGTTTAGGATTTTGGTTTCACAATGGATTAAAAGATTTTAAAATCCATCTGCAGAATATCTTGAACTTTAGTGTTGTTGTGTGCTCAAAATATTGTTAGTCCTTTAATGTTTGATGTGCTGGAAGCCTGGAGGGGAATCAAAGGGGTTTGAAATGGCAGGGGAAGGGGAGGGTCTTGGCTTTACAGGGCCCTCTCTGGATGGGTGACACAGGACCCCCTGCCTGGAGAGACACTGCTGCCAGCTCAGAACCCCCTGTCTCTGAACCCTGTCCCGCCCCTCCAAGCAGGTGCTGAAGAAAGCTCTGCTGATACAGGGAATGGCATCACAGTGATGAATTGTCAAAGAAATTTATCTTCCCTTAGTCACCAGTTCCACTGTTTGTTTGTTTTTCTTAAAGCAAATGACAAGTGTGACTTTTCTTTGAAGTGCAGCCAGTAGGACCCAGAGGGCATTGACCCTTCTGGCAGAACATCCCTGAGCTTTCCCGTGTCTCTCAGGTGCAGCAAACAGGCAGAAACCTCTGAGCACGTTGTTATGGCAGATTATTGCCCTGCCATCTTCATTTAAGTCTCATGGCAACAAAAAAAGATTCAGAAGCACCTCAGAGCTGGTGACAGCTGTGGCAATTGCAGGCAGCTGTTGCTGTGGCTGGTGGCTGTTCCAGCCAGGTTTGTCGCTATTTTTAGGTATTTTTTATAGCAAGAAATTCAGTTAATGGCAGAATCTGAGTCTTAACAGTCCAAGAGGGTTTTTTCTCCCTAGGCTTTTCCCATTTTGTGAGGGTTCACTGCATCATGGCACAAGTTTTCAGCAAGACAGCAAGAAGAAAACCTGGGATGAGGGACCACCTGTAACCTCAGGTGGAACAGCAGCAATTAGTATTGCTTCATGCTGTACAACCAGGACAGAAAATGCAGAGAGGACCCTCTTTCCAGACTAGGAATACCACAGTTAACTGTTTCATTATAAAAAGTGAGATCAGAAAAGGCAACTATAATTGAAATTTGTTCTGTAGGAAAGGACTGGTGCTCAAAGGAGGAACTGAAGGTCAGCACAGGGGGTTTGCCAACCTTCTGCAAATTGCACTCCATTGACTGTGTTGCTGAACTTTATTTCTAAGTTATTCTGTAGAAACAAATCTCTTAACATTCACGTGTTTGCTCTGCTCTTACAAGGAATATGTGTCTTTAAAATTACAGGCAACATTATGGTAAATTTCATTATTATGATGTGCACAGGGAAATTATACTGATATAAACATTTATGTTAGAAAGTAATTGTTGAAATTTCAGCAAGTCATTCCAGTTTAGTGCCCAATCTGTAACACAAAACATTTCTCTGGTCACAGCTCTTTCTTCCAACCTGTAACATGAAACACCTCTCTGGTCACAGTTCTTTCTTGCTTACGGGATCAATAAATGAATTTGCGTTTGGAAGTTAGATAAACCCTCTGAATGTATTATAGATGCAAACAAATGAGGATTGGGGCTCTAGACAATATCTAATGAAGCTGACTCGACAGAGGCTGTTCCTGCTGAAGGGTGCCACAGCTCGGGGCGAGAAGGTTGGTGCCTGTTTCATCCCGTAATTATCCCATGGCTGATGCTCCCTTTGTATGTTCCTTGCCTAAGCATAAAGCTGGGGGCACCATGATAAGGAATTAATTACTGGGGATCCGCTGGCTGAATTAAAGAAAGCTCACGCTCAGCTGATGGTTTGTGACTGTATCTGTGCTTTGATCTCCTTGTAGACTCAGGGTGTTAACTCTCCCAATTATTTTCTCTGATAAATATTGCTAATCAGAAGGTCTTTCAGGAGAGATTTGTCCCTTTTCATGAGGTGGTTGCATTTTTCAGCTGCAGGCCCGAACTGGTGCTAAAAAGCCTTAGTTAAGCCCTACTCTGTAAAGCTGAATCATAAATGAGGAGCAGAGCATTGAGACAAATGCCAGCAGAAAGGCTGCAGCAGGACATGGTGGGAAGCACCTTTAACCTGCTGGGGAACTGAGCATTTCCCTTTCTGACAAGAGAAAACCTGGGAGCCAGAGGTTACTGTCCTCTTAGGCCATTGAGGAAAGTGTTCCCAGCTTAGGACTTACTTCAGGAAACAGATGAGATGCTTTGCCCTGTAGTGTAGGGTAAAGCTGCTATAGGTGCCTCAGCACACCCCAGTACAGCTCAGCATCAGGCATGGAATCAAGGGGACGCTTGGATTAGCATTCTGGAGTTCCTCAATACCAATCTTTGCCCTGTTACAGTGACTTTTCATTTACATTTTTTGCCAAAAGGCAACTGTGAAAAAGCCCTTGGACTAAACTCTCTCTGTAGGGGGTAAAGCAGCCTCCAGTAGATTTTAATGGGTTCTTGTCAAATTACTGAAAAAATAAATCCAAGTGCTCTTGGAGACTGAATGTTTCTTGTTAAACTCTCCAAAAAAGAATAGGATTGATTTGGAAATGTCACTTGTGATTTAAAAGCTGGAAGGTGAGAACGTCAGGATGTAATTAGCAGCAGCTGATTTTTCTTCTAGTTACTCCTTGTGGTCTGTGTGAAAATGTGATGCCCCCAAGTGACTGCTCCCACGTGCAGCACTGACCCTGACCTTGCTGCGGGACTGAGATTGCAGCCAGGAGAGAAGGACTGTGCTGTGCCCATTTCCAATATTAGGAGATATGAGTGTGAAATAGCACTGTCATATCCACCCCAAAGCCACGGGGACAGCAGTCTGCAAAGGGAAGGAGCAAAGTGTCTTTGCTGGGTTTCCCTGTCTGATGAAAATGAGCAAACGTGTGATGGTCCCTTTGCTCAGCAGCTCCCTGGAACAGGAGATGGGGCTTTGCACTCTGCTGTGTTGCTGCATCCTCCCTCTCGGTTTTGCCTCCTCAGCTGTGCTTTGAACATTAACCTTCTGCCTTCCTGTGTTTTTTCTTGCCAGGGAGAGTGCACACATTTTTGTTCCTTGTTATATTAGCATTTGCCAATGTAGTTGATGCTCTCCGAAATTAGATGTGCTACAATAAAAAGTCCAGAGTTATTGCCCTGATTTGAAGAGACTTTTTTAAGAGGTCTTCTGCCATTGGAAGGCAATCTTGCAGCAATTAATTGTAAAATTACATTTCAGGTGAACAGCACTCATCGTTTTAGAGATTAATTCTTCTGGAAATGTGGTCTTTCATCACACTAGGTATTACTTTTGACATAAACTCCTTTATTTCTCAAAAGTAGAATGTGAGCCTATAAATAGAAATCATATTGTGAATTCAGATTTAAACTGAAATCACTGATATAAAGTATTCAAGATACAGTCTTTGAAAAGGTCTGATTGTGATAATCCCTCAGTGTTAGAATTATATTGTGCTGCCAGAGGTATGAAAAGACCCAGTCTCTTTTTTTCAGCTACAGTAAGTGTAGCCATTGATCAGGCTCACCCGGTCCATTCTGTGTCTACGGTGCCCTGATGATGTGCATTCCTTACACTCCTATTATCTTTGTTCAATTTGAATAAGATTCAATTTCCTGATGTCTAAGGCTCATTGTACCTTGCAAATTGTTATCCTTACTTGTAAAAGAGGACACATTCATTCTGTCCTCCAGTAACTGCAGACAAAGGGCCGAGCTAAGGGTGTTACCATGTTGTGGGAAGAAGACAGATGAGGTGTGCTGGGTGCTTGGCAGGTCACCTGCACGTGCCTGGCTGTAGCTGCTCCTGGGACACTTCCAGTGAAGTGTCTGGATTGACTGGGAAGGGCAGGAAAAGAAAATGTGTTGTGGCTGGTATGTGGAGAATGCTGAAGAACTCTGCTGAGGTCATGGGGGACAGAAGGGGATGTCTACATGTGGTGCACTCCACAGCTTGGGTTCTTTGAGTGGGCCAAGAAAAATCTGCACTGACTGTTCCCTGGGTCCAGAGTAAGAGGTCCCAGGCTTCCTGTACTTCATCGCAATGATTTCACCTAAATTTCCATTTCTGTTGTGATACTGTAAATGTGTGTGAATCCCACACTGTTTAGGGGAGCTGAGGAAGTGTTGGATGCTGTACCTGGAGCAGAAGGGAGAAATTTCTTGGGTTTGCTGCTGCTGCTGCCAGAGCCTGATCCCTACCTGTGGCTGGGATTACCTGATGAATTTGTGCTGCCAGAGTCAGGTACAGCAAGGCCAAGGAAAAGGGGTGATGAAGGAGGCAGTGCAGGGGCTGTGGCTGCAGCACAGTGGCCAGGGCATCGCTGGCATCTGGAACTGGGGAAGGCGGCGTGGCACAGGCTCCTGCTTGCTGGAGCTGTGGGCCCTTGGTGCCAGCCCTTCAGTGCCAAACTGGAGGGATTCTTAGAAACCACTTCCCAGTTTGACTCTTTTTTTTTTTTTTTTTTTTAAGGGAAAACCCCATCTTGAAGCAAGTAAGAGCCGTGGGGGGAGACTGCTGATGTTTCTCTGGTGGGAGCAGTGCAGCATAGGGGTAACACAAGGCTCACCACACCTGCAGGGAGAAGACAGCAATATTAATGCCTTCTATGTCTGCCAAGTCAATTGCTGGAAAAATCCTTCCATAAGTCCTTGCTTGTTTGGCAGGGCAAGGAGAGTTTTTGGAGCAGGAGGGTGCTGTGCTTGGCAGTGGGACTGACCCGTGCCCCCACAGGTGCTGCCTTCCCTGGGCAGCAGTGCAGTGTCTCACCTGTGCTCGGCCATCCGTGCCGGCGCTGCAGCTCTGAGGGCAACAGTGAGGACACTGTAACCCCACACGACCACTGGCCCAAGCAGCCAGGCTGTGCTGTCACACCAGCCCTCGTACACAGCTCTGCATCCCCTTTTCCCTGTGGTGCCACACAGAAGAGTCAAGGATGCATCTGCACTGTAACCAGCTTTTTGCATGGCAGAGCTACAGATTACACAGCAGAGTCTCTGGGCTGGGGCAGGATATGCTTAGCCCTGTACTGCACATTCTTGCATCCCTCCATCCCAGTGGCAGTCACCCTGCCATCTCCTTCTCAGGCCTGGCAGCTTCCCTGCAAAGGCTCTGAGAATGTCCTTGCAGAGTCCTTCATCTGTCAGTGTTTTTCTGGTGCTGCTCTGGTGACATAATGAGCCTTTGTCAAGGAGTAAATGAGTTCAGAGGAGCAATGAGGTGACCCAGCACTTTTCAGGTGATTAGCAGTGAGTGATGCTGCCTGGGGCAGAGCAGGAGGTGCCCACAGGTGTCGAACAGGGCTGGGATTTTCAGAATCCTGACGCCCTGGCCTGTCTTTCACTGCCACGGCTGGGAAGCAAGCAGTCAGAGCAGGAAGAGGATGGGTGGCTGGGAATTACTGCAGCCTTTCCTTGCTAAATACAGGTTGAAGTGATTAACAGGGAGAAGCATCTTCAGGTCTCCTGGATAAAGCTAGGCTTCTCTGTTTCCCAGCTGCTGACATCTGGTTTCCCTCTCATGTTCTTGCAGCCACTGTGATCTCAGGAGAGGCTGTGGAGATGATGGCGGGAAGAGGGACCAGGTCTGCCTCTGCCATAGCTACAGAGGACGTAAACTCTTGGTGTTCACCTGCTTAGTTTCTGCTGCCTTAGCCATTTTTAAGAAAGAAATCTGCATTAGGCAGCCATTGCTCAGCGTATTTTATGGTATTTTGCCCTGATTTGAGTGTGCAAAGCTGTTTAATTCAGCATTTTTTCTGTGTAGTTGGGCAACATAACTCAGTTTGTGTAGCAGCAGAGTGAAAAAGGGACCTCAGGTTGAGGAAACTTGTTTTTTGATTGCTACCACAGAACTCCTGCCACAATGTCGCTGTCCCTTGACAGGTTTGCTCAGCTGCTCTGGTGTGTTGTGCTGCAGTGAACCTGAGACTTGGTCTTTTCCAGCTCCTTTCTGGTACCTGACCTGCACTCAACTGAAGAACAGCTTGGGGTGTGCCATGTGGTTGTTCCTCTGGTCTGTTCTCTGCTTGTTCATTGCCTCTAATGTCTTTATTTTTTTCCTCCTCCTGATGACAAGTGATGAAGCTGCAGCAGCCAAGAGGTTATTGGTGTGAATCACCTCTGGATTTGCTTGCACATTGTCTCTGAGTGACTCTGTGGTGCATCCACCATGTTGTGCCAGTACAATATTTAGCAAGCAAAAGATTTCTTACATACCCACCTCTATATTCCCAGGGGTGTTTTGCGCAGGGAGAAGGGCACAAATGTACCAATGAATGCATGCAGCTTACCTGAGAGTGAATCCCGGTGCCAGTGGCTCCCAGCTGGGAAGACATTGGTGCTGTTCCCTGGGCTGTACAGAGATGTCCAAATGTTGAGCATTGGCAAAGATGCTCTGCCCTAATTGCAGCTCAGAGCTCAAGCTTGCAGCTAAAGCCTTGTGTGGTATTGCTCAAAGCTGAAATCCATTTCTGCTGGTTCCTGTAAGACCCTGTGGGACAGACCTGCCTCTTGCCTGGGATTCCCCACGATGGGAGGCACTGGTGTGATGAAGCAGGAGGGTCAGAGTGATGTGAGCACCGTGTCTCACAGCAGCAGCCTCTGTCCTGCGGGTCTGGTGGGCAGGGTGACTGTGGTGGTGCTTTGGGAAGGCTCTTCCCAAGGCATTCCCCTGCCTCGCCAAAGGCTCCCTCCCTCACAAGGCCTTGGTGTTTGAAGAGGGAGCATGAAGCTGCCCTGATTAAAATTTAATGAGGCTTGGTATTATTGAGGGCCCTTTAGTGTCACTTCTGCACTCATCAGCAAATAAATACCTCAGCCGGTATATATATATACCTGCCTGGGGGGGCACAGGGCTGCTTCTGCTGGAGAGGATGGGTGAGGAGACAGCAGCTCAGGGCAAGGTGGGCAGCTGGGCACCTGTTCATTTTCTCTCCTGGCAGCTGCTAGAGCAGGGGTTCCCTTTTATTTGTTATTTGCATACTTTAGCCATTGGAATTGAATTTGTGCCCATTAAAACTAAATTAGTGCTGCCTGGAATTCTAAATAGGCTCTGGCAGAGCAGCCCATTAACTCTGTCAGAGCACGTTCTGCAGATTCCTCCTCCATAGGCACACGATGTGTCTGGGAACCACTGCAAAATGTGGATTATTTGCATGTTCCCAAGAATAATTGGAGTGCCAATATTAGAGTCAGGGTATTATGATTTTGAAAGTCATCAGCATGGCTCAGAGCTGGGCTTAACTTCCTCTACTTCAACAAAAGATGTGGTGCAAATACCTCACCAAATCATTTTGCAATTCCTTGAGTTTGATACTACATTAATGCCAGGACCTCCAGGCCCCTGTGCCCCTGCTCTGTCACGTGAGCCTCTGGCTCTGCTCTGGCAAGCCCATTACCACCTCTTGAGGTTGCCCTGCTCCATCCCTGGGAGGTCCACTGGTGCCTTTGATCCCATCCTCTTCTTCCTCATCCCTCTGACAGTCCTTCTGCTCTCCAGTGCCTCCGTTGGTGTGCCCAAGATATTGGCTGCTTTGACCTTGGGGTTGGAGCCCTCTTGGCTGGGACCCCAGGAGTAGCCCTGGCCCCTTGCCCCGTCAAGGGATGCTTTGTGCCTTCCTCTGAGTCCTCGTCCCTATCCCAGGCACTGAGTCAATTCCAGCCCTTTCCTGGGCCTCCTGGAAGGTGTTCAGGACCAAGGTAGGCTGGCAGCACAGCTTGCTCAGCAGATCTGGGAGTAAATGGACACTGTGTGTCGGACTTGCTATTAAAATAATCTCTGTTGTTTGATAGTTTGATAGAGAAAAGAGAAAATACACCTGAGTGAAATGATGCATCTCGTTAGACAGAGGGGAATTTAATTTAAAGCATGTCATTTGCAGAAAAAAACCCCATGTTCAATCAGCCAGAGATCCTATGGGCAGAGTTCTGAGACCAGGCTTGGCTGCTTGCTCCTGGTTCCAGGCAGGATCCTCAAATTCTGTTTGATTACATATTGAATATCTTAAAATGATTATGAAATAAGTGAATCACACTGGTGTTCCTCCAATGTTATGCACTTCTCAGCAGTTCCTGCTCCAGACATTTCCTCGGCATGCCTCCATCAGGCCCTTGGCTGCATGTGTGGGTCTGTGCAGGATAAAACAACTGAGAAACTTCCTTGGTTGAGCCCAGAGAAATGGGTTGGCACTGCACAGAGACAGACATTCCTTTCAGGCTTTTTTCTTCTGGAGTCACATCTGTTCCTGAAGTGTCCACAGGGGCTTTGCGACCTTCCAGGCCAGGGGAGATCACCCAAATGGGGCCCAGTGTCCCCAGTACAGGGTGACACGGTGCCCATCCTTCACTGCTGCCACAGTCCCTCTGTCCCAGTGCCACACCAAGGTGGGACAACCCATCATCGCCTCAGGTGACCAGTTTCCATCTTGTGGTCCTTCCTTATGTACTAATGAAACCCACACTACAGGCATGCCTCTGTGGTCAATAAATTCAGCACCCCTGCTTCTGCGGAGCCAAAGCATGACCTGCCCAGTGCCTCATGCCAGGTGCTGCTGGGCACTGGATGGGGAGAGGCTGGGAACCAGCACCATGTCTCAGAGCAGCCCAAAGCAAAATTTCTTCCAGAATTTGATATAAAGTGGCCAACCTGACTCCTGTGTAATTGCTCTGAATCCAATTAATGCTGCCTGAGTAGCTGTTAGGAATTATAAAGAGGAATCCAAGTCTGAGCTTGTCACCTAAACTACGATAATATTCTTTCAAAGGAGGCACATTTGCAAACATTATTAATTACCTGGGGAACAGCTCAGGGTTTCAACTGAATTAAAAGGGGAATGTGTTTTTGTGATTTTGGGTTTGATTGAGAGCAAGAGATTACCATATTCTCGAACAATGGAGCATTTCTTTGTTACAGACCTGGCAGAAAAACACAGGGAATTAGTCTGCACCAGGTCTCCTGCCCCCAAAACCAATTTACTGGGAAGGACATTTTGCCAGGAATTACCTGGGGCCAAAAGAGCTTTTAAAAGTGTTCAGCATGGGCTTCTCTAATCAGAAAAATCCAGGCACGCAGAGCTAAAATTTGGGTTGGTTGGTTTTTTTTCCACAAAGGGTCATTTGGCTTTGAGTTGTGTTGGAGCTCCTTTGGGTTGTGTTGTTCTCAGGGTGGGCTGTGAGTGCCTTCCTGGGGTCCTGCAAAAAAAGAAGAAAATGCAGGTGCTGACACTGGGCAGGAACATGTTCTGGGGTGCCAGATTTTGTGCATGATCACTGGGAATCCTTTATGGTAATTATCTACCCACACATGTCATGTAGGCAAAACACAGCAGACTTAGTTGTGCAAAAGTGCACAAGAGCTCAGCAGCAGCAGCCTGTGACTTCCCGAGGCGCTTCTTGCCAAGCACCCTGAGCCTGGCTTTGCAGAGCAGGACTGAGGTTTAGGGACAGATTGGGTGGTCTGTGGCAGAATGACTCCTGATCCTTTGCGTGCTGGCTCTCTTGGCTGATCGGAGGAGTGAAGATCTGGGAGTTGGTTTGCTGCAGGTGGGAACCACCAAAAGTCCAGAGAGGAGGCGGGTGTTTAACCCCTGTGAGCCAACAGGCACTGCCACTGCAAGAACCACTCTGGTGGCACTGACAAGTATCCCCTCACCCAAACAGCGGTGTCTTTCCACTGTGTTAAAAGATTGGGAAAATGAGAACATATACATACAGAATTGGATGATCTGTTCTCCTTCTGGTCAAAAGGAAATGGAAATATATGGGAAAAGGGAAGAAGAGGAAGCTGAGAACATCAGTAGAACCTGGCATAATAAATTAGCAGATTACAGGCTATCAATTTGCCTGTCTAGGCCCTGCCTGGGTCAGGAGCACAAACGTGTTTGCTCATTAAGCCCAAACCGTGTTCACAATTATTTTTCAAAGCATTTTCAGGAAAGTAACAGTAATTAATAATCTTCAAAGTTTGTGCAAGTGCTGCTCATCCTGAGGTTTCCTCTTGGAGTAGGTGTGCATTCCCGTGCCCTGGCCCTCCTCTGTCTGGATGTTCCTTGTATGTGGAATGCATTAGTGAAACCCACTTGGGCAGAGCACTCCCAGAGAGCACAGACAATGAAGCAGAAGGTTATTTATGGCTCTGTCTGCCTCAAGGGAATGTGCTTGAAATGAAGATGTTCCTGATGAATGGAAAAAGGAGAGAGAGGCTCAGAAAGCCCTGGGCCAGGGGCACTGGCAGCATGGAGGTGTTCTGTGAAGAACTCTTCAGCCAGTGACTAAATGGTGTCCGGCACCTCATTCAAGTGTCTCAGGGCTGGGGAGGGCAGGACATCATAAAACAAGACTGAGGGTGTCCCTGCCATGAATTTCTTGGCTAAGCCATCCAGCAACACCTGTAAAGAGTTACAGGACACCATTTTGTTGTATTCAATCTAAATATACAGAAAATTACTACTCAGCATTATTTAATTAAAGTTAGGGCTGTTCCCTCTGTTTGCTGACAGCCTTGCCATGCACCCTGTAGGAAAGCTGGGCTCAGCTTTGTTGCCTCCACCCATCAAATAACTGTAATAATAACTGTAAACATCAGTTATTCCATAATGGCAATTAACCACCTGTATTCTGTGTGATGTTGTGTCTTATTAGTGCATGAGTATTACATGTGCTGCATGTCCTAGGGCAGCTCTGATAAGCTGATAAATGGTGACATGTTTGTGTTTGCTTTCCATTCCCATGAGGATGCTCTAATCCTGCTGTGCTTTGGTCACAGCATTTGGGATCTTGCCCTGCCCCAAGGGCATGGCTCTGAGCCACCAGCAGAGCACTCACTGGCCCGTGCAGCACACAGAGCTGGCAGTGCAAGGCACTCCCTCCCCTTCTCCAAGAAACAGAACCAGGGAACACAGACGGCTTTCCCTGTACATGGAGTCAGTTATCTGGTTTAATTCCAGCTGAGAAATCAGGGCAAGGAATATACATCACCACCATATGCTTTCTAAATCACCACAATCAAGCTTAAATTCTTTTTTTCTTCATTGTAAACCTGTCCTGAAGTAGGTTAGTGGATCAGAGCAGATCTGCTCTATATTATTTATAGGTTTCCTTTTGGTTCTTGCTGCTTGGCTGGATGCTGCTAGAGAACTCCATGTTCCAGCAGTCTTTCTCTTTGCTGCAGCTTTAAAACTTTCTATTTTTGTCTGTAGGAATCCCATCTCCCTAGCTCCCTTCTCTGCTAAATTCAGCACACTGGCAATGCTGGAAGTCTTTCATCGCGTGCTGTGCCAAGATCTGACTACGGTGAAAAGTGCTGCACTGCTTTGCTTGTGGGTGAGCACAGGTAGCACAGACAGCACCCAGCACTGGTGCAGGTGTTTCTTGCCGTGCTCCTGGGGCCAATGTCCTTCAAGAGATGTCTTCAGGGAAGGCTGCTGACCTGTACCAGGAGGATGTTTTGGCTGGGATATCGGTGCACAAGTGCAGTTGCCCCTCTGATCCAGATAGCCTTATGCTCAGAAGCATTTGCAGCAAAAGCAATAGTTGTCTTTGGCTATGAGATCTGAATTTGGCAGCTCCTGCCCTCCCACAGCCCGAGGGAGGAGCCCTCAGCGTTTTTACAAACTTGTAATTCAAACCCCCTGTCAAAGTGAAGAGACTCTACATATCAGCTGAATGTGATAGGCAGGGTAGGGCTGCATAATTTATGCACTTGCATTTCTTTTTGATGAAATTTTGAGTCTGAAAGCTCTGGGAAGGGTGTGCTATTTTTTTATTGCATCTCTGAACTCAAATTATGTCAGATTCTGTGGGCACAGTCTGTGCTTGTTAAAAAAAACCCACCAAAGTGCAGCCTTGGATTACTCTGGCTTGTGAGCGCTGCTGGTCCCACTCCATGCAGAGTAAAGCAGCTCCTTGCAGGTCTGCACTGGTTGTTCCCAAGGATTAGTTCCTCTGTATCCAGAGGGAGCATGGGCATTCACAGCGTGCCAGGGATTATACCACATCACTGGGTGCTAGTCTTGCTTAGCTGCAGGATGTCTGGGTGGCTGGGGGCCAGTTTGTTCCCAGATGCTCCCTGCTGTATCCAGTATTACAGGATCCAACTGTGTGCCTTTAAATGATTTGGCTGGGGTTACCCGTGTGTTTGGTATCTCTCTGTCCCAGATCCCTTCTCCGTGCATTGCATGATCCACCTGGACCTTGGTTCAGCCCTGGTCAGTGACAACTGCCTGGAGTAGCTGCCAGCACCTTCCTCCCAGGTGCTTGATGGCCCAGGGCTGGGGTACCAGCTCATTGCAGGTTCATTCCCAGCTGCCCTGTAACCCCTGAAAGGTTGGAAATTCGGGGTCACTCTCTGCTGTTCTCCTGCACGCCGAAGGTTGTTGTGTGGAAGGTGCAGGTACGGTCATTGCTTTGAGTAAACAGCAGCACAGCAGCACATTGCCCCCAGAAATTCTGGTCTCACTGCAGCGATGGGTGCCTGATGGTCAGTGTTGGAGGCACAGGCTTTTGGAACAAGGGCTCCCTTTTTGAGCAGATTATTCTGAGTGAATCATTGCAGGCCGTGCTGACTGAAGTCAGAGAGACTGATATTGCCAGCTGCACTAATTTGTAAGGATTTGGGAGACATACTGATCTTTTCTGGAGATAAACCACTAGAAATAGGGAAAATGTTATAAAACTGTGTGCCCAAGTTCCTGTTCCCTTATCTCTGTGTGAGTGTTGTCAGGAGTTTAAAATATGTGTGTGATAAAGCACTTCATGGAGCAGTTGCAGTAATGGTGTGTCCTGAAAAGCATCTCCCCCTTCATTCGAGTTGGGGAGCGAGCCCAGGAGAGCTGTGGGAAACCATGTCTGTCAGTCAGATTGGTGTTGGAGCACAGGGTGCTTTGGATAATGAGCAGCAAGAATCAAGACCTTTTACAATGTATATTTTTAATGGAGCTAGGAAACAGGGAGAAAATTGGAAAGCTGTTTCTGAGTCCTACAGGCAGTTGGGAGGTGGTTAGGATATCATTAGAGGGAATCACGGGCTGAGAGTTTCTCTTAATATGCAACTGAAGTCAAGAGCAAAAAAGATCTTTATATAAAAATAAAGAGCAGAGGGATTGTATAAAAAAAGTGCATCCTAATCTTGTTGCACAGCCTTGTGTGACGTGCTACCGTTGATGCTGGATGGTGCCATTCAACAGCAGTTGGATGGGGAGAGATTACTCCTGGAAAGGTCCTGTTTAAAGGGAGTTGAAAAGGTCGATATTATATTAATGGACTAAGAAAAAGAGAAATGAAGGTGTTATACAAATACTGTCAGATGAGGAAGTGTTTCCAAAATTTTAGAGAAGACAGTTCTGTCCTTTTTATCTTGTAATACTGAATAAGAGGACAATGAATTTTATTAAAGAGCTGCAAAAGTTAAATCTGATTTAAGGAGAGGAAACACAGTGACACTGCTACAAGATGTCATTCCCTTCTTGACTGTGGTAAACTCAAAAATGGAACGAAACTGTGTGGATGTGAGAGAATCCAGGGAAATAACAAGCGACCTTGTTAGGGGGACTGCCAGAAGGGACATCAAAACTTGGACCTTTCTGGGATCGGCTGCACCTCTGGGTCCACTCACGGCTTTTTGTCAGTGTCCCCCTGTGTGACCTCCCTCCCTTCCATGCCACAGTGCTGTTTTGGCTTCGTGGATGAATTTCCAACCTGCTGCCATCCATCATTTCTACTTTGCTTGAAATTCACCTGTCAGGGCACATGGCAGCCGTGACGTGGACGTGTGGAGGAGCATCCCTGGTGGGACAATGTGGACTCGCATTGAAGGGCAGGCACTGTGCTCCCGAATGCAACCTGCCAGTCCTCCCCAATTAGGGGGGATGGTTTTCCACGCGAAGCTGGGGCATCCATGGAGACCTGACTGAGCTCCCTGCCCAGTGCTGCAGTGAGCCGTGCAGAGATAATTGAAGGCGGCAGTGCTGAAGATTCGTCAGCGGTGCTGGAAGCCTTCCAGTGGTGCTGAGCTGACAGCAGTGCTGGGCTGGAGCAGGCACTGTTGCGAGCCCACATGGGGTGGGACCCCCACACTGTCCCATCCCTGGTGTCTGGGTGGCAGGGGTCTGCTCTGTGCTGGGGGTG
This sequence comes from Lepidothrix coronata, assembly GCF_001604755.1. Taxonomy (NCBI): domain Eukaryota; kingdom Metazoa; phylum Chordata; class Aves; order Passeriformes; family Pipridae; genus Lepidothrix; species Lepidothrix coronata. Next base: position 1,675,660 of record NW_016690368.1, read on the forward strand.
TCCTGCGGTGCCCTCCCTCCACTCTTCAGGTTCATCCTGCTAACAAATGGCATCCCTCATCATCAAAATATTTTCCACAGGCCCTCTGGTGATTACATGAGCGGTATCAGAAGTCATTAATTCTGAAATGTGGGCTCCAGGGGACACTTTCAGCAAGTTCAGCTGGCAAATAAACCTTTAAACCTTTACTTATTAAAGCTTCCCCTGTCAGGCAGGTGCTGGGCTGTCATTCACCAGCCTACAGCCCTCCTCAACAAGCAGCTGCAGCATCCCTCCTCTGCATGTCCCTGCAAAGCCAAAAGGGCAGAAGATTCCCTAAGCCTCAGCAAAGCTCTTGTTTTACCCGAGAGGAGTATTTCTTCAAAGGACTATGGCAAGGTGGCTGTCATTTATACTCTTTTAAACAAAAATCATAACACCTGATGTGTTATGTGAGCAGTGTTTCGGCTTTTTAAAATTTTTTTTCTGCTGTACATCTTCTGAAGTCTTTCTGATGTAATTTGGGATTATTTGCAACTTCCAAGTGTCAAAAGGATTCAAACCGCCTGGTTGAGGCTGCTTGTTACACTGAGCAGCAGTTGGAGGAGAAGTGCTTTCCCATCTGATGACTTTTGGTTATCAAGCAGGGAGGTAATACCTAATACTCAGTAAAAAGCCTAAATCTGTCTTGTGAAAAGGAATGAGTTCTTTCTGAAATGCTTCAGTGCTGAGACACATCTAAATCAAGCTATTGGGCGAGGGGTGGCTCTCTGCCATGGGGCGAGCAGCTTACCGTGAACACTAACTGCATGTGATGCCTGAGCCGAATACCCTTCAGAGCTGCTTAACAGCTTCTCTTTTCCATTTTGGTGATATCTTTCTAAATTATACATTAAACTTATCAGGCTGAGTAATGCATCACAGCTTCCCTGTGTCAGACTTAATGTTCCTTACTCAGCTGCAGCTTTGTGTTTGCCTTTCCCTTCTGTTTATCGTCAGGCAAACCTCGGGTCCTCCTTGCCGGGAGCTGCCTGTGGCAGAGATGCTCTGTAGGAGCCGGGGTCCAGCTGCTGCTCCGAGTGCCCGGGGAGTCCGGGGCTACCCCATCCCAGGGCAAGGACGGCTCACGAGAGCAGGACCTGCTGCACTGTCGATGCTGTGAAAGGGCCCTGAAAAATGCTGCGTCCTGTGTCCATTGAACCCATGCTGCTGTCCTGTGGGATGTGGGTGCTTTGCAATAGGTGGAGTTTGTGCTTGTGGGTAAATAAGCCAAAACACCCCAAGAATCTGAGCAGCCACCTCCTGAGGCAGCACACGGGGAGAGCGGTCACAGCAACGTGTCGGCACTTTTGATCCTGGGTGAGAAGGGACCGACACCATTGCTGTTGTGATTTTAGGTGCTACAGGAAAAACAAGTAACTTGCTACTTTTCCTTGCCAATATGTCTGAACACAGATAGTATTTTGTTAAGTGCAGCTTTAAAATGGAAACCCAAGCAATTTTCTTGCAGTGCCTTCTCAGATCGTTGCACAGCAAGATGCAAGTAAGGACAGAAGCATCTCTCTCAGTTTTAAGTGCTCTACATTAATGCCGGTGTCTTCTGTGAAATTACCAGGCTTTGTTGCTGGAATTCTGTGCCTGTTTGCCCCTCGTAGAAATTGTCTCTGTAGGCGCTGAGGACAAGCCTGTTCTGGAGCTGCTCCAGCTTCTTCTGAAATGTTGGTGTTGCAAAGGTTGACAAAGGAGGAATTCCTAATTTTAGGGTTCTGTTTCTCTTGCAATTTCCTTGTGTTTTGAGGTCTTTTATATTTCTTCTATTAACTGTTAAATATCTCCCTGCCAGGAGACGGACTGAGTTCCTTCCTTGCTTGCTGCCTCTCCTCTGAGCATCCTCTGTATCACCCTCTTTTTGAACCCCAAGTTCTTTGGCTGCATCAAGCCCTTCAGTTGCAGATGCTCTGCAGGACTGGTGCTCTTTGAAGCAGTCTTTTTATATCGTTACATTTTATTTTATTCTGATGTATATATAAATAATTGGATGCCTTTAGTAGGCTGCAACTATACTCCTGAGTCATATATCCACCAGCTTTTTTTTCCTTAGAAGTCGGGAGGCAGCTGTGGGAATTGGCGCTGCTCTTTTAATAAATGCAGTCACTCCAATGCCTGTAGCACCTGAGCGGGTTTTTCTGAATAGCACAGCTTTATCTATTTTTAACACACTTTCACCTTATTATGTTTACATTCTATAGCAAAACACTGTATGTTTTCAGCAAAATTAATCAGTATAATTATGTGTGATTTCCAATGTCAGGTTCAGCCGAAACACTGATTCAGGGCAGTGATTAGCCCTCTCAGCAGCAATGGGGATGGAGAGCTAATCTGTGCTGAAAACTCTGATTTTGAAAGATACCGTTTATACTTTACTCATAAATTGAATATTTCCTCTGAACCCCCCCAACCGGTTGGAATAAAATGTGGTTTTACCTGTTGGCAATGCACTGTGTTTGTTTTAGGCTGCAGTTTTGCTGCTGTTTGCAGAGGCTGCTGTTACTCAGACAAACAGGGGCTGAGTCTTTATTATCAGGACCTCTGCCCCTTTGCATTTGCCTGAGGTTATACCAAGTGAACTCCTGCAATTATTTAAATCTGCATAGTCTTCATCTTCTCCGATCCCAGAAAAAAAAAATAAAGTCACTGAATATCCCGTGATTCTGTGGTTTTGTAATATTGCTTCTGGACAGTGCAGCAAGAGCTGCATGTCATGAAATGCCATTCCTCCCATGTGAGCTGCTTGCATGTGGCTTGTAGTGTGTCCCTCTACATAGAGAAGTCAGTCTTTGACTCCTTTCAAGGTTCAAGGTTCATTGTAAACATGAAAGTCGTGCAAGTGTTGATTTCTTTTTTTCTCCATTTCAGCCATGCAGCCTTTCAGAAGGCATTTTACAGACAGCGAGCTCCAAGTGCTTCACTTGCTCTTTCAGACCTTTAGAAAGTACAGTGACATGGGACCGAAGCTCCCACATGGTAAAAAAGTTCAGATCAATTAAAACAATTTACTTTGTTGCTCATGATCCCAGACCATTGCAATTTATTGGTAAATAAGTGACTTTAAAAGCACGTTCATTCAGTGAGTGTAGAGAGGAAATGTTAACAGGTTCTTGGGTAAATTAGGTCTCTGGTCACAGACTCGCCCTGCAAACCTTGCAGGGCCCACTTGCCTGCAAGCCTGAGGGATTCCAGCTTTTGGAGAAAACTACAGTTTCTGATGGCTTTTTGGCATTCAGAGAAATGCAGATAATGGAGTGTGGCAATGGCCTGGAGGCTGGAGACAGGGTGGACAGTCAGTGTTAACAAGGTGAGGTGCAGCCTTTTATGGGTGTTACAGAGCCACTGGGCTTGTGCTGATGCTCAGCAGAGGTGAGACGGTAAACAGCAATTACTAAGCAGTTTTTATATCAGCCACAAATGTATTTTTCAGAACTATTTGAATACTCTTTCAAAATGGACCTTTTTTTAGCAGAACTTAACAGCACTGAAAAACAGGAGTCAGTGCTGTTTTTGTCAGGGTCTCACTTATCCTGTGGACAAGTCTGCTGCAGTGTCAGTTTGCCTGCTTGGAAAATCGGCTGTCACATGCCAGGGACAGCCAGATCTGTCAAGCTCCACACAGTTTTCCTTTATTAGTTCTATTGCATTTATTGCCTTTTGTATGCTCTGAGGGATGATGGTTGTTCAGTGACAAGAACCTGGAAAATCATTCAAGTTGACAATGCTTTTTAGATTTCATTTTTTCCTTGTGTCTCTATCTGTTAAATGGAAAGATGAGGACATGGTGAACGTGCTGGGAACGTGCCTCCAAGCTCTGGGCTCTGCTGTTGTTGCCATCCCCACATCACCAAACTGTAGTTTGTAGTTGCTCTTACACTGTCTGATAAAGTTCAGATCTGAGAGGTCCAAGATGAAGAACAAAACTGTCCTTTTTTTGAAGGACAGCAAGACAAGGGTCTTCATTCCTCTTCCATGTTCTGTGCTGGCAGGAAAAAGTGAAAAAGCAGTGAATTTGAAAATGCACAGAGCACTCTGAATCTGGATAATGCAGAGTATTGCTGTTTCTGGGATTTCAAGGACTCTTGTCATAAGCTGTTCGTTCCTCAGCATTACCTCTCTCTTAGATGCTTCTTCAGATGCAACGATGCCTAAGCTCAAAAACCCCTTTGATCTGCGCTTACTTTGCTGAGCATTTACCAACTTAAAAGTACCCATGTTAAACTTTAATATTGCCGTGTCTGGCACTGGATGTTCCAACTACTGCTGCTTTTTTGGGATGTCTCAGAAGATACCAGTGTATATAGCTGGGTCAAGTAGCTGATGGCTGAAATGAGTAATGACTTTCTGTGTGTAATAGTCTGCGTCTGTTATTGAAATTCGGAAGCTTTCCTGCCTTTTCGTATTTTGTAAAGTGTACAATGTCATGGGCATTGTGTGTTCTTTTCTCTTGCTACACCACAGTGTACACCACAGGCAGCAGCACTCAATTTATAAAATATCTCAACTTTGTAGTCACTTTTGGCAAGTAAATTTAAAAAAAAGGGAATTTCTGCATATAACAGCAATTGCATAGCTATCTGTTGTATTCTTTAAAAGGCATTGCCAAAACTTCACTGTTGTTTTGGAGCATACTGTGAAATAAAAAGATGAGGGAGATTCTTCAGGTGAGATGCAGCCATGTTGTTGCAAAGTTATCAAAGTTATTGCAAAGAGTTACCAAAGAAATTGATAACTCTCATGTGCCACATATGCTCACCTGATATATTTGCTTTCACTACTTAAAAATGTAATTGGATGGAGCATTGGCATCTGTCATTGTCTCAGCCTGAGCCTAAGAGCTAAACAAAGCTCACCTTCCTCTGCTTAAATAACACAGCTTTGGAGGTTATTGGGGCACTGTCATCTGCTGGGAAACTGCCAGGCTGCTCCTGTGCAGTGCATTTTAGACTGATGGATCAGGCTGAAGGGCAGTTGGCTTAGCTGTCTTCTGCTCATCCCTGTAACATCTCTGTTAGCAGCCAGGTCGCTTGCTTTGCCATAGCAGTTTGAGGCAGGACAGGCTCACCATCCAGTTTACCATTCTCTTCTCTCACTGTATGAGAGAGAGACCTGATTTGGAGCAAAAAGGAGCCAGGAAGAAATGTGTGCTCCTCCCTTGAGTTCAGAGTTGCACAGGCACTTACTAGAGCCGTTTGTCCACCCTGGGAGAAACAAAATCCGTTTGTCGGATCTCCCCAAGAGAAACCTGAATGCCTACACAGCCAGAAAGGACTTGGAGTCTTTGGAAAGGTCTGATAAGGAGAAACTCCACTCTCATCAACAGGTCAGAGAAGCCCCTCTGAGCTGCACAGCAGCACTGGTGGGGTTCACATTTCCATTTAAGTTTCCAAGGCATCCATGTGAGAGTCTCTGAAGTGTATGTGCAGGAGGCCCAGAAAGCTGGGCTTCTCAAAGTCTACAACAGGAGTCCTGAGATGCTAATCCCTGTTTGTTAATCCCTGTGTCTGGGGGAATTTGAGACTTCTGAGTGATTGTGAAGAAGAAAGAAGGTTGTCTAATAATCTTTTTCTTGCAGTTTAGAAAAAAATTCAAGTCTGATACTCTTTTTTTTTTGCTTTAGGATTTGATGTTTCCCGTTTAAAGTGCTGCCTCAGTTCCCAGCTGGCTACTCTGGGTACCTTTCAGGACACCCTGGCTAATCAGCCACAGCTGCAGGGAGAATGGAGGGAGGCCAGCATGTCCTTGACATGGCAGTTTGGGGTGTCCCTGGTACCTGCCCATCTCTGCCTGTGGGCACAGCCTCCTGTTGCTGGCTTTTATAAATCTTTTGTTTGGACTCTTGCATCTCTGTGAGCCCTCACATCCAATGCAAAGTAAAGCTGGACTCCAAAATATGTACCAGAGGAGAACTTTGGATTCCTTGGCACTGGGGTTACTCATATCTGGAAGGGTTATCTAGGCATAACAAAACCTTCAAAGAATAACCTGTGTGCTGTATAGCAATGTCATAAGGGTTTTGCCATAGGAACAAAAGTGTTGCCCGACTATCAAAGGCAACATTATGAAAGTGTTTTGAAGGTTACTGATGTTATTCCTCTGGGAATTGTATTACCAGTCACTGATATAAAAAGTAACAAATTTAAAGACGTTATAAACGATAGAGCCCTTGGAGCAAGAGCAAAGAATAGAAATAAAAAGGACTTGTTGGCTTACCATGTACTGTATAGGCTGCATGGAACACTAAATAGCATTTATCTCCTGTTCCTCCAGGCAGGCATCAGGCTCACACACACTTCCTTTCCAGGCACCTGGAGCCCTGTGTCTCTGCACTGTGTGCTGTGCAGGTGTGGGGAAAGGAGCCAGGGCTGGTGAGCACCGTGAGCACAGCTCCAGCCCCTGGGATGCTGCAGGAGCTGCCGGCAGGTCTCAGCACTGCAGAGAGCTCCCTTTCTGGTGGGCTGGGGAGTCGGCAGCACCCTGTGAAACACTGAAGCTGGTGCTTTTCTCCCTCATGTGGGTGGGCCAACCCTTGGACACAGCCTTAGTCCTACGTCCTCTCTTCCTACATCCTGGTGTCCCGCTGCTGTGGAGTGCACATGGGGTTGGAGGGGCAATCCACTTCCAAATGATTTTAAATCGTTTTCATCTGTACAAAAATAGCTTGAAGCTTGGTGAAGCTTTAGGAGCAGCACTGAGGGGACAGCATGCCTCTGAAGGGGAAGCTTGTCATGAGCTCTCAGTACATTCTCCTGGGCTTTTCTTCTTTAGTATTTGGAAATGTCAGCTTTTTATTACTTGGTCCACCTACAAAAATACCAATTAAAAAAGTAAGAAGTGAAGTATCTTCAGGTACACATTAAACTGTTCTTAATTCACAGAAATGCATTAATATTTAACAGTTAACAGTGTTATTGAGGCAAACTAGGCCATCAGCACAAGAGAAAAACTTGCACCATTTGCATTCCAACTGGAATTGGAAGCAGTGCATTCTGTTGATAGAAACTTTGAAAGCACTTGGTGAATGTCAGCAGACCTTTGAAATTAAAATTTCTTCTTATTTCAGACCAACTATTATTGTATCTCTGGCTTGGATGAGCTGGGAAAGGACAGAAGCCACTTGGGGCATGATTTATAGTGCTGGCATTTCTGGCTGGTGATGAGGATGGAAGTGTTCTGAGCTGAGCTCTGTCTGAGCTCGTTTGAAATGCAGTGACAGAATTCCCATGTAAAGGTTGCAATAAAAACAGAAAGAGGGAGAAGCGATTCTGTACTTCAGAGTGAAAAAAATAAAGAGTCCTCACAAATGTCAGCTGAGGGATCTCTGGCTCACACTTGTTGGGGAAAAATAGTCCAAATGCAGCAGCAAATCTTTTACAGAGCAGCAGCCTACAAAGAGAGCAGCACCATTATGGCATATTCGGTACCTTGGTATTTACATTTGTGTCTGTGATTTGATGGTGCTTTGCCCATGTGTGCATGGGCAGTGTAATGTGATTTCAAACTATTCATGCAGCTGTAGGGCAGAACTCTACTCCACATCTGCAGCTTTGGTGGCTGTGAGGATCCTCACCGGTGCTTTGTGGGCAATTGAGCATTTGCTTTGTTCTACCCTAGAAAGAGCTGTCTTTTGCTGTTACATCGAGTAATCTTGGTCTATAAATCAGGCTGTATCAGTTAGCAAATTCAGTTGTTACAAAAATGATAAGCACGATTCAAGTGTAGGACACTGAAATATCAGGTGGTTTTGATGTTCTCCTCTGTACCACTTTCCTTGCAGAAGAAATTCCACTGTTCTGGATTTGATTGTAATATGCAGGTTTAATGTAAGAAAACATAGAAGCACTGTTCAAATGTTAAGTCTTCAAAGGTGGTGAGCTGGAGTAGCAGAATATGCCCAGTATAGCAAGAAATGTGTGTGTGTCTGTAATGAGCCTCATTTGTCAGGAAGAGTATCTCGAAGGAGTTCAAACCCAGAGAAACTTTTGCTTTGCCCTCAGCGTTATTGTTTGAAAATCCTCAAGGCTTTTGCAGAATGAGTTGTAAAACTGCAGAGAGCAAGTGACAGGGAGGAGGAGGAGATAAGTGGTGATTTCCATGTCAGATCTGTCTCCCTGCAGAGGCGGTTAGTGCTGGATGCAGAGCTGGGTTAAAGGGCAGATGTTTTCATTTGTGCACTTTCCTGAGGGGGGGTGTGACCAAGCTGAAGTTTTCTGTGCATGCTTTTTATCATGGTTGTGTTTTCATATGCAGGCAATGGCATAGCTTAGAAGGTTATGAACTGAGTCAAATAGCTGCCCTGGCACCTCCTCTGACCAACTGCTTAACAGCTGTGAAAGTCTCAGCGTGGTCTTTCAAGAATCCAGACCTACAGTCATAAAGGACTGAGTGGAAAACAGTAAAAACTGTGGGTTTGAAAGAGGCTCCTCTGCCTTGCTCTGTGGGTGGAAGCCTGGAGCCCACTGTGGTTCTTGGAGAAAACCCTTTGGAGACCTGGGTGGGAGCCCTGTGCTGAAGGATGCACTGCTCTGCTGGGCATTACCAGCACCATGAGCGCTCAGATGCCAAAGACTTGGCTCTCCTCAGACCTTCCCAGGTGACTGCTTTCATGGACTCTAATGGGTTTATTGCTCCAGAGCAATAATCAGGACAGATTTCCCTGCTGCATCTCTGCCCCCAGGACCTCTGTGTTAGCACCACCAGCTCTTCTGTGTGTTCCTAGATAAACAAATGCAGTCCCAGCTCATGGCAGAATTATCTTGTCCCTGTCAACTGCCTGTGTAAGTTAAAGCTTCCAGCTGGGAGAGGTGACACAGATGAAAAGAAATTTCCATTGTCCAGAAGAATAATAACTTCATGAGAAAGAGAAGTGCCTTTTGTTTTATTTTGCTGCATGTTTCAAGTTGTGCAGCATCATCCTTCTGTTACACCTTTTACTAGCACAAGAGGTATTGCTATGAAAGATAAAAAGCATCTCAGAAATCAATTTCTTTTGGAACTTCAGAGGCCAGGAATTACAGTGTTGTATTTCTCTGTATCTTTCAAAGTATACGTTAAGTAAACATGATCCCCAGGAGTATTCAGAGACAGCTCTTTCTGTATAAAATATCTTCAAATATATCACATTTGACGATGTATTGGTGAGTGTTTGGTATTTGTTCTATATTAAGACTCTCTTACTTTGCTGCTCATGCTATTTAAGTGCTGCCCGGTGATGCCCACGCTGCTCTGTGTGCTGTGCCCTTACCAAGGTATTGAAGAAGAAGTGGGAAGCATGTTATAAAGCATACAGATAAATTAAATCTTGATTCCTTTTAAAATAATTGCAGGAAATCTCATAATCTCAAAAGAATTTTTTTGCTTTCCAAGCTCTTCAATCTTTACAGTACATGGAGCTGTATCGGCCTCTAGCCAACTTCTTGTCTCAAAAATTAGTGAATTTAAACAAACAAAAAGACTCAAAAGAACTTGGGCTAAAAAAAGTGGGAAAATTACTATGTGTTGGAGTTGTGGCAGGCTGATCTTTGGAGACAAAGTATCCTTGGTATCCACAGGGCATAAATCTTGAGACTCCAGGCATGGCTGGGGTGCAGCAATGGTGGGGATGGCCACTGCCCTGGAGGAGACCAAAATCTTCTGTACACAGGCAAGGACAGTGCCAACTGGCAGCAGCTCCTGAGCCAGTGCCTGTCAGGATGCTGATTTAACTGCATTTAAAACCATATATACACCAGTGTTTCTTCGCCCAGCTGACGCCTGGTGTTCCTTTCTTCCTGAGGAATCTTTTGAAGGGACAGAATTTCCACCAGCTCCTTTGTCAGCTGGAGACATAGGACACAAAGCTAATTCAAAGTGCTGTACTGGCTAAAAGGAATTTCCCAGTAGGAGGAGTTCTACTCCACAGCACAACTTCTGCTTTTGTGTCCAGCTCTGGGACCCCACTCTCTTCCCTGTGCTCCAGTGCTTCAGCTCAGGAGCCAGGGCTGTGCTACGTCTCTGGTAATTGTCTCATTCTGTGTAATTAAATGTTCCCAGCTCTAAGGCAATGAGTTGTGCATTCAAAGTCAATGTTTTTGTTTTCACGGTAAGTGTGGAAGATAAACATATTCTAGTACATCAGCCACCAGGTTGTCTTCTATAGCATGACCTCAATTAAAAATTAGTTCAAGGATAAAGAAATTGCTGGGATTCAAACCAGTAATCTTCCCCAAAGCTAGCATTTGGTCTCTGTAAGGAAAGAATTCTATTATTTCTCTGTCTGTGTTGTATCTTTGTGCCTTGTTCTTCAGGTATCCCAGGCTCCACTCCCAAACCTTTGAAAATCCAGAGGAAACCCTCCAGATAGACACTGCTATGAGCAGTAGAAGATTCTGTCATCCACGTGTCTGGGAATGGTTTCCTTGATTTGACTTTTAGATAGCATATCAATAATGCACAGATACTCCCAGTACCTGTCCCTGAGTTACCTGCGGGTACTGAAGCAACATGTAACAGAAGCCCCTCAAAACCACGGAAACCTCTTAGTATTATCATTTCTTGGCGTAATATCCTGGTGGATATTGATCTAGTCACTGCACAGCAGTGAATGTGAATTATCTTCCCAGAAAGCTGATATTCCTTTTCAGCTTTTTGGATTGTTTTAGGAATTCAAAGGATACTTTGTGAAGGAATAGTTGTCAGAAAAGAAAAAACCTGTTATAATTTTAGGGGTGAACAGGGAGGAAAGGGGCACAGGAGCTGCCTCTGCATTCCCCTGCCATGCTCTGCTGCTCCTTCTACCTTTCTGCTTTGTGGTTTAGCCATTAAGGCTGGAACAGGCTTCACCACACACAGTACTTTGCAGGTTGGACACAACAGAACTAACATGGGTGTCCAGTGCCAAGTGGGGCGAGTGGCTGTGCTTGGGGGTAATTTCTTGGCTGGGACTAAGTTCACCAATGCTCATCATCCCTGAGGATGATTAATTTCCTTTCATCCTTCCAGCAGGGAGTACAAATGCAAAACTTTCAGCTCAGAGGTATTTTTCCAAATAAAATTATCTTCAGCTGTGGTCATCGGTGATTTGGGAGCCTCTGCCAGTGAGATTTTGCCTTGAGCTGATTGCCTTGGCTGAGCAGCTGAAGAGCAGCTGGAATCTGGCCAGAAATGGCTTTTGCTTTTTGCTTTTAAAGCAAAAAGAAATAAGACAACCAAACCAGCATGCTTTTGGATGAGAACAGAAGAAAGGGGGAGGTTTTTTGTGATTATTCTGCCTGAGAAGGAAGACTTCCCTTCGTGGGGGACTGACTCTGGGAAGTGAAGGCAGAAGGTGGTTGCTGAAATGAAAGGAGGGTTTCCCCCACGGCTGAGCTGGCCTGGAGCGCTGCAGGAACTGTCTGTTCCTTCACACCAGTGTCAGCCAGCCCTTTGCTGGCTGCCTGTGCCCCCACACCTGCCAGAACTGTTTCAGTTTTATTTCAGTTTTATGTTTCTGCTCCTGTGAAAAATACCCTCATGGAGCAGGCTAATGGAACAAACGTTGTTTTACTCAGTTATTTCCATGGTGGGTAGCAGAGAAAGCTGCCCCACTGCTCCAGCCACTGGGACAGAGGGCTGCAGCACCTTATGTGCCATTGCCACTTTCTGGATAATATGTACACTTCCACCATCATCTAGTTTTTCTCCTTCATTTTTCATAAGAATTGGCACTAGATTAATGGTTAAGCCATGGAAGAAATGTAACGCCATGCCAGTCTGATTTATGGACCACTTAGTGCTGATGAAGCTTCAAACAAGAGTCAGACAGATGTTGCAGTTGCATTTTTCTTTATCAAAACTATCGGCTTTTCGTGTTTAACTGCTTGTTGCACCATCTCCTGCTCACCCTCCAGCAGCAGTGGAGCCCATTCCTCCACCACACTGAGGAGGCAGGTGAGGTGCCCTGACATGGCAGGAGGAGCCAAGGAGCCTTGCCCAGGTCAGGGACAGATGGCAGTGCCTTCGACTCAGCTGCGTGGGAAGGGAAACAGCTCTGCTGAGACTCTGGGCACTGGAATGACGGGCTGCTTTCCAAAAGGCACGTTCTCCGAGCCATCTGCAGCCCAGTCCAGGGCTCCCCTCCCTGCCACCCCAGTAAAGAGCTTCTGCTGTGGCTTGTCCACTGTCCTGGCATCGTTCCCACGTGGAAGTTACATTTGTAATTTTTCTTTTAGTCTTTCACATCTCTCTTGCTCTCCTGGTAGGTCACCACAAATAGTGATTCACTGCTGATTTTAAGTTTTCCAAAACACACCTATTCTCTTCATTTTTTGTCAAAACATTTTAGTTCACCAAATAGATTGGCATTCATGAGATATGTCAATCTGAGGTCAACTTTTAGATGTAGACATAAGGAACAAACCTGTTAGGTTTGTGTTTATTTTATATGTTTTTATATATAAAAACTATACATTTCAGTGCCGATGCACTGCTGAGGTCCACTTGCTTGTGCTGCAGTGAAGTCAGGAAGACCTGACAAACGGGCACCATCAAGCTGTGAAAAACACAGCTATCTGAGAGGAAGGGAGAAGCACCTGCAGAACTGCCACATTGCCCAATGCTGTGATGGCAGCATGTCCTTGCTCCCTTCTTTGAAACTTCTCTGAGAGCAAGAGGCGTCTTTACATGAAATCTCTGAAGCATATTACTTTTTATTACTTCATCATCTAGATCACTAATTACATTAAATTAGCTGATGGAGACTATTTGGGTGTATAGGTAATCATTTTTATTACTTAAACCTTTTCTGAATTATGCACGAGGACTGTGATGTTTCAGATCTCCTCACTGTGGAAAGAGAGGATGTGATGGTTTCCTGTGTCCTCTGGCTGTCTCTCATCTGGGGCAGGTGTGTCCTGGAAAATGGAACGTTTTCAACACTTCACAATTAAACATAAAAGATTCAGTTGTTTGTCTCCAGAAGAATCTTGGGAATAGAAGAGCCAACAGTTTTCTTTGCTTTAGCACTTTCCAAAACTGCTCTGAAATAAACTGTTAGGTGTTCCTTACAAGGTTTCCTTGCCGCCTCCTTGTGCAACACAACTCTTTTAGAACAGGCTGCAAGAATTTGATACTATATTTTCACAGAATCTTCACTGAGAATCCCCTGGTTGCAGTTCTATCCATAGAGGGGAAAAATGCAAGTTCCTGCTTGCATGTCTTCCTAACTTAAAAGAGCTTCTCCTCCAGATGTTTCTGGTTATCGAGGTCACACTTCAGGAGGCTGCTCTGCTTGTCATGTTGCTGTACACAGGCACCAGTGGCCTCTCCACTGCCAGCACCTTCTTAGCCAGCCTGGAGGAGCTGGGAGATGTGACCAGCCACCCCCTGATCTCAGAGATGTGCAGGATGCTCCCTGTGTGCGGGGGGCACACGGGGGTGCATGGTCACCCTGCACCTGGAGGTGGTGAGTGCTGCCCTACTCCTGCCCTGAGCTGCTCCAGGTGCAGCTCCTGACATGCTGTGCTGTGCTTTGCCCATCAGAAGTTCCCTTCCGTAGGTCTCCTTGGTGTAGGTGTCCGTGTATTGCTCCAGCCCTCCCCTGGTTTCATAAACAAGTGCTCCTATTAGCACAACCTTTGCACGTGAATGATATGTTGTGTTCCCTCTACCCCTTGGAACAGGGCTCTAACAACATTAATGAAACATTAGAGTTTTAATTACACCATTATCCTATTTATTTTTATAAATAATTCCAAAGCAGTCATTAAAGTTTGCGAACTTAGGAGTAAATGACTTAAGGGAAAGAAATCAGCTCCTCAATCTTGTTATTATCTATTGTACAATCTCCCTGGGATGCTGCTGGGGAACTGGCGGAGTTGTTACTGTTGCTGTTGTTAAGATGATTCATTTGCTCGCAGGGTGGTAACACGGCTCGGTGGGAGGGCACCGCAGTGCGTCACAGCGGGGTTGCCTCCCCCTCGCAGCCCCTGGGAAGGTGTGTGGGGAGAGGAGAGCCTTGATCAGCCTGCGGGAGCTGGTGCCTCGCTGTCCTCCTGCAGCAGCTTTGCAAAGGGCTCTTGCAGTCCCCACCTTCTGCAGCTTGCTGGATTCATCGCAAAGCTGCAACATCTTCAAAAGACAAGGAATTCCAGGCTTGACTATGAAGAGGCCATCGTTGACGCGCTGTAATATTGTTTGTGAGCCTTCTCGGCTCTTCCCTGCCTCTTTCTGTCACTGTTTGGAGAGTGTGGCTGTTCCTGATGTTCTCAGGCTACTTTCTGTGTATTCAAAATAGCCCCGATGTGGACCAGAACTGATGGAAGCATTGGCTCATATGAACCAAAGGTCCCTTAAACCAAAACAAATTACCTGGTATTCATTGTAAGTGGTGTTTGCAAGACTCTTGCAAGTATTCGGTGTTGTAGAGTTTGGAAAAAAGGTTGAATTTGAGCATACAAGGGAAGCAGGAGAGTTGCAAGCAAAGAGCCCTCAGGATGGGGGAATCCATGTGCAAACTGTCATGTCTGTCTTTTGCCACCTCTTTGAAAGAACAGCTCTGATCTTGGGGAAATCCAGGACATACTGGGGTCTGATTATGATGCTTTCTATTACAGTTTTAATTAGGAACATAAATGCAGAGAGCTCTGGGCAGGGGAGAGGCCCACTGACATAACTCTTGCTCTGCTCTCCCTGCAGAACCCAGACATCGTGTTGGTGCACTACCTGAATGTCCCAGCCATCGAGGACTGCGGGAAACCATGTGGCCCCATCTTGTGTTCAATAAACACCGACAAGAAGGAATGGGCAAAGTGGACAAAAGAGGAACTCATTGGGCAGCTCAAACCAATGTGTGAGTACCTGGAGCCATCTTTGCTTCTTTGCTGTATATTTAGAGTACAGTGTCTCTCACAGCCACCAGCCATCTCTGTGAAGGAGTCATTTGTCACCGTACAACTCGGCTTGTGCCTGCATGCACTTTCTTCCTAATATGCAGTACTTCTGGGATGCATGGTGTGAGAGCTGCTTAGACTGTCCCCAAAAGGGTCCCCTCTGCACACTGGGAAAAAATCGTACCTATGGTCCTGCACTTTTGAGGGCTGTTTGTAGGCATCTACTCACTTGCAAAGAGCCTGCTCAGTACTGGCAGGTGGATTCCCCTAAGGGCACTTCATGTTTGGATGGTCAGTGTCAGGTCACAGTGGGTTGCTGTAACTTACAGAAGGCCCCATGGAATGGAATGGGCATTGTTTCCTACAGTTCTGAGCTTGGCAGTCTAAAGAGTCTGCTTAGGTGCCCAGAGTGATGGGGAAGTTTGCCCTCAAACAGGCAGTTCTTTGGACCTCTCAACATCTGCCTTGGTATATAATATTTTCTTTTGCATCGCAGTTATATTGTATGCCTTCCCCTGGAGAGCACGTTCCAATGTGCACACAAACAACTTTTTGCAATGAAAGATTAGACATAAAGTGGGTCTGTAAGCAAGAGAAAATTAACTGCAGGAGCCACAATACCATATCTGAGTCAACAAATACCAGGTCTGCTTCTGTCCCTGCTCTCTGCCCCTGCCTGGGTGCTGGTGTCATGCCCAGCTTCCTGTAATTGGAGGTCACAGGCACAGAGTGCATCCTGATGTGTCTCTGCCATCCATGAAAGATCAGTCTAATGCTGACCGCAACTTCAGTAATCTGAGTTTGCACCACTTCTTTGTTGCATCCCGAGCTGTGCAGGCCCATGTATTTCTTTTCTACACAAAGCTGGAGGGCAGAAAGCAAGCAGAAGAGAATAAAGAAAATTACACATTTGCCCCTGGGACTGATAACCTTAGGCAGAAATCCAGGGTGTTGAAGGTGTAGCTGAGCCTGGACAAGTACCTTAACATTAAACAGGAGAGGAAGCAGCAGCCTGTTAAAAAATCTGCAGTGCATCAAGAAAATTATGTGAAAACTACAACGAACTCACCGTAAATTTAATAACACTTGGCTCTTTTATGTCTCAGGAGGGAAGAGTGAAATCCTGCGCAATTATTCAGAGTATATATGCATGTACACGTCTCTGTTTATGGGTACATATCCTGGGAAACACATCCTTAGAAATGTAGCTACAATAAAAGCTTTGGATTCTGATCAGACCTAAAAAACAAGGAGGACATAGATAACTGTGTTTGGGGAACGCAGAGGGGCACCGCTCGCCAAGAAGCCATCAGATTTGGTTCCATTATGGGGTGTGCCATGAAGTTCTGGAGCCAAGAACGTTAGTTTCATCACATTTTTGCATTAATCATGTTCTTTCACAGACTTCACAGTTTGATTGCCTGATGTTTCCAAATTTCTCTGCCCTAAAGCAGATTTGTCAATGACTTAATCAAAGCGTTGTGCTTAGTGTCACTGGTGCAGCAACAGTCTTGCCCTTTTACCTGTTTTGTGTTGCAGTTCACGTTTTATTCCTGTGGACTTGGAAGCTGTGGGAGGTTTTTGTTGATGCTTTTGTTTTCTTGGTTGCTGTTTCTCATAAGAATTTCACATTTAAGACAAGTTAGTGATGATACAGCCAGGCTTTGTGTGGAGGTCTGAGGACGCTCTACCTGTAGGGAGGTTCCCATTTCAGACCACTGATGTCATTCAGGATTAGGGAAGAGAAGCTGATACTAGTTTTGCCTTTGGGGAAAATGCTTCCTCCTGGTCAGAGGCTGGTGGCAGTGTCTAGCTCTTGACTCACTGAGAACACATGCTTGATTGTTCAAGTCCTATTCAGCCTGGACTGGAGTCAGGTGTTAGTTAAAGCTGTTGACCTCTGTCAGATATTAAAGCTTTTCTATCAGAATCAAAGGTAGCAGATAGTCAGTGGTGTGGCAGCCAAAGCCTGGGAGCGTGTTCTCTTGGCCATGTGTGCCTGGAGAACTAAAAGTGATGTGGCAGATGGCTGGCAGGGTGAGCAGCATCAGTCTTAGAGTCCGAGCCAGATAAATACATCAAACTGGTTTTTGTGAAATGCAGAGAGACTCTGACTGGGATGATCACGGAGCTTGTTTCTTGTATCTATTATTCACTCAGCTCCCTCTTCCTTCCCTGCCACATCATCCCAAAGTCCGTCCAGGCTTCAGCAAGTCTTCAGCAGGCATCAGGGACAGGCACTGGCTCCCAGTACCAGCCTCGTCACCTCCGTGAGCAGAGCAGGGCACTGAGGTCTGGGTGCCAGGAGGTGGCTTCTGCCCTGGTCCTGAAAGAGACTGCTGAACCCAGAGGGAGCTTCTTGGCTGGCTGCAGGGATGGTGTTTCCTCTTTCTGTGACTACTCGCACAGGTGTTATGGATTAGAACACCTTTCTGGAGTAGCCATACAGCTCTGAGAGCTTCGTGGAAACAGCATTAACTTGTTCTAACATAGCTGGTGTGTGAACTAATTAAGAGACTGAAATGACCCCAGCTGAACATCCATGAAAGGTAAATGCTGCAGATGCTCTGAGGATTTGAGTTTTTTTCAACACCTCCAGCTGAGTTGAGACTGTCAGTAATTAATCAGCCTGACTTCAGTTTTCATGGCTTTAGATTTTTGCTTTAGTTCTGATGTATTTGTCACCCTCCTTTGCACTGGGACATCCATGATCTCCTGATTGTCCTCTCTGGACTATCACTGTCGGTTTGTCAGACCTCAGTTTGACAGTCCTCGAGACTGAAACAGATGAGCCTGGAAGGGCTGCATACACATTCGTTACCTCCCACAGGATCATTACTCTCTCCTTCCAGGCTCATAGATGAGGCTTCTCATCTTGGAGGTGTCAGCAAAGGTCAGGGAGCGCAGGGAGGGCTGTGACACCTCCTCTGATGGCAGACCTGCAGTAATCCAACTGTTGGGAGCATTCCAGTTGGGTGTCTGAATCAAAAGATTTGTCATGTGTGTTGCTTTGATATGGATGCAACCTTTGGGGACATTTATGCAAAGTGAATAGCTATAATACATGAAAATTCTGCAGGAATGTTGTCCGAAACACCTGTAAGTCATTTCAGGATGCCTGGTGTGAAGAATGGGCCTCTATTTGGCATTGCTTTCAATTTTCCCCCCTCTTGCGTCCCATTATAGTCTTGCTTTGAGATTTCTCTGAACAGATTAGCAGATGTCCTTAGAGGCATCTGGTGGTAAAAGCAAATTCAGTGGCAGAATCCAACTCAGCAGAATTCTGTATATAAACTCCATATGATCAGCAAATTGTGGGCCAGCTCATGTTGGGGGTTTCTCCAAATCATCCCCTTTTGGCTCTCTCATCCTTCAGCTGGCAACGTATGAGTTACAAGCTCACAGCTGGTGCTACGTTGCAATCCTTTTTCCAGGTCCACTATAATTAAGAGCTATCTTCCTTTCAGAGAAAAAGTTTTTTCATTCCTCTGCTGCACAGAAACTGAGGGCTTCTGTTTGTGCCCCCTGCATGCAGCCACAGCTGGAAAGTTTCACGTGGTGCCAGTCAGAGTTGATGCCTCTGGGCATGGGCCAATCTCACTTCTTTCCAGAGTCCCCAGTTCTGGGGGGGGGGAACCAATCAGGGCCCCTGGAGGTGACCTGAACCTGCATCCCCTTATTGTTGCCACTGGAGATGGCATCAGACACCTGCAGCCCAGAGTGAAATTCAAATAGCAGCAATCAGCATTAATATGGTTTCAAGAATTGAGTTGTTTTATCTTGACTTGAGTTTATATTCAATTTCAGTAATTGGGTTTAAGAGGGGGTTTATATTTAATCTTAAGAGATCAGTTGTACAAAAGTCTGAATGGGATGATTTTTACATTCCCCAAATGGTTTGTCAGAGCTCCAAAGTGCCCCTCAATGGGGTCAGCTTAGTTCAGCTGACCACATAAAAAGCAACATGGATTCTTTAAAAGACTTTGGTTTTAGTAATGCTGACATCCAGTTTTACTGCAATAGGTTGAGTTTTTATTAAAAAGAGAACACAATAGTAGATGCTAGATAGGCTTTTATATTGTACCAACCACTTGGACTTCGAGTACCTCTGTTCACATTGTCGGCATGGCCAGTATGAGCCACCTGCTCATTTAGCCACCTGCTTGTCTTCTCTCATCTTCTCACCAACCCTCTAATTATTGCAGGTGTGTGGCTCTAAACAAGGGTCCCATGCAAGAATTGCAGTTCTCCTCTCCCTCTGAGATCTGCAGTGTCCTTTGTGTCCCCAGAGGAAGCTTGTTCCTGTGCCTTTATGGGCCACTCTGTAGGAAACGTGGTTTCCCTCATGGGCAAGTTTTACCTACTGTAGAAACTTTTCCGAAAGAACAAAATTAGGAATCAGGATTCAGCTGGTGCATTTCAGCTGCATTTGGAGACACAACAGTGAAATAATCCCACCGAGTATTGACAACAGTCCAGGACGAACCAACCATTAGCAGTAATGGAAATCAACTGGCGGAAACCTAAACCAAATAGTTTCCTGTCCCCCTAAAACTTAAATATTAAACCAGATGCAGCAATTGCCGAGCCTCTCTGGGGAGACTACGGGCACCCCAGCCTTTGTTTCCTGTTCTTCTGTAGTGTTTTATCTGCCCTCTTAGCACTTGGCTGTAGGCGCTGGCAGACTCAGTTCTAGAGCAGCCGCTGAGGGGGGTCCGCACCTCGCTGGCAGCACCACCGAGGTGTGGCAGCCCCGGGAAGGGCTGAAGGTCCCCTCCGTGCAGGCCACGCTTATGAGGACTTTTTTCCCCCAGAATGGCCCAGCAAGACTTATGCTAAAAAAAAAAAAATACACCGGAGATATTAAAAACAAGTGACAAAATTAACGCTGGAGAAACCGAGAGGCCTCGCCGGGCCCCGTGAGGGGTCGCGCGGGCCGGGCCCGCCGCCTGTGCCTTATCCGCTGGCGCCACCTGGCGGGCACCGCGCGCCGCTCGCGCTGCCCTTGGCAGAGGAGGAGGAGGAGGAGGAGGAGGAGGAGGATGGCGATGGTGCCCTTGAGCCGCAGGAGGAGGATGGCGATGGTGCCCTTGAGCCGCAGGAGGAGGATGGCGATGGTGCCCTTGAGCCGCAGGAGGAGGATGGCGATGGTGCCCTTGAGCCGCAGGAGGAGGAGGGCAAGCACCGCACGGAAGGAACGGGAGAGCTGTGCGAGAGAGGTGGCTTCGGCTCTGCTTCTCCATGGGCAAGCAGCCTTGGACTTCAGGTGTCTGTAAATAGTGGTAGGAGTCCCACTCCTGTAAATAGGAGTCCCACTCCAAGTAGCTTCAGAAGAGTCGTGTCCCGCTGGTCCCCTCCAAGGGATGTTGCACCGAGTGTACTGCCCACTCCCTGTGTGCATCCCTCTGCATCTGAGCAAACCTTCAAGGGGAGGGCTTGCTTTGGAAGACAGACAGCCCTTTGAAGAACAACTGGAGGCAAAGCACCCGCGTGAGTCCATGCAAAGGCAATAGCATTGAGGGGGATGTCCTGAGGAAACGGCGCCATCCCCAGCAGTGAGGCTCAGGAAACCTGTCCTTCACAACCAGTAATGAGTGAAAATGGAAGGCTGGAAAATCAAAGCTGAATGAGTGTGGGCGTCTGAGTATGAAAGGATAAATCTAATGGAAATCTCTTTCAGCCAAACTGAGAAATCAGAGCAAGGCCTTTACTTCTGTCAACACCAACACAGCAAAAATTGAAGGGACAAGGCTGCCATTTCCAATTGACCATTGCCATGGAAACACCTCTCAGTGTCAAGACCTGCTGGAGCAGGATGTGGGCAGCAAGTTGGGAATGGTCAGTTGGACAAAAGACCCGCTCAGCCTTCCAACAGCACTTTGGGGATTTTTAAAAGCACTTTTTCTCAGTCAGGTGTGGCCAAGGGTAGGACTCTGAAACCTGGGTTTGCAGCGGGCCATCAAGATACATCAAGAGGGAGAGGCAAACAGAAACCTAACCTTGATGATTCCAGATATTCCAGCTTTATCAGTCCAACTTACCTGTTTCATGTGGGAGATCTTGTTGTTACTCAAAAGACAAAAACTTGTCAAATTGGGGCAGAGAAGCAGCACACGGGGTGTAGGAAATAGCTTCATCATGTAGCGTACATGTATATGTATGTGTAAGCTGTGTTGGGGTGGATGGTACAAAAGAGCAAGATCTTTGGAACAGAAACAGGAAGCATAAAATGTTTGAAGTGGCAAAGAGAAACATCTAAGAGCATTCAGAAAGGGTGAAATGATCAGATTTAAATGTGGGAGGGTGTTTTAAAGACAAGTTTTGCTTACGGTGGAGAAACCACAGAGAGAGAAACAGTTTTAGCTGTTGATTGCGTTGGGTCTAGAATGAAGGTGAGACAGTGAGATAGGCTTGAGGTGATGGGGAGGAGGAAAATAACTGCAAGACAGGAGGACAGCAGAAGAAGGAGGCAGAAATAGCCAGGGGTTTGTAAGAAACCTGGACAATCCTATGTTTCTGTGTGCAAGCTTCCCTTGGCTTCTGAGCTGCCTTTTTGCTGGTAATCCAGATCATTTTTCATCCCTTTGCTCATGATGGTTGAAGTCTTGACAGCACTAATGAACAAGGAGCTGCTGGGCCACTATTTTTGTCCTGTTTTATTCAAAAGGGAAGAAAGAGAAGAATGGTGAGAAAAGAGGAATGAGAAATGCTCACAAAAAGAGGCTGGGGGCAGTTCTGCTGGGAGCAGCATTAGCTCTCTGAGTAGTAGACCTTCCTGCAGCCTCACTTCTCGCCTTTGAGCACCCAGTGAAACACCAGTGACTTTCCCTGGCTGCACTGCCTTGTGCTTGCAGGCACTGCTGCACAGAGGGTGTGGTGGCAGGAGGAATGCATTGCTGCTGTAATGCAGCAGCTTTTAGATCCCTCCATGCTATTACTGAAAAGGAAAGTGTTGAAGCAGTTCAGAGCTTTAATTTTAAATTATCAGGAAGTGCAGTAGGAGTCTGAACAGGAATCCAGATTAAAATACTTCCCAGAATTTCTGCTAAGCTTCAATCTTTTTTTTTTTCCTTTTGTATTAATACATTATGGCTATATTTAGTCAAACAGCTCTGCAGTGGTTTCAGTTTTTGAACCACTAAAAACCAGGAAGAGTGGTGTGTATGCTTTTTATTAACCTTCCTTTCATAATGCACTTTCTTCCCTATAGAAATCTCCTTTCCTGCTGATTCATTATGTGTCAGGAAGCCAAGCATGACATGTTAAAAGCCATCTTGATAGTGTTTGGTATTCAGTACTAACAATTCACCAGGCACAGGAGTCTTTCTTTAAAAGGGGGAGGAAGAAATCTGCATATTGGATGTGCCAAGATAGTGGATAATTTGCATTAAGCATCCAGACGTTCTTTTTTTGCAATCTGTCACCCTTCACTGCCTTTTTATTTTATAACCTTCATAGTATACAGGGAGCATAAGTACTAAAAAAAAAGTGACACCACGTGGACAGAAGCTGGAGCCGGAACCCTTTAGGATCAGCTGGAGCAAGGCTAGAGAAAGACCTTTCCTCAGCAGCAATTGATCCTTGATGGGACTTTGCTATGCTGAAAATAATGGGCATGGTCCATCCGTTATGTCTTGTCTTCCAGCTCACAGCTTGATTCAGACTTAAGAACTATCATTGTGAATACACAAACCACGAGTCATGATTCGCTTCCCAGACTTGCCCCCATGATGTGTTGCTCGTCCCAGGATTTCGCAGCAGTAGGGAGCAAACGCTGCCATCCTGCTGTAAAACAGACTTTCTGTACCCAACAACGCAATGCGAGCTCACTTCTTTAGCAAAGCATTTCTGAAGTGACCTCTGAAGAAATGACTTAATGCAAACTTTCTCAGTAATAATTACAGTTCAATAACTTTATGTCATATAGCCAGAAGTATCCAAAATACCTCACTGTCAATGTATCTTTGGCAAAGCTGCTATTTGAACATCACTTACTAGGCATAATATCACAGGTGACAGAATAATGTACCTTAAATAATAAAATGGATGTGAGTGGAGATAGTGAAGTGGCAAGTGTATATAACTTAAACAGATATAATAATAGAGATGGAGCGTTAAGAGGAAATTCAAAACTGTGAATGTACTAGAAAGCAAAATCTGTTGGGTACGATAACAATAAATGTGGTTGTGAAGCAAACATAGAGGGACTCATTACTAAACTATCTGCAGCACTTTAAATAGTGATATGAGGAAGAATACTTGTAAACCTTATTTACAGTATTTCTACAGGTTACCCAGCCTGGCCAGTAGAAATATGAATTCTGTAATATAAAACTAGACCAAGACAAGATGCAATTAGGCAAAGTGACATCAGTGGGTGATGAGGGAATACAGCAACACGTAACAAAAAAGGCAATAAAACTGCTTCCCAGAGCAGATCCAGGAACTCTGTTCCACCGGCATCGTGTGTGACACACTAAATGAGCAGCATTGAAGAGAACAGGAGATTCACATGATGTGCCACCCCTGTGACCATGGTCATTAGCTGTCATAAACATGCTTTCATTTGCTTCTGATATTCTTGCGTGACATGGAGCTGCTTGCAGCTTGTGCCCCAGCCCTGCAGATGCTCCTGGCTGTTTAGGGAGTACCAGAACCTGCTGCTGCTAGCATTTTACCCCCTCACATCAGGGACCGTCACTGTTCAGGGATCTGTGCATTTACTACAAAGCCTAGGTCTGTGGGACTTTTAACTTTCATTTGGTATATTCTGATTAAGGATTTTAGAACGCAACATGCAAGGAATGTGCCTTGCTCGACTATGGCAAAGACACTCCTTAAAAGAAGCTGCCAGGCATGAGAACA
The DNA here is from genome assembly GCF_001604755.1 of Lepidothrix coronata. NCBI lineage: Eukaryota > Metazoa > Chordata > Aves > Passeriformes > Pipridae > Lepidothrix > Lepidothrix coronata. The sequence goes on from NW_016690368.1 coordinate 1,699,398, forward strand.
CCTTGGAAATGATGTTACCAGGCAGCACTTTCCAAAATCTGCACATGAGCTCTGATGCACACAAAGGATAAATAAATAATATGCACATATAAATTGCTTAGAGAGACATTAAAGGAGACAGAAGATGCTTTGAGTCAGTTATTATAGATAAAATATTTTATAAGTGCTATTTCCATTGTAAGTCAGGTTGCAAATATCGCTGTTATGGGAAATTCTGCATCTAAAAAAAATTCTGAGAGGGAGCCTTTATTCAAATCATGTATCTGCATGCAGTTTAGCATTCTTATTTAAATAGCTATCAGGCCCAGAGAGTACTCAAGAAAAAAACCTTCAGTTTGCAACATGTTCTGCAATATCACCCTCCTGTCCGTTTTCGCAAATTACTAAGAGGTTGTCCAAATCTGAAGAGGAATTCACACAGTGTCTGTTAGTTGCTCCCAAAAAATGACTCAGTCTTCACTGCTGCCAGCCAGGATCTGACAATGAAGACCTGGCAGAAGGTTTGCATGTGCTGTTACACTGGTGTGTTTTGGCTGCTGATTTTACTATGAAGCTGATTTTGTTTTCATATTAGACAGAAAACGGTTCCAAAATGCTCCTTGGAACTGTACTGTTTTACTTCAATGCAACCAAGTCTTTTGTTGCTTTTGGGTTTTCAGTGAAGGTTCCAGGCACTACAGGGATAGTCTTTGCAGGTGCACAGTCCCTGTCGGCAGCAGACTGAAAAAGAGCCAGATACTCTACTGAGGTGTTTTTCCTTGGTATATACCTAATTCAGGAATTGCATTTGGAAGCTTATGTATACCAAGGAGCAGAGAATAGTAAACCATTACTGTTGCTTTTTACAGGTCTCCTTCAGTTCTGACAAAAAGCAGCAGGAATGGGTTTTGATGGTTCTGGTGTGGTTTTGAAGTTTCTGATGGGAAATTTTACTGTTCTCTTTGCAGTTCATGGCATTAAGTGGACATGCAGCAATGGCAACAGCAGTTCAGGGTTCTCAGTGGAACAGCTCGTGCAGCAGATCCTTGATAGCCACCAGACCAAGCCCCAGCCTCGGACACACAACTGTCTCTGCACTGGTACCTTGGGTGAGTACCTCGGGAGGGCACAGAACATTGCTCAGCTTCATCCAAACTGGCAGCAGGGTTTGTAGTAATGAGGTGCTAGTTCTAATAAATGCCTTCCACATATGACCTGCTCAAAAAGGTATGTTCTTTTCTACATGCTCAAATTCTGTTACCAAAGCCTCAAAATCCAATGCTCTTCCAACTTCACCCTCTGAATTCCTTCCCCTGCAGCGCACTTTGTTGAAGAAGTGCTCAGGTAGTTAATTATAAAGTATCACTGGGATAAGACAGGTCTTATTTAGGTACCATGAAAATACAGATTTCTTTCCTGTTAAAGGAGATTACTTTGTTTTGAATAAGACTACAGCAGCAAGGAACAACATCCTTAGTGTTAGCATTTTATACAGATGGCGGAAGCTAAGTGATTCACTTTTCCAACTCTTCTGCTTTATAGCCACCCCTTTCTACTACTTTGTTCAACTAAAGTATATGACACATTAACTAGTCTTTAGCAAAACTTATAAAGGAAAGCTGTCAGTGCTTCAAAGGATTTATTTTTTCTTCTTTTCTTGAGCAGTTGCATTATACAATCAAGACTTTAATAAGAATGATGACCTCTGAAATACCTGAGTGTGGATTAAAATTCACCCCTTAAGGCTCAGCATTTGATCCAGGCTTGCAGATCCGAACATGAATCCTTTTATGCTTCCCTTTGATGTTTTGTCTTGTGCTAAGTCTTCTCAGTGCTTTTTAACATAACAGTATTGCTTTGTTTTGTAATGGCTTGCACATTGACACACACATTCCCAATTCCTTACTGTCATCCACAAATACAACAGTGTGAAAGCCTTTTCCTTGTTCCTGTTCATCTCTATACCTAGGAGAATAGAGAGATTTAATACTGCATTTAATCTCAAAAACACTGTCTTGAACTACTTTGTGACTGCATTCAAATCTTGAGCACATAATAGAGAAGTTCCCCTTCAAGGACAAGGAACAAAAGATTTAGCAAATTGCAGTGGCTACATGGATGCCTTATGTTGCCCAGGCATTTATAACTGTAGCCATTAGCTATAGGGAGGAGGCTTCTTCCCCTCTTTAGTCATTCAACAGTACCATAATTAATGTTCTTACATCATTCTAGGGGAAATTAATCAATTAAGGAAAGAAACATCAAAAATTAATGGGCTGCTCTTCTTTAAACAGCAAAAACAGTCTCCACACCAGAGTTTCTGGCTAAGGTGCCTTTGCAGACAGAATTGTTTGCTTCATCATGCCTGATTTCCAAGCTCCCAGGAATACAGGTGATGTTACCTTCTGTCAGGCCAGTAAAGGTGATGGCTGTCTTAATTTATGGAGGACTGTCTTCTGGTGACCCTTGCTTGAGTATTCTTCAGCAGCTCCAATGCTGCCCATGTGCTCTGCGTGCACCTCCCAGAGTACAACATGTCTGTCTGTCAGCACAGAAACGGCTGAGCGCCAGAGAAACACATCACCATCCTTATGGGAAGGCAGGAATGCTTTGTATGGCTAATGTGCTATTTCTTTAATAATTTGATTGGCAACTGTAATAGACACAATGATGACAGGAAGGTGAGGGCTAATTCTAAGTGGCAGGGTGATGCCAGGGACAGGAGCATGAAATGGCGTCTGTCACCTCCAGGTTACCAGTCAGCATCCACCCCACAGGAGCAGTTGTCAAACCTCCCAACATCAGCCAGCATGAAGAGCTGAGCATCTGCGTCATGGGGGCTGAGGTCTTGTCCGTGGGGCAGATGGAACAGGGCCCTGTGCCACAGCTGGCAGCAGCAGCCCTTGCTCTGCAGACTTTGCACTGAGATTGGGCACATCTAAATAACTCTGCGACTTGTCACAGATGCCAGTTCCTCTCCTCCTAACATGTTGCCTGATCAGGGCAGGGAGGAAGGGGACAGGTGCTACATGGGGTGAGGGCAAGGGTGCACACGTGCCTGTTGTACAATTGCTGTCGTTGCATGCAGTGCATTGGACGGGACCTGTACATCTGGCACTGGTGAGAAATTTATTTTATTTCCAAAGTTGCTTTTGCTGTCTCGTACGTGTGCTCACTCTCTCTTGCACACGCATGTATAAGTATAGCTCTCCCTTGCTACAACCATGAGATACACAACTAGCATTGTCTTAATTTGGTATTTACTGAATGGCAAATGTTTTTGTTTTTTGGCACAGGGGCGGGAAGCAGTGTGCATCATAAGTGTAACAGTGCCAAACACCGCATCATATCACCAAAGGTTGAACCAAGGACAGGTGGGTACAGCGCTCATTCAGAGGTACAAAATAATGATGTCTCTGAAGGCAAGAACGAGCACAGTCATGGCAAGGCCTCCAGCCGAGAGAAGAGGAACGGCAAAGTGGCGAAACCAGTGTTGCTCCATCAAAACAGCACTGAGGTTTCTTCCACCAACCAGGTGGAGGTCCCTGACACGACCCAGAACTCTCCCGTGTCCATCAGCAGTGGGTTAAACAGCGACCCAGATATGGCAGATAGCCCAGCTGTCACTGGTGTGTCCAGTATGGCTGTAGCATCAGTTATGGGAAGCTTGTCACAAAGTGCCACCGTATTTATGTCAGAAGTCACCAGTGAAGCTGTGTACACCATGTCACCCACCTCTGGCCCAAATCAACATCTTCTGTCCTCAGATGCAGCTGCACAAGGACTGGTACTTGCTGTGAGTTCAGATGGACACAAATTTGCTTTTCCAACCGGAAGTTCAGAGAGTTTGTCAATGCTACCCAGCACTGTCTCCGAGGAACTTGTGCTCTCCACAACTTTAGAAGGAAATAGAAAAATTCCAGAAACCACCATGAATTTTGACCCAGACTGTTTTCTTAACAATCCCAAGCAAGGGCAGACTTATGGTGGAGGAGGTATGAAAAGTGACAGCATCAATACCAACATAAGGCAGTCACCCACAACAGAACGTAGCTTCAACTTCAATACAACCCTCACAAAAGAAATTAAAACTGAGGACACATCTTTTGAACAACAGATGTCCAAAGAAGCATTTTCTTCCACTTCTGCATCTAACACTCTCACCCTCAGTACTGGTTCAGGTTTGCTTCCATCTGGAGGAGGTCTGAGCCCAAGTACCACCCTGGAGCAGATGGACTTCAGTGCCATTGACTCCAACAAGGACTATTCTTCCAGCTTCAATCAGACCGTCCAGAGCCCTCATGTTCATCAGACCCCTTCCCCCAGCTTCTTTCTGCAGGATGCCAGCAAACCTCTTCCCCTTGAGCAAAACACTCACAACAATTTGAATGACACAAGTAGCTCATTTGTGAACACCTTAGGAATCCCCAGTGTGAAAACAGAGTCCTCATCCCAAACCACTTCCAACTGTAATGGCACGGTGGAAGCCAGAATAGAGTCCACCTCTTCTCTCCAGCTCATGCAGTTCCAAGCAAACTTCCAGGCTATGACTGCAGAAGCTGAAGTTCCCATGGAGACCTCCCAGCAAGCAGAAGGAAATGAAAATCTACTTAAATCAGAGGATCTTCAAGCCTGCAACACAGAACACTACTTGCAGCCTGAGTCCAACGGGGGTATCAGGAATGGGAACAATCTCCCTATTCTCCAAGGAAACATGGTACAAGGACTCTATCCCGTGGCCCATCCCAGCTTAAATAACTCCTCCAACATGGAGCTTAACTTGGACCACTTTGACATTTCCTTCAGCAATCAGTTTTCTGATCTAATTAATGATTTCATATCAGTAGAAGGTGGGAGCAATGCTCTCTATGGACACCAGCTGGTGTCAGGTGACAGTGCCGGACTGTCTCAGCCTGAAGACAGTAACAGAGCGACATACAACCAGGCCCAAATGTGCATTCCTTGCTGCAGTCCTCAGCAGGCCAACATGCAGCTCAGCAGCACGGAGAATGGAGCCAGCACCATGGCGTACATGCACGTGGCTGAGGTGGTCTCAGCAGCTGCGGCACAAGGCACTTTGGGGTTGCTGCAGCAGAGTGGGCGCTTGTTCATGGTGACAGATTATTCACCAGAATGGTCTTACCCTGAGGTAAGTCCAGGGCTTTTACTTGGTAATGTTTACTGCTTTATCTTTCTTTGCCTTGTTAATAAGGGCTCACAAGAACTGTTTTGTTAAAGCTTTTACAAGGCTTTTAAAATATTTCTCTTCCAAGTTGGAGCATCCAAGGCCTTTTGCTTGTCTGAGTATACTTTTAATTAAGCCTTTCGTTACCCTGACAGGGCCCTTTCTTCACTTAGGAAGCATCTGAACAGAAACGTAATGTTTCATTGAAAGCAAAGTCTTTCCCATGCAATGGATTCATGGTGCTACCTAGCCATGTTAGAGCAACAGAGTTTGCAAATGTTTCTGATGTTCTTAGTAGAATAATTCCAGACCTGCACTGCCTTAATGAGTTGAGCATTTCCCTCCATCTCACTGACTCTCCAAAATCAGTCGCATGTCCTGCAAGTTGAAAACGGCAGCAGCACAGGCTTTGCTGATGTGAAGGAATGCGGGAGGAAAGAGGCTGTTTGAGCCACTAATGGGAGAGGAAGGTTGTTTTGAATAAAAAAAAATCGTTCGTGTTTTTATGAGCCCGGCCTCGGAGCAGTGTTGTGTCTGTGCTATCCGAGGTGTGTAACGCCTGTTCCGCTGAGCAGCGCTGTCCGGTTGCCAGTGGGATGCGGCCCCGTGAGGGTGCTGGGGCTGCGCCCGGACATTCCCGGCCTTTGCCGAGCGGCGTTCGCTGCGGGCAGGGCGAGCTCGGTACCGGGAGCAGCCGCAGCGGGCCGGGACCGGCACCGGGCGGCCTCGGTGTCCCGGCTCTGGCGCTGCCGTTGGCGGCCGCCCGAGGGCAGCACGGCCGCGGGGAAGGGGCGGCGGGGCCGGGTCAGCTCCGGGAGCCCTCGGGGGCCGAGCGCCATCCAGCCGTGCTCCGCTCTGCCATGGCCTCTCCTGTCATGCCTGGGTTTCTCCCTTTTTTTCCTCACAGGGAGGAGTAAAAGTCCTGATTACCGGCCCGTGGCAGGAAGCCAGCAATAATTACAGCTGTCTGTTCGATCAGATCTCAGTGCCTGCATCTTTAATTCAGCCAGGGGTACTGCGCTGCTACTGCCCAGGTAAGGAGCACTGCTCTCCTACAGCGGGTGTTTTCAGAGCCTGTTCATGCCATGTACATGTCCTGACCCACTGTGAAAGGCAGTGCACAGGCATCAAGAAGCTTTTCCTTTTTCTTTGACCTAGACAGTGTGAGAAGACCAATTTGACATCTTGATACATCACAACAGATCACAACAAATACTGTTTAGAATCTCTGAATTAACTTTAAAATAATTATTTGAAGTAATTTAAACTAATGCTAAGCATTCCTTTAGTTTTGAAATAGCAGATTAAAGACTGTTATTTAGGGGTGCACTCACTGCTCTGCTGACTCAGTTTGCCTACATTTTACCCTTTGTCCTTGTTAGAGGACGAGAATATCTCCAGCCCCCCTACAGAGATTTTCAGTAGTGCTAGCCCTCAGTATGTGACTTTTAAGTGGATGCAGAATAACTTGGCTTCATTGCTAGGCCTCGGCTTCCCACTGGAAATGCGGCGAGGCTGGTTAATCTTTGGAAACACGTGATTCTGCCTCCTGCCAAAACAACCCATTAGGTGACTCTTGAGCTTAAAACTCCCATGTTTGAAAATACAGATAGGATTTTGGACTCTTCAGTTATCTAGTCCCAAAAATATTGTCAAATGCCCCCTCTATTCACTTGCTCTCAGCCCAGCGAGCACATGGGGATATCCACAGGATAATTGCTCGCCGTGGGTTTCTGTGCGGAGTCCTGTCTTACCACATGCGCTTTCCTTTTAGCTCATGACACTGGGCTCGTGACTTTGCAAGTTGCCTTCAACAATCAGATCATCTCCAATTCTGTGGTGTTTGAATATAAAGCCAGAGCTCTGCCAACCCTGCCTTCCTCCCAGCATGACTGGCTGTCCTTGGACGGTAAGAAGAGTGTGATATTCTTTAAGAAAGTTTACCAAATGTAGGACTGGGAGCAGCTCCTGGAGGAGAGGGGAGAATATGTAGAGGTGCAAGTTTGTGCTGAGGGAAAGGGCTGTGGCAATATTAATTAAAGTCCTCTCACTGAAATTTCTTACTAGTTCTTTCCATGGGAACAAAATGTTGCTGTATTTGGTGACAAAGGGGTGTTTTCTTTGTCTGAATAGAAAGCTGATAATTTCCCTGAAACAAGGACTACCCAGTCCCTAGAAGGACAGATTCATTTACCCTGGATTTGTCTTTCCTGAGAACTCTAAAACTTGAGCTTGTCTAGAAAACTGTGTATTTATTAAGCAGAAAGTGGGGGGATACTGAGACGTACAAGAGGGACATTCTAAGGAAGTTGGGGTGGTCCCGCCTCCAAAGAGTTGCGTGGAGACAGAGCACTGTGGTACTGCAGAGTAAAGAGAGGTTCGTGACATGACTGTAGAGGAACACTTGCGAACAGAAATGGAAATGGCTCTTAATGAGCAAGTACACACAGTCTTATGTTCAGCATCAAAATCGAGTTTGCTTGACTTCAGAGTATTGTAAGAGTCTGCAGGTGTTTTTCATCTGCCACCGAGGCCTCTGCTGCCTGTGGAGTACAGCAGACACTCTTTGATGTGATTGATACTCAGCTGTTAGCAATCTCTCCAGTGTAGCATGCTACATGGGTAGGTTTCAAACCCCTTGTTTGACAGTTCCCTCAGTGCTGATGAATTCAGAGGAGCTGAGAAGGTGGCTGTGAGTGCTGTCTCTGGTGCCCCTGCAGTTTGTCTGGGAGCTCTTGGTTAGCAGGCCAGCTCCCAATTAGAGATTGTTGTGCTGTGGCGATGGTGATGGTGAAAGGGAGGGGGACTGCAGCAGTGAACAAACTAGGGCATTGCTAACAGGGAGGGGGGAAAAAAAAAGTAAGAGGACCACTGCATTGCAGAGGCCCTTCAGGGAATAAGACTGAATAATTATACAAACCATGACTTATTGAAGCCTCTGCCTTGATGCACAATGCTCCAAAGGGAGCAAATTACACTCTTATTTAAAGGACCAGCAACACCTACCCATTTGTTGTTAGAGAACAAATGTTAGCTTAGCTAGCTAAGGTATAAGCTAATGTGAGTTGATTCTATCAGTTGAATAAATACACAAATCCCTGTCTTCTCTGTTTGCTTTAATTTCCCTGCTTAAAATCCTTGCCCTACTGCCTGTTATGTAATCTTGAGGGAAGATTTTCAAGGAATATTTGTAGTCACAAAATATTGACAGGAATTTTAAAATTCTTTGAATTAACTCAGTGGAACACTCTGAGTTCCTTTGCACTGCACTGTTAAAATACAGTTCATGATTCCAGCTGGCAGTGTTAACAGTCATACCTCAGGAATAGCATAGGAAAAGAACAAGCAGTTTCCATCTCACCTAAGTTTAAATAAACAATTCTCTTCCACAAATCTCTTTATTTTAAGGTCAAAGACATCCTGTATGTGAGCTCTATGTTTTTACTTACATTAAGACAAAAATTGGGTTTTTTTGAGCACTGCACAAGTACTGGCCTTTGGGATCAGGGAGCAGTCCTGCAAATGACTGGGAAGTGTTGTGAGACCATCTTCCTCCATGCTGGCGCTCCTAGGACTGTATCGAGCCAAGTACAGGAATGCACAGAGAAGGATTTTGAAGGTGGCAGCATGTCTGGTGCCATCCTCTGAAGGGCTCCTTCCTCTGTCCATGTCTGCTGTGCCGTGAAGGATAGTGCACCCTGTTCTGGCCTATACACAGACGTGCTTGTTTTATTCTGAGTTTTCCTTATTTTACTCCATGGATGAGTTAGATCTTTTACAAATGGGCACTTGACAGCAGCTGCTGATGTTCTTGCATTTTTTTTTCTAGTTAATTGGAATAGTGGTGTTCTTTTCAAAGCAAGCCTTCCTCCTTGTAAAGGAAGCACTCCCATGTGATCCTGATCTCCACTCATAAACTTGGCAGCCTTTTCTTTTTTCTGTGTAGAACTGTCAGTTTTCTGAAGCCATCATGTGCTTCTATAGCCACTTGACCTCACTTTTCATTTGTTGTCTGTAGAGAAATTCTTTTAAGAAAGAAGAACAGAAAAGCAAATGAGGCCCCTTATGAACCGAAGGGCAGAGATCTTCTTATGGCAGGTGCATAACAAATTATAAAGGCATTTCAGTGCAGATTCCCAGTGGAAAGCACGTATGTTTGCCCTCCGCTGAAGTCTTTGCTGCTTTTCATAAAGTGTCTGAAGAGATGGTGTTTCCTTGGCATAGGATGTGATCAGAAATTCCAGGGAAATGGGTATGGGTGCTCTTGGCGTTACATTTACGCATCTGCAGGAAAGAGGACAGAACTTAAAAATAGGGGCAGACCATGTGTGTATTGATGAGTCAAGTGTGTATGGCATGGACAAAGGTGTGACTGGTACTGAATGTAAATGGCACTGATGCAGGAGCACTTGACAGGCAGCCTTTCAGCTACTGCTGGGTTCTCTATTTATGATCTGGCTGACTTTCCCAGCTGGAAAACATAAAAAAGACCGAGGGGAGTTGGTGGCTCACTCATGTTAGCATGACATGGCCATACCTGTGGTATCCAAACTCTCACTTCGGCATGCAGGAGGTGGATGGAATCACACGCACTCACATTATCTGTGACCATACAGTGTGCGTGTGCTACCTGTGGCATTCCACAGTTTGACAGGTTCATGATTTCTGTAAGGTGATGGTAAGCATGCAAGGTGGTAGATGTTCATCACCAAAAACCATGGCATGTGCCTATTTAGCAGGACGAGATGCCCTGCTTAGCATGCAGATGTGATGAGATGCAAGACAACATTCATGTAGGAGAGATGTGTTCAGTATCACCGAGGTCTTTAGAAATAAGAGACTTTTGGTAGAAAAAAAGTTCATGTTCATAAACAGTATCACTGTTCTTCACTCATCTTTCCATCTGGGTGGAGGTGACTGGATGTTTAACTTTACATCTTGGATTCTACCATAAAAAAATTATCTATTTGGGTTCTCTTTGGGAAGAGGAATAAATGTTTTGTACTGTGTTACAGGGCTGCCATGCAGCTCACTGGGACATGTGAGCATTGATAGAGGACTATGATACCTTGCTCCTTCCTAGTGACTACACAGTAAACAAGTTTCTAGTCATCCTCCTCTATCCTGACTCCTCTGCAGTATGGAGGCTTTGTCTGTTCTCTATATATTCCTGCTGAGATTTCTTGGGTGGTTTTTTTCCTTTCACACACCATTGTCAAGGACACTATTTCAGGAAGCCAATCTCCTACTGCTCTGACTGCATTTCCCAGACTGCCCTTTTCCATTTTGGCCATAATGTGAGTGAATTGATGCGAGGAGCATTCAATTTTCTGTGCTGAGTGTTGTCTTCTGAGCCAGCCTGATTTCATGGTCAGACATCTGATTCCTCTGGGATGTCAGTGTTTGTTCTCAGGCCGATGACTGAACATGCCCTGCTGCCCCGGGGAGTCTGCCGTGGAGCTCGCGGCTCCTCTGTGGATCGTGGGACTGCACATTCTCCGGAATTCTGTGTCAGGTTTTAACGCTCTGCAAATTTGCCTTATTAGAGCAGTTGATAAAAGTACAAATATTGCGTGTGTAGCGAGGTGAGGAGAAGTGTGCGTACGAGCCTGGCTGCGGGAAGGTGACCGCAGGTATGTCGCGCCCCGGGCCCGACTCGCTGCCGCAGGCCGTGTTCCCGCACGCTCCGGGCGGCTCCGCGGGCGGCGGGAGCAGAGGGAGTAGCGGGAGCGGCAGAAGCAGAGGGAGCAGCGGGAGCGGCAGAAGCAGAGGGAGCAGCGGCGGGAGCAGAGGGAGCAGCGGCAGAAGCAGAGGGAGCAGCGGCGGGAGCAGAGGGAGCAGCGGGAGCGGCAGAAGCGGAGGGAGCCGAGGGAGCAGCGGCGGGAGCAGAGGGAGCAGCGGGAGCGGCAGAAGCAGAGGGAGCAGCGGCGGGAGCAGAGGGAGCAGCGGGCGGGCGGGCGCTGTCGCCGCGCTGTAAACACGGCGTTGGCCGCCAATGGGGGCCGGTGACGTCAGGGCGGGGCGGGCCCGGCGGCGGGCGCGGAGCGGGCAGGGCCCGGCGGCCGCGCCGCGCAGACAATGGGAGGTGGCGGCAGCCGGTGCTCGCCCGCAGCCGCTCCGGGCCGCCGCTGAGCGCGGGGCGGGGAGCCCATCGGACGGGGCTGGCATCCCGCTATGAGGGGAGCGGGGGGCCCCGGCGTGGGCTGAGGGTGGCGGCAGGATCCCGCGCCCCTGCTCCCCGCCCGGGCAGCCCGAGCCGGAGCGCTCTGCGGCGCGGTCTCGGGGCTCCGCCACCCCCGCAAAGTGCCCGGACGCCCCGGGGCGGGTACCGGCTCTCGGGGACTTGCGGGTGCGAGAGGGTGTCTGGCGCGGCGATGGGCCCGTGGGCGCGCCCGGGGTGACGGGGGCGGCCTCCGACTCCCAGCCCCTGCCCGAGCGCTGCCCGGGACGCCGCTGCCCTCTGGCCGCCGCTGCCCTCTGGCCGCCGCCCCCGCGGGCTCCGGCGCACGGCGGGGCGGGCGGCAGCCGTGGACCGGCAGCGAGCCGCCCGAGGCTCTGAGGCGGCGCTGGCCCCGGGGCGGGCGCGGGGCGGCGGGCGCGGGGCGAGGAGTGGCCCTGTCCCCGCATGCCGGCCCGTGCCCCCCGGAGTCGGCTGCCGACCCCGGCCCCGCGGCTCCAGTTCTCGGGCGGCCGTGCTCGCCGCCATGCCCCCGGCCGCTGAACGGCGCCCGGCATCGTCCTCCGGCGGGGCCGCCCCGAGCCCCGGCCTGAGCCATGCCGGCCAGCGCTAGCCCGCCCGCTGCGGCCGCCGGGGCGCGGGGGGGGCACCGCTGAGACCCGCCGGCGCTGCGGCAGCACGGCGGAGCTCCAGCTGGCTGCGAGGATGCGAAAGACGACAACCAGGTCTGGGGGGAGCCTGCTCTGCCCGCCCCTGCTGAGAGGGCTGCGCCAGATGCTGGCTGGAGCCTCCGCTGATGCCTTGTAGACTCCCAGGTCAGTCCTCTGGTGCCAAGTGTTGTCATATTATTTACCTGGAAGCAGGTAGAGGGACTACAGAGGGGTCTGAGACCCCCAGCTTTTTGCAGGTGGATGCGCAGATGTGACAAGGTACTGCTTCCAGTAAGTATTAGAGGATAAATGTGTCATGCAGTGCTTGTTTGGGTTTAAATCTGCATGCTTCTGTGTTGTCCCTTACTCTGCTGCACTTCCAGTGTAACTGCACGCCTTGCTGCTTGCTGTTCCCCCCCTTTCCTGTGCCCCCAGCTGTGGGACGTGGTCGTGTTTCGTTCTGCTCGCCCTCTCTCGTTGGTCCCCAGCCCCTCCCGGATGATGTTTTGATGCAGACTCAGAGTTGTGACAGCACTTTAATTGTAGCATCACGTGTGCAGCAGGACAGATTACATGAGTGCCTCCAGCTCACAGCCTTTCGTTCTGGGCAGCTGGTTCGGCGGAGGAGGAGATCGGTAGCCCAAACCTTGGGGATCTTAGGCATGCTGGAAGCACACACCTACTCTGCACCACGTTATTACAAAACTTGTTTTGCAGCGTGCTTCATCAGAAAGTGGGACTGGGAACGGGACTTCAAGAGACCTGTAGGTCACTCCCAGTTTAGATGTGGTAAATGTGGTTGATGTCAGACTTTCTGAAAGCTTCCAGTGAAGGAGATTGCTCACCTGTTCCAGTGACTCTTGAGGTTGTAGTTTTAATGAGAGAAAACTTGAGTCCGAATTGTTACTGTACACGTACACACATACCGTACACAGTACTGTAAGCACAGATACTGCATAATGTGGCATGAGGTGGTTTTTTCCTGTTTATAGCTCCTTTAGCACGTAGCCCTTGGAGGAGGGAATCTCCAGGAGCTGTGGGTAGTAGCTGTGTGCAGGTTAGCAGCAGCACAGCGTGTCCTCCTAGGCTGTTGCTCTTTGCGTACATCCTTATTGGCACCCACGGGAAAGCCCATTTCTGACCGGAGATGCTGAGGCTGACCTTAGGCAGCCTGCAATTTATACAAGTTACAAAATAGCACATGCAAGTGATGTCTTTAGCAGTGCGCCCTACCTCTAAAATATAGAAGTCCACATGGCATGTCTAAAATCTTCCTTTGTTTGCTGAAATAGCTGTTCCTGGATAGCATTAAAATCTCACCCTCTCTAAGACCTGAGGAAGAGAAGCCTGAAAAATGGGGCAGCAAGTGCTTTATTGAAGAAGTCAGCCTGAACCACCCTCCTTCTCTTCTCTGGTAATGGCATGATAAAGAAAAGTAGAAAAGTGCCCTATTTTGAGGGAGCACTGACTGCTGGGGATGATAGAGGAACAGAGTAGTCCCAGATGGCATGGGAGTAATAGCAGCATTGGAAGAACTTTGGAAAAAGAGTTGCCAGTAAGAAATCATGCCCTGCTAGGTGGATTAATGGCTTAAAATCGCTGACAGTGCTTGTATGTGCAGGATGATATGACTTCATTATTCCTGCCCATGCCCAGTAGTGTTCATCTCTTGTGTGAAAGCACAGACTTTCTTCAGCTGCTGCTTCAGGCTCAGAGTGTACGCACAGTGCTTTTCTCATTTTATGCACAGTGCTTTCCTCATTTCATGCCTCGGTAGTTGTGGCATTTCTTGCTAATCAAAAGGCCTGGAAGTGACCTCCCTCATTAGCATAGATACCCATTTGTCCTAGAATACGAAGTAAAAATTTTAAGTGCTTTCATTTGCTGGTAGAGATCATGATCTGTAACAACTTGCTGCTGAAGAGAGGTTCTCGTAAGGTGCACTGAGGATGTTATGGCAGTTTAATTTCAGAAATAGGTGTTCCTGCAACACTGACATCTCAGAAATCAGTACTAAGCCAGATCAAATTGATACTGCGACATGGAAGGTGTTCAGGGTTTGTACTGTATAGAAAAATTGAGCAAGATATTATAGACCAGTGACAGATGATTTGGAAAACAGGAACAGAGCAGTGGCACTCTGAGTGATGTGTCCTTACACTGCTTCCAACCCCACCCATAGCTTGCCCTGGATGAGAGAATATGGAGAGTCTCGCTTGCTCTACAAAACAGAAAAATGACTTTGTGCTGCATGTTATTTTTACAATGCTCAGCTGTCACACTTGTTCAGTTCAGTCTGTGTGGGCTCATGCAGTGAGTGATTTAACACAAACAGTGCCGGTAAAGAAACGGCACATGATGAGAAGCCAGAGCCCTCAGTGTGGCTTCTTCCTGCTAGAGTATTTAAGCACAGTGCTTGGAACACGTGCAGGTGCAGATCTCACACACCACCATTAGTTCAGTGGTTAGATAACTGTGGGGGGATAAGTATAGGCTGGGCAGATGCACCCCCCGTGGAATGTGCAGGAAAGCGTGGACTCTCGTCCTTTAGTCCTTCCAGTCAGATACTGTCTGTCATTTTGGTTGTGCGGCATGGCAAAAAACCCCCAAACCTCCAGGTAAGAATCTGAAAAAAGAGCAAGTGGTATAGACACCGCTCGCTGCTAAAAAGTGCCAATTTCTTTTTCGTCTGTATTTTCAGCAGTATTTCCCCTGTAATAGTTCTGGCTGCACTGCCGAGTCACAAGTGGCACTTGCTGTTTGAAGCTTGCATGGCAAAAGGACAAAAGATCCTTTGGAATCTGTACTTGTCCAGTACAGCAGTGTGCACAGATTAGAAAAGCAGCTCTCCATGCTAATTTCTTAAACTTGGCCTGTCAAGCAAAGGAGGACTTGTCACTCACTGCTGTGCCTTGGTGTCCTCTTAGCTCCATGCCCTGGACCATGGTGGTGTTTTGGGTACCACACAAAGGAAGTGCAGGAACTGATGCTTGATGAACATGTGCTGAGCTGTGCCCACCTGTTGGGGACACTGCATGCATGTCAAAAACAGAAATTCTGGAGTCTTTGGAAGAGGCCTTTGGATTAGACGATGGGGAGGGCCGTGCAGAGGAGTGGGTTGTCATGGGGGGGTGTAGGTGAAGCATTTGCAAGTGCTGTGTTTTAGTTCCCCTTTTAATAGAGGGTCTGTGCAGTCAGGAGCTGTTATCAGGCTGCACAAGGCATGTGCTTCTGCAGCCCCTAGTGAAAACTTGTGTCATGTAAGTGGCTGGCATCTGTTTAGATTCTTACTGAGGAAATTCAGTGTTTATTGGAGGACACCAAGGGAGAAAATGGAGGTGTGACTTCCAGAATCTAGGAGCCCAAACTAACTACTTTGCTCACTGCATTTTCCATTCACCATGCCTGCCGTGGGGGCTCGTCAAGCTGTTGGTACAGGTCTGCTTTCAATTCCTCATGAAGGGATCTGGGCTAAGAAAACAGTACTGGATTAAATGATCTCTGCTAAGAAAACCTGGTAATGTGAAACAATATCCAGGTTGTCTGGGCATAACTGTGCAAGCATACATGCTGTAGCTCTGTAAGATGCTAACTGATGTAAGCAACCATGTAGCCTTAGAGGATTTGTACCAGAATAGTTTTGCATCTCTAGAAATGTTTAGTGTATAATCTGCTGTCATTACTGCGATCAGTAGTAAGCTCTCTCACAGTACAAATGAAAATGATGCTTGTTCTGCACTTAAAAGATGATTCATGTTTTAGGAAAATGAGTACAAGACTCAAACCAATTTCTTAGTACTGGTCAAAATCTGACCAAGCAGCTCTTTGTGGTCTCTCCCTGCTGGGACAGTTCAGCTCCCTGCGGGCTGCCACCACCTCACCCTCTTATGCTAGGGAATGATGATGAGAAGTAATTTTGGTGTTACATTGTTATTGTTAAATTTGAAGAGGAATAATTTCCAGAAAAGATACAATGTTCAGAGTGTTTTCTGTGAAATTGTGAGGTATCTTGGAGATAGAGAAATGTGATTATTTGCATCACCTTTGGTGGAGGAAGCCTTTAAGAACAGCTTCAGAAATGCTCTCTGTAGTTTCCTAAAGAATACTGTAATATTTCTTAGATTGATATGTAATGTAAAAACTCAGTATCTAATTTTTTTGGCTCACAAGAAAAAATATTAAATTCTATTATCAAAAGCAGAGTCCTTGGGAAAATAGCATATATATATGTATATGTAAATATGTGAATATGTTTGTATCGTGCATCTTTGTTGCCTTTGGACAGAGTGAGGGTGCTTCCAATGTGAGACATCTCCTTGGGCTGGGACTGTCTAGATTTCCCGTAAAATATAACAGGAGAAAAGCTTATTTGGGCAGTGATTTGTATGTTGTTGAGCTGTTGTCTTCAGTGCACTGCAAGAGAGGTTCTTGTAATGAGATCTTATGTTGGCTTAAAAGACAAGGATGTGGAAACTGTGTTCCTGTAACTTCAGTGCCTGCTAAGCAAATGGCCCTGCAAATGAGCAAGACAGAAAAGATTGTGACTAGCAAAATGAGAAATAATACAAGATAAAGGGTCTTGAACTTCTCGAAGTGATACCTTTAACATTCAGTCCTATGGCTCTTATAGCCCATCTCTGAGTTATTGCAAAGTACATCTGTTGGCTCATTAGCAGTGTGTGAACTGTGCTGGCCATGGTTCAAATGCTGCTAATCCAGTGTGTGCCCAGGGCTAGGTGATGGAGAGGAGCCTTTCACCTCATGGCTGAGTCCAGGGGGATTCTTGAGGGAAGGTGTCCTGTCTCTTGGCTGTTCCTGTGTGCTTTAAAGTGTCCTTGTTTTCTTTCGTTAAGGGTGTACCAACTCTTGCAGCATAGCTACTTGCTGTGTGCCTTTTCCCATTCTCTCTCTCTCTCCCCTCCCTTTTTTTTTTTTTTTTTGAAAGACCAATGCAGTGCACGCACTTCAAGTGACCAGTCCCTTGAAAACACCATACATAAATAATTTTGAAATTGCCATCAGTTGTGGCTTTGTTCTAGCTGCTTAGGCCAGAGTGTTGATCACCTGAAAAATGGGGAGCACAGAAATACCATCCCTGCACTGCCACCCCACTTACCTTATTTGCTGCCTGGAGCTTTCTGATTTGAGGGTGTGCCCTGAGCTGGGTAAGTGCTGGCAGTCTCTGCTACACACTGAGAGGGCTCCAACTCCCTCCACACTGTGCTGGCACTCCAGAATGTTTGTTTCCACTTCTCATTTTACTAATTTCTAACCTGCCTGATTAGGTCAGAATCAGGTAGTCCTGCCCTAAATACTTTCCAGGAGCACTGCCAGGTGTCTCAGTAGGAATACCAGATGCTGTTTGAAATTCTATTTCCCAAGAAAAGTTCCCTGCTTTTATTTCTTTGGTTAAGTGTTTCCATCTGGGGACAGTGCTGGTGACAGACATACCTTTGGTAACTTCAGTCTTCTGACAATAACTTACAGGAAGTTCTCAGGATCTTTAGCTTGGAATCAGGAAAAGTGGAGGCTTCATTACAGGTCATGGAGCCCAGAGAGAAGAATCTGGAAAATAGACACAAACGTAGGGCCCTCTAGTTCTGTTTCACGGTGGTTTCAGCTTGGAAAAAAAAAGGGGGGGTGGGAGGGAAATACTAATCTGCACAGTGTGCTTCTACATCTTACTGGAAAAAGTTTTTCCTTCTGTTTCCAGGCGTACAAAATAATTGTTCTCTCTTGACCTCTAAATGAATAAGAGCAAATCCACAGAATCTTGCAGCCCTGGGCTTGTTGATCTGTAACACTGATTCAAGCCAAATTTCTTCTTGTAGAAAGATTCTGCTTTTGCCTGTATGAGGTTGAAGGCTCAGATGCGATACCCAGCATGTGTTGCCACTCTCAGCTCTAATAAAATGCAAGTACTGGTACCCAGCTAGAGAGAGTGGCATTACCTGTGCAGAAAGGAGCCCTGCACGGCAAACCTGGCCACTTTCCCAGGTGCCTGAGCTGTCACAGCTGTGTTTGCACAGGCCTGCAGCGAGAGGGGAGGGCTCATTGAGGCCAGGTCTGTGCCAGTCTCTGCAGTGGACGTGCTTTGCCTGGCAATGGGGAGGGAGGAGACAGCGGCGTGGACTGCACTGCAGCACACTGCAGCACTCCTGGAACAAAGATTTGCTGGGCAAACAGGACTTGTGTTGCTGCCGTGTGCTGACCACAGCTCAGGGGAAGAGGGCCCTGAGAGTGCATCAGCACAATGGGTATTTCCTCATGTAACTGTCCTTTCATGTAAGGCCTTTCCCAGAGGCTTTGCAATTCATACAACAACTGAAGGATTAATAAGGCACTAATTATAAGTGGTTTGGACTAGTGAGTGCACCTCTGACAGGAGGTGTCGGCCACAGTCCTTTGTCCCTGGCTCTTGAGCAGCCAGGGTGGGGTGCTGAAGCTGGCCAGAAGGGAGTGGAGCTGTTGTTTGCTGTCGAACCACAGCAGCCTCTGGGTAAGAAGGGGACATCTCCAGCCAGTGGACCCGAGCTGTCTCATACCAATGGTCGGCAATATAGTCCTTAGTGCAGTATAGCAGAGATCCACGTCTCCAATACCTGTTAGTGAGAGTTGTGCCTTGGAGTATAGCATACAAGTACTCCTGCAACCTTCCAGGAGGACTCTGTGTAACCAGGTCACTTGGAGAAGACTTACTTTAAAACTTGATCAAAGCTTATCCATTTTGGTGCACATATTCCTTTTGCTGTCACGTGGGCTTTGTTCTGGGGTTGTCAGTGTTCTGTACCACCACACCAATCTCCATGGATGCAAGAAGCCAAACAGGATGAGGGCTGTCTTTTCCCCCCCCAGTTTACTACATATGCCATTAGCATGATAGCAAGATTCATTAAATGTTCCCTATCCACAAAACAATCCTTCTCAGCTTCATGAGCTGCATGAAGCTTATCCCTTATGGGTCACAGGACAGAAGGAGCTCCCTGTGTCTGCAGCCACTCCCTCTGCACTGACTGGCCCTAACCACAGAATCATTTCCTCAGTGGATCTCTACAGCATCAGGTCTGGCAGTGATCTGTTAACCTGTCTGAATCTCCCTGCTTCACCATTCAAGCACTGGTAGTTGTAGGATAGTGCTGTGTTACAGCACAGGGAGAAGAAAACCAGTAGCACAGCCCTGAGACTTCTGCAGGGACCAGAGGGCTCCAGAGTTGCACTGCTTTCCAGAATGGTGTTACGGGACTGTCCATGCCTGTATGCTGATTTCTAGTAGTTCTGTTTCTGACACTTGGCTGAAGCTGTTGTCCAAGAAAGGGAGCCTGCCAGGGAAGGAGCAAGTGCCCTGTTAAAGGCTCCTTTTCCTAAGCACAGAAGGAAGCAGAAGAGTCTTTTTCCTCCGGATACCACTATTGCATGATTCCAGGAGGCAAGCCAAGGTGAATTCAGGACTCTTGTAAAGTAGGGGGATGACTCTTAAATGGCAGATATGATCCTACTGATGCTCTCTGAATGGGTATATTTGCTTAGAGTTTATCTGTGTTTTCAAAGACCCTGCATTACCCCTGTCCATTATTGTGTGGATACAGCTGGACTCACAGGGAAAGGGATCTGTCTTTTGCCTGTGTTTTTCATTTTTCTGTCTGTTTTCTGTATGGAAGTTCCCTGGAATTGCAGTCAAAGGGTTGCTGCAGGAACTTGAAGAGCTAGGATGCTGCAGGGCACGTGTGTGTGGGGATTGCCAAGCAGAGCAGATCTCCTCTGTGACTTCCAGGATAGCTGTTTGTGGCTTCCTGCAGTTGGCTGTCAAAGCCTGAGCTTGGTTTCTGTGGAAAAATCCTTATTCTGGCTTTCTCCCACTTAGATAACCAGTTCAGGATGTCAATATTGGAACGACTTGAGCAGATGGAGAGGAGAATGGCTGAAATGACAGGCTCCCAGCAGCACAAACAAGGAGTAGGAGGCGGGAGTAATGGGAGTGGGAACGGTGGAACACAGGTCCAGGTATGAACCCCGCTGTGTCCAGAAATGACAGCTTTATGCTTTCTTACCAAAGTTTGTTTTTTTGGGGGGAGGGGTTTGGAAAAGGATTATGGTTCGTCCTAAATAATAAATCTGATTTGTGGATGTCTAACAGCAATTGGTTTTCAGTTGCGTTGGCCATTGTCTCAGTACTCGTAGAGGCGGAAGGCTGCCTACTTGAGGCAGGTTGCAGCTCCTCTCCGTGACTAAATTGGGATATGTGTGGTGTTTCAGTGCGTTTCTGGGACTGGGACCCTGGGCAGCTGCTTTGAGAGCCGCGTGGTGGTGGTGTGTGAGAAGATGATGAGTCGTGCTTGCTGGGCAAAGTCCAAACACTTGATCCATTCAAAGACTTTCCGAGGAATGACACTGCTCCACCTAGCCGCTGCCCAGGGCTATGCTACACTGATCCAGACCCTCATCAAATGGCGGTAAGACCCAGTCCATTGGACTCTGGGGTTTCAGTACAGGCATGGCAGAAGCATACATAAACTGTGCTCAGACCACATTTCTGGTTGTCCTGTACAAACAGTCAAGTCCCTGAACTTGTTCCCATCCCCTGATCTGACAGGACCTGTCTCTTGAGAGAGCGAGTCCAGCCACTGGATGTATCATGCTCTTCAGGTCTCTGGTGGGGGCACTGTCTGGAGTAAATACATGTGTTGTGGGCATGTGCGTGGCCACTTCTCTGTGGTGTGGTGCATTGGGTAAAGCTGTGCTTAGGCTGTGATCCTGACATGGCTACAGAGCACCATTTGTTCTGTTGTTTCCCCTGCAGCACTAAACATGCAGACAGCATCGATCTGGAGCTGGAAGTTGACCCTTTGAATGTGGATCATTTCTCCTGCACTCCTCTGGTAAGAGCAGAGCCTGAAACTTCTGAAAGAGTCTGAGGACCCTCTGGAGTTCTTTCTGATGTGTTATTTTCCTAATGTGTTTCATTCTCTGGAGAGTAGATGTTTCTTGTGTCCCTGCTCTGTACATGGTAAGACATGGTACTGTCAGCTTCCTGGCATTTTGTTTTGAGAGAGCACACAGAACAAAACCTTGTCATTGAGTAACATGAGGAAAGGGGACAGACAAGTGGTTCTGGTGTGTGTTTTACACAATATCTAGTCTCCACTATCGTGCTAGAAAAAGAACTCTGCACGACTTCTTTCACGTTGTTTTCTGTGACTGTAGAGGTTGTAAAGTCATTACAATATCTTGGTCATTGGAATCATGAAATCATGACTGAGAACTTAGTCAAGTAAAAAGCCAAAGCAGGTGGAACCAGAATTTCCAGTTTACAACAGCAGAGTATTGATTTTATTTTTCTCAACCTTTGGTCCTGTCTGCATGTTTCTGACCTCAGAGATTCCTTTGCGTATGAGGCTGTTCTGTCTCTGCAGTGACGCCAATGTCACAAAAAAAAACCCAAATCAACCCAAAATTTATTGCTAAATAAAAAACTGTCACTCTGTCAGCTTTATTTGGCAGATAGAGGTTTCTCTGTTGTAGGAGAGAATAGCATGTATTTGGTCCTCTGTAATGGCCTTTTGTTGAGATGGGACAGTTATAAAAGTCATTTGCTGGCTTCAAGCATGTCATGGTTATGTTTATCAGAGTCATTTTTCTATGAGCTGGGGACCAGACTCCACTGTATTATCAAGAAAGGAAGGAGAAGGCAGGTTGCCCAGTGGGTCAATTATCTTTTCTTCTTTAGATGTGGGCATGTGCCCTGGGCCACATGGATGCAGCTGTTGTGCTGTACAAGTGGGACCGCCGAGCCATCTCTATTCCTGACTCCCTTGGGAGACTGCCACTGGCCATTGCTCGGTCTCGGGGCCATGTAAAGTTGGCAGAGTGCTTGGAGCAGCTACAGCGCGATGAACAAACTCAGCTTGGGCAAAACCCCAGGATTCAGTGCCCTTCAAGCACAGACTCCAACACAGAGAACTGGGTGTCCCAGTGGCACAGTGAGCTTGTTGCCTCTCAGGAGCCTCAGAAGGGAGTCACAGTGATTTCCAGTACAAACACAGGTAAAACAAACTGGAGGGCATGCGCTGTTTTGATGTCATTTGACATGTGAAAACGTGGGAGCAAGGAGGTCACCTGAGCAGTGGATGCCACCTGTAGCCCTGGTGTCCATGCTTAATTCTTTTCTTGTGCTCTGTACACTTGCATAAGCATCAGGAAGAGGATGAATGCCTGCTTTGGAAAGAGACATGTATCTTAGGGAGTGGTTGAGGCATTATCCTCCCTGGTGGTTGTTACTCCCTTTGCACATCCTCTTGGGTGTCATGGATCATGGCACAAACTTTACCCTGCAGTTCTGAGGCAGAAACTGTTCATTTTCCTATAGTGATCATGGGTTGCATGTTTAGTTTTAATTATTGATCTGTTTGTTTCCAGAGCTGAGACGGCCAAGATCAGAACCTTCCAGTTATTACAGTAGTGAGACTCAGAAAGATTACCCTGCACCCAAAAAGCATAAGCTGAGCCCTGAATATTTTCAAGCCCGGCAAGAGAAGCTGCTTTCCACTGCACTGAGCCTGGAGCAGCCGAGCATTAGGAAGCAGAACTCCAGCTCCAAGCAATCCTCCACTGAGACAATCAGCCCCAGTGAACGGATGAGGGACTATGGCCGGGAGCTCTCCCAGCACATCCCAGAAGTTACTGGGTACCGGGGCTCTGGCAGCCAAGCAGGCATCAAATGGAACCCAAAAGACATTTATATCGGTGTGTCTGCAGTGCAGGTGGCAGGGAACCAGAAGGGGACTGCCCTGGGGAAGGATGCTGTAGCCCATCGGCTACGCCAGCGGGAGCAGATGAATGTGCTGATGATGGCCGACAGGGAGATGGTGGATGCAGAGCTCTTGTCCTACAGAGACAACGCAGGGGATGAGGACTGCTTACACCACATGGATGAACTGCAGGTAAACATATGCATAGCACCAAGGTCAGTGGTCTCGGAGAACACGGTGGCTTTGCAGAAGAGCCTGGCTGTGAGAAGCTCCTGTGGAGGCTTCTAGAGACTCTAAATTGTACTTTGAGAAAGGATGTGGTCACACAGTCAATGTATACTTTCTTCCAGTTTCAATCTGGACACAAGGGCTAGTGGTTAGCATTTAGGATCGTGCACTAGCATAAACTTCAACATCGTACAGAATGCACAAAATTGTTTGCAATTGTGCAAGGAAAAAGGAAAAAAGCAGAACCTCCTGCTCACAGCAGTACGTGAGACTGAGGTGGCCCCATAGTCCTTTGGGAACTGAGCAGCAGTCCTTACAAAGACAAGAAGATCTGAGAGGGGTAGTGCTGTGGTTGCAGATGAAGCCACTGCACTTTAGAGGGCAAGGAGGTAACAGTGGAGAAGGGGAGAGACAATGGGTTTGAGGAAGGGAGAATCACACTGGGTATGGAATAGAGGAAGTAAATGTACAGGAGAAGCAGGAGAGATACACAAGAAGTAGTCACTGGCAGAAAGATACCGTGGTTGTCTGAGCAAAAAGAGTAATGGGAGCACAGCCTTACCTGTGCTGCCTTAGCATCTCTGAATGTTCTCCTCTGGCTGGTGTAACACAGATGAAGCATGTCACTGCAAAACAAGAACCGTTCTCTGTTCTCGGTATTAAGAATTCTGTGAACCTCGGTGGGCTGAAGGATATAATTTAGAAAGATTCCTGACAATGTGTTGTCCCAAGGTTTGTAAATTCTCTTGATGTGCCTTTATTGTCGTGTCATGCTCTACCGCACATCTCAGCAAAAGAGTGGCGAGATCACTTTTCCTTTGGAAACAAGATACCAGTGACAGCTGTCAGTAGCATAGAGTAAGGACCCAGAGACATTAACCTTTCACCAGATCTCTTGTGGGCTCCCTATAAAGAAAAAAAAAGGAGTCTGGGGAATATGAAACCCTGCAGTGCTTTGTCTGAAGAGACAGAAAACCAAGTGAGCACTGATTAATGAATTTCTCCTCAGTGCTGAGACAGACTGTAGACTCCAGCTTCCACAGGTTTGGGGAAGATGGGGCATTCTGTCTAAAACTGGGCTGTAACATGGAAGCACAAGGCACCTTCTACCAGGCAGCAAAAGTTTGCTCTCCTTTCCCCCTTGACAGGTGAACATGATGACACTTGCAGAGCACATTATTGAAGCTACGCCTGACAGGATCAAGCGGGAGAATTTTGTGCCAATGGAATCACTGCTGGTGGAGAGAACAGACAGTGCTGCCATGAGCACCACCATGAGCTGGCTGGCCAGTTACCTTGCTGATGTTGATCACTTGCCGAGTGCTGCACAGATCAGGTCAGTGAGAGCTGTGAGGTTGCTCTGGGTTTTGGCATGCTGTGAATGCTGAGCAGTGCGTACTGACTCTTCAGCCTGCAGATGCCAGTTCTCACCGAGACTCAGTGCTGGTCTTCCAAGTCCAGTCACACTCTTGTGCTCAGACAACACAGCTACAAATTCATGGAATGAGGGGTTCACTCCAGTGCCACATCTGTGCAGTGCAGTGTAATACAGGCAGGCTCAGGGGTGTGGGGTGTTGCTTGGAGAGAGGGAGGGGAGCATGAACTTCTGTCTTGAACTCAGGAATGTTGTTGTCCTTATCTGTGATAGCAGCCCGGATGCTTTATAAGCCAGTAATTCCCACTGTGATTGGTATTTCAGAAGTCTGTATAGTGAACCCCTGACCCCTTCTTCGAACACCAGCTTGAGCCCTGCAGGCTCACCAATCAGTGAAATAGCTTTTGAGAAACCCAGCCTTCCCTCGGCAGCAGACTGGTCCGAATTTCTGAGTGCGTCCACCAGCGAGAAGGTAGAAAATGAGTTTGCACAGTTAACTCTGTCTGATCATGAGCAGAGAGAACTCTATGAAGCTGCCAAACTCGTCCAGACAGTGTTCAGGAAATACAAGGTATGTGGCCCAAACATCCAGTGTCTTCCTTGTTAGGTGTGAGAAAGTAATATTTGTTACAAAGCAAAATGTGGGTAATACCCATTCCTGGGACAAAAATACCATTTCTGTCATAACCTTTTCGATGCTTCTGGCATTTGCTTGTTTGCTCAGCAAATACCGTCCTGGGGAGAGCATGCCATGCCATGGCACACCCGCTGTGCCGGAGCAGGGCTCACAAAGCATATCCTCAAAGTGTACCCCAGAGGTTCTGGGTAAAGATGCATTTTGGTGTAAAGATGCTTCTTGGTGTAAAGATGCATTTTGAGGGTTTGTTCCTTACGTGAGTTGACAGTAGAGATATTTGCAGGAAATGCCTAGGCCTGAGTCAGACCAGGTAGCACTCATAGGAGAGGTTTGCCCTGCAAGCAGCTGAGAGCCACGTCTTCTGTCCTGGGTTTTGATGCGCTCTGAGTACTTACTGCTCCTTTCCTTCTCCACACAGGGTCGTCCTCTCCGGGAACAGCAGGAGGTGGCTGCTGCTGTTATTCAGCGTTGCTACCGAAAGTACAAACAGGTAATCAAGGAAGTGAAATGTTATGAAGCACATGTAAGTGCCATGAACGCAGCCCTTTGTAATGGAAATTATCCCACTATTCCTCTGGTATGCTTTTCAGCATGCAATAGTGAAATCCCCTGCTCAGGCAAACTTGAAAAGGGAAGAAAATTCATGTTCTGCATCTTAATTTTGGAGGGAATCCTTGAAATTATTTTGTTTGTGATAATGCCTGCATTTTTGCTATGAGATGGAGGGCAGTGATGTATTATTCCCTACTGGGCTTTATGCATGCTACAGCCTGAGGAGACTATTCTCTGACTAGTTGCTTGCCAAATTTCATTGTGAAATTGAAGTTGGTTTTGCCTTTGATAAAGGCAAAGATGAAAAATAGGTTGTTTTATTTTGCACATACTAAACTTTTAAACTATGGGAAATCATGCGTCATAGCTAAATGCAAGTTTTTCCAGGATTGAGACTGTTCTCCACACACTAGTTGGAGATATGTTTTCGGGCTGAGTTCTCAACCCCAGAAAAAGAAGATGCTTTTCCTTTTTGGTTTTTGGTTGGGTTTTTTGGTGATTTGGGTTTTTTTAGTTGTTTGTGGGGACAAGAGCCCACATCCCGCTTTGCCCTTTACCCTGCCAGACACCATCTGTTTGATGCTTGGCAGCATGTTACATAAAGTGAGAGGGAAGATGCCTGTGCTCTTTTACAACCTCATAAAAGTATTTATTTGGGAAGTCTTTTTAGTGTTAGGTGACTGCATCATAATTCACATCCAACCCATCACATGGCTTTATTCTGGAGTGATGTTTCCTGTAATAGGGAAGCTTAATTCCTTTCAAAAACTGCTTGACAAACTGCTTTGTCTTGGATCCTGGAATCGCTTCTTTTTGAAAGAAGATTGTTTGGGGTTTTTTGTTTTGTTTTTTTCATACTTTATTTGCAGAACTAACATTAACTATGTATTTTTCTGTTTCTCCCCAAGCTTACTTGGATAGCCTTGAAGGTAATAAATACAAATACAAACAGTATTTTGGAAACAATTCCCCGTGGGTCACTAACTTTCACATTCAGTATAAACCAGGAGAACCTGGCATTTGGAGAAATGTTTTAATAGTGGTTGAGAAATCACTGACAAACCAGACCTTGTAGGAGATGTGTAGGGATTTCTGTGCCACAGTGTATCGACTCCCATGAGCAGTGATGGGCTGAGGTCAGGGAGGGGTTTGCAGCCAGTTTCCTGAGGACAGGCTTTCCTTTGCTGCTTCTGATCAGCCATCACTTGGCAACCTTTGCCTTGGCATTCGGGGAGCAGAGAACATTTAACCCACCCATGCAGCCTGTCCTCTGTGTTCTGCTTGCCTGCCGAAGTATGTTGACCATTCATCTTTGAAATACCTGTGTCCTGAATTCCTAAGACCAACATCTTGGTATGTAGCTACTCATGCTGGAGGCACAGCTGTTGATGCCAGTCTTAAATTGTTCCCAGTCAATAATTTTCTGCTGTAAAGATGAGTTTCCCAGCTGTGCAACATCTTGCTCTCATCAGATTCTAGAATCAACTGAGCTTTTCTCAGGGCTACCTGGAGGCAAGGCATGCTTCTCCTGGAGAGCGTGTGTCCTTGGAGTAATATTCCATCCACAGCTTCCTCCAGTTTTGTATCAGCTGTTCTGTCAGCACAAGTGAGTTGAACTCTCTGGGACACTGGGCTTGCTGAGGCTTTCCCCTTCACAGATCTCCACTGATCCTCTTCCCACCATAGGGAACAAGAGGAGGAGAGGGGGCAGCTAATCAGCTAAGCAGATCTTAAAGCCGAATGCAAATATATTGGGGTCTGGTCTATCCAGTGACTGCTGATTTCTCTTTCACATGCCTTATTCCTCTGCTTTGTTACTGCACAGCAGAGATCAGCACAGGCTTGTGACTAGATTGGAACAGTCACAGTTCACATCACGGGTTCGTGTTTGAACCCTTCTGTTCAGGGGTTTGTAGCTCAGCCACAGAAGTCCCATCTAGGCTAAAAATTTGAAGGAAAACCGTGACCAGCCCATGAGTGGACTTCTTTAAAACAGCAAATTTAAAACCACAATCTGATCCATTTTGTTAAAAATGTTAAAAAGAAAAGAAGGGGAAA
Source organism: Lepidothrix coronata (assembly GCF_001604755.1). NCBI lineage: Eukaryota > Metazoa > Chordata > Aves > Passeriformes > Pipridae > Lepidothrix > Lepidothrix coronata. Next base: position 1,726,985 of record NW_016690368.1, read on the forward strand.
AAAAACCCAATAGAAATTAATAATGACAAAATATAACTGCTCCTTATGACTGCTTCAATTCCAAAAAGTGAAATTTGGTAAATGGTGGCCTGTGATGATATTGAGGGTTTTTTTTTGCTTTGGAGTGGTGTTGGGAGGGTTGTTTGTTTGCTTTTTGGGGTTTTTGTCCCAACAGATAGGAAAATATTGAGATGTGTTAAGACATTACCCTGTACAGGACAGTAGCTGCTATTTCTGTCTCATATGTCTGATGAAGTGAGCAGAAGTCAAAGCTGATAAAATATCCAGGAACAACAGACACATACGTTTTGAAAGTATTAAAACTTATCAGATAAGATCAGCAAACACTGAAAGCCTCTGTTACAGTGTTAGTTCAGTGGTATGAGTGCAACTTCTATACATTATTCTACATCTCCATCTTAAAAAGGACTTAAAAATATGCATGAATGCATACGGTTTCTGTTCAGCCGTCATCTCCTTGCATGCTGTGAAAGGAAGAGGATGTAGAATAAAGAAGATTTTCTTTTTAAGAGTTTGCGCCTGCTTTATTTGGACTCACAGGCCTAGAAATATTACAGTGCTAGGTGGAATTTGGGATGTCTGTGACTGCTTATGCAAATTTGTGAGTTCAGTGGATGCTTGTTACGGATTTCTAATGAGATTTAGTTTTGCCTGTGACTTAGGCTCAGTATTAGACTTGCCGCAATTAGCTGTTGTGGGTTTGGGGGTTTGTTCGGGTTGTTTGGGTTTTTTTAAGTTAGAATTACTCCATTTGAAATGCTTGGATTTAAATGGATATACGAGCAATCAAAACTTTTGCAGTATTGTGCTGTTGCAGAGAAACAGAAAATGAGCTGTTGAAAAGTGAATTGTCCTAGAAACGTGGAATACACTTATAAACAGCAAATTTGGTTCTTACAAAAGCAATTTGTTTAAAAGATATTTTAAAATGAAGAAACAAAAAAGTATATTTTTGGTCTTAGTTAATTTGTTAGCGTTTTGGAATAGTCACTCAAACTGCTTTATCCTTGCAGTCACTTAATTGGGCATCTTTTGCTGCTGTTGTTATGAGCTTTTACAACAAGGGCTGCCTAGAACCGAGTATCCCATGCTCTGCAGTGCCATTCCTGTATGCAAGGGAAAAGCAATTCCCCTGAGTGCAATCAATGCTCTAATACAGACCTGCTGCATTTCAAACACAGCTCAGCTCCACTTGTTCCAAAGTTGTTCATAAGTGCCCTTGGATCTGGTCATTAGCATGGACATGTAAAGCCTCTGCTAGCAAGGTATTAAATGACACCTCAGAGAGCTGGAGCCCCTCTGCTCTAGAGACAAGCTGAGAGAGTTGGGGCTGGTCAGCCTGGAGAAGGCTCCAGGGAGACCTCATTGTGGCCTTTAAATACTTAAAGGGGCCTTTTAAAAAAGATGGGAACAGACTTTTTAGTAGGACCTGTTGCAATAGGACAAGTGATAATGGTTTTAAACTGAAAGAGGGTAGATCAGACTAAATACAAGGAAGAAAGTTTTTAGGATGAGGGCACTGAATTACTGGCACAGGTTGCCCAGAGATGTAGATGCCCCCTCCCTGGAAATGTTCAAGGTCAGGCTGGACGGGGCTCTGAGCAACCTGATCTACTTGAAGATGTCCCTGTTCACGTTGGGGAGTTGGACTAGATGACCTTTTAAAGGTTCTTTCCAACCCAAACTATTCTATGAGTGTATGAATCTCATCAGACTATTTCAGCAGCAGCAAAGCAGGTGATTGCTTTCTTGATGCAAATGAAGTTCTGCCCCAGTCTTACAGTTGTTCCAGTTTGCTGTCACCATTTTCTCATACAGGTCCCAGTCAGTGAATACTCATTTGCTTCTCATCATGTCTTAGCGGCTCAAGAGTCTTTCAGTGTAGGAACCTGCATCTTAACTGGAATGCCTCAGCTTCTCTTTGTTTCTGTTGTAGTATGCACTTTATAAGAAGATGACGCAAGCTGCCATTCTTATCCAGAGCAAATTCCGAAGTTATTATGAGCAGAAAAAATTCCAGCAGAGCCGACGAGCTGCGATGCTGATCCAGCAGTACTATCGCAGCTACAAAGAATGTGGGAAGAGGAAGCAAAACCGTCGGGCAGCCACCATTGTGCAACAGAAACTCAGGTGAGTGCTGGGATGGTAGATGCTATCAGAATCTTTATATGTTGTTTTTACACTCTTCAGGGCTGCGCTGTTATTTACAGGTAAAGGCTAGTGGGAAAAGGACTGTGATTCATAGGATAATTATTCTTGCATTTAGTAGTATTCTCCCCAGTTTTGCCTGCACTTCAGTGTTGGGGTTTTTTGTGTTTAGAAGCAGTCTGCTTACCAAGAAGCAGGATCAAGCTGCTCGCAAGATTATGCGGTTTTTACGACGCTGCCGCCACAGGTATGACACTGTCTTTTGGTATCTGCCCTTCCAATGTGACAATATTCAAGTATGTTCACAATGATTGCAATGTAAAGTATAATAGAATCGGCTTGCTACAGATCTTCTAACCAAAGAACAAAACTGAGCTGCTTCCAAGATACATTGTTAAAAATGAAACTCTAACTTAGGACTGTTGCTGGAAGAGAATTGTGTTCGGCTCCCTTGCTGATATGGTACAGCAGCCCAGGTTGTGTGACTTTAAAAGCTGGACTTGAGAAAGTCTAAAAAAAAAGCTTGTTAAATCATAGCAGCAGCTTGTAAGTGCTGCACAAAGCATTCGTAGTATATAGGAAAGTGCAAAATGTGACAATATTTGATGTGTACTGGAAATGCCTTTAGTTTGGTCACAGGATCATCTGGTTGGCTCTCCTCAAGTGTACATTGTTTTTGATGTGGATAGATGGAATGTGCCAGCAGAGCAGCAGACAAGTTAGTTCACGTCAGCCACTCCACACATACTGCAGTGAGCCGAGAGTACAGACACAGACATGAAGATGAACCATCTCCTGCCAGTGTGGGAACATGCGTGGGCTTGCCAGTGTGCTCCCTGTGGCAGCCAGCTCTGCCATACCAGTACTCTGCTACGAGCGGGGTGTTTGGTTTGGTTTTTAGCTGAAAGGATCCCCTATGTTATCAGGTTGCAAACCAGAACTTTGCCTAGACAAAGGTGAATTCCAAGGTTTCTGACCCTGCTCCCTCCATTCTCACTACCCATGCATTTCATCCACTCAGGAGCTGGTCAGACCTGATGCATTTTGAAGCATGTTTAGTTCAGCCCAGTGTCATTTGAATAAGGAAAGCTCTCAGAGAGGCATATGATAGACTTGATTTTAGAAACAAACTTGGTCCTTATTGCAGGATTTTAGAGCTGCAGTTTGCAGGAGGTCAGTGTGGCTCATGCTGTTGAAGGACATCTTATGGGAAGAAACATATGGACAAGAAAGAGGGGTTTGTAGTTCTCAAGCCATTTCCAAATGCACTTGAAACAGCCACAGTTATTGATGAGGAAACACAAGTGGCTTCTTGTTTTTGGCAGGGCATATGGAAGAGACCAAAAGATGTGTTTGTTGTGCAGCATGTCCTGCTGAAGCAGACGGAGGCTCAGAACTTCTGTATCCTCTCAGATCTGCTTGAGATCCAGGCAGTCCCTGGGGAAGCTATGTGCCAAATTTCTGTCCATGCAGCCAACTCTCACACAGGCCCAGAGAATATCCCAGGCGTTCCCACCAGCATCCAGGATGTGCCATGGACTTCAGCTGGGCTCAGTTGACTCCAACTGTTGAGTAATGCAGACTCTCCCAGGTTTAAATTGCCCATGATTCCAGCAGTTCTTGACTTCAGCTCATTGCCTTTCTCTTTCTCAGTGTCTCCTGTTGCCTTTGTAGAGTGAGACCCTGCTCATGTGCACCACTGAATTTTGGAGGCAAGACCCCTCCCTTTGCCTGGGGTCAGTCTGTTCTCTCTAGCAGCATGGTCGCTGCTGCTGGGCATCTCTGCAGGATGGGTTTAGCTCTTGAGTAGTTATAGACAGGAATTCAGGAGCAGGGGGGATTCATTGTCCTTAGGCTCTCCCTGGCTTATGTCACAGTGCACAGTGCTTGAGTTTCTGCAGCAGTGCAGTTCTGTCCGTGTCCAGAGGCACTTTGTTAGTGGTTGTGGTTACTTGGAAATTCGTCCGGAGTTCATGACTAGGATGCAACAAAAGGAAAAAGTGACTTATTTCCACTGAAGATGTTAGCTGTGTTTCAAAACACCTTTGCCTTTCCTTCTAAAGTAGAAATGATCACACATTTGTGACCACATACTTTCTCCAAGCAATCACATACTTTCTCCAAGCAACCATGTTATTGTAACTAATACTAGTAATTGCCACAAAGTTTAAACAGGAGCATTCTGGCATTGGCAAATGCTAAAAGTAAAAGCAAGACATACCAAAATGACAAAACATTCAGAAATGACAGGCATTCAGAATCTGCTTGAAAAATGCTTAAATTTACCAGATTTATAGAAGTGTTTAGAAATGTGACAGGTTTGGGCCTTGTTCCCATCTTCCTTCTGCTTGCCAAAAAAGCTCTAGCAAGCAGTTGCAAAGCAAGATATTTTCCAAAGCACTCCATGCTCTATACACTTGGGCTACCTCTGTGATCTTTGGGTCACACTGCTTTAGTATCTCTCCTTGGGTTCCTTTGGCTACTGGAACCACACAGGGATCTGCCCTCTCTGCTGTTTGCAGTCGGTGACAAACACCACACAAAATTGGGTTCTTAGAGATTTATTACCTCCCAGGATTTTGAAGACAAATGGAAGTCTTTTGCTTGTGTAAACAACTGTAAAGGAAAAATATAATACTTTTTTTTCCAAAGTTAGCACACTGCTGCTATAAATAAGAAATTAAGAAAGGCCCAGTCTCCAGAAAGAAACACCTCGACCATCCAAGCTCCTGAACATCCAGGAGTGAGCCATAACAACTAGTATCTAATGTCAATTAATGCTCTGTAGCATAAAAATGGCACTATAGAGCCATTTGTTAAACAGCAGTGCCTTGTCAGTACAAGTCAGATATTTTTGAAAAATCTGAGGGAGTGAGAGAAAAGAGAGCATGCACAGGAACATCAAAGAAATAGGATCTTGTAGCAGATTTCTGTCCGTTGATAGAGCTGAGGGAAGAGGCTGTAAAAGCCACTTGTGATCTGTTGTAAGGATAGTGAGCTAAGTGAGAAGGCAGTAAATTCTTAAAGTTCAGAAATTCAGCCTTAAAAAGAAAATGGAACGGTTTAACCTAGGTTTTTGTCCATGAGCAGATTCTGTTGGTAGGCCAAAAAATTACTCTCAAGAGCTTATTCTGCAGCCTTTAGGTGAGATTTACTCGGGCGTTTCCCTGGCAACCATCTGGTTGGTAGGTTTTTTTCCTGTTAAAATTGATCAAAGTCTCCTTTAAACCAATTCTGAGAATTCGTTCTCCACTCACATTCAGAACATCTTAAATGATCACCTTGTTCTATTTTGCTTAGTAACTTTTTGGCACAAAGGCTCAAATAACACAAGCGTGATTCCGATCACCTTGAGGATCTGTCTCCTGAACTCGACATTTGTTGCCTGACCAGAAGATATTTCAGGTGTTTGAGAGAGTTAATGAGAGAGGTTCTGCATTATTGGAGCTCTCAGTAGTGGATGCATAGATGTTGATGAAAATCAGAAAAGAAGTGTCGGTTTGGTTGAATATGTTCTTAGAGAAGACACTGATGGTCTGGTAGCTGATTATTCTCAGGTGTCACAGAGGCAAGAGGGGTCATTCATCAGCAGCAGTCATTCTGACCATCAGACATATATCTTCTCCCTTTAACTTTGAACAAAAAAACCCCATATTTATCCATCTATTGTCATATTTTCAAAAATCTGGTGAAAAACATGCATCAGCCATAACATGGTAGCAACATGACTTGTCACAGAAGTGTTGTTTTGTTGAGAAAGAGAAACAGAAACTTCCTGGCCTCCCAGGAGAGCTTTACCCATCCTCCCATGGTGCCTGAACCTGTCAGCTGGCACTTGACTAACTTCCAGCCTTACACGTCCTGTGAGCTGATCTGCCTCCAGGCACACTGCCCTGTGTGAGGCAGAACCAGACCTTTGTGTATTTAGTGGTTTTGGGAAGACTCCACCTATTTAGTGATCCCCAGATATGACACATCTAGAGCTGCAAGGAAATCTGGGAGCTCTGAAGTGGGTTTGGATTTGCTGGGCCAAATCCATGTATGGTACATCTTTCACTGGGAAGGTAGCCTCCTATTTCCTGTTCTTTTTCTGATTTGTAGAAAACTTCTGCTCTTCTGAGGAATACCTAGACCATTGCTGTTATTATGATCTGCAGTGGTTTCTATGGAGTAGCATTTGGAATGAGATAAAAAACAGATGATTGCTGCAAGGGTAGGCAGGATGCAGGTAGAAATGCCATGGGGATGACAGTGTTGCGTTTATTCTACTTGCTTATAACTTTCTGCCCTAAAAAACTACACACAGGACTGCTCTTCCCTGGTAAGGAGGAGTCCCATAGGCAGGAGTGGGAAGGGTTCTTTCTCTCCAGGCAAGCAGAAGTGCTGTCTCCTCCTCCCTGAAGTGAAGCTCTGGGTAAGGTACAGTTGTTGCCATGTGTGTCTAATGGCTCTTTGGTATTGTTTTGCACTCTGAAGCCCACTGGTGGACCATAGGCTGTACAAAAGGGTGAGTGTAGCTGCCTGCTAGCCAGTTCCTCTCTTCCATTTTAAATATATTTGCTTTCTGCTTGCTTGCATGGGGCTGCAGCCAAGATATGCCAGTTAAGTTTCACCTCCATTAATTATATAAAAGAATCCTGTACAAACTAACCCTACTGCAATGACTAACACTGCTGCTTTTGTAACAGGACAGAGCTCTGCAGTAGATGTTACCGATGCATGAATTTGTGAAAAAGGACATGTATATTCATCATGGGCATGCTTAGACGGCGTTGTCGGTGGGATATTTTTTCAGTATCCAAAATGGCTGTTAGTAGATGTTGGAACTTGACAGGGTCTGCACTCACACACACTCAGTGAGTACCGATGCCCATTGTCATGGACTGCGACAGCATTCAGGCTAGAGCGTAGGAAGCTGCAGTTCAGGTGCAGCCTACTCTTGATGAGTATTTGTTTCTGCCTGAGCTAGGTGGAAGAGCTCCTCACGTTGCTTTTTACTGCCAAAGGTGGTTAAGCACCAATGCTTATCTTCTAGAAGTTGGCCTTCGGTAAGTTACACATCTGGTTGCCTTTTTGACAACTGGGCCAGCTTTTTGACAGCTGCTTCTCTCATGTATTAATCCACTCCTCCAATGGGAAGGAAAACAAACTTGAAATGGAGATGCTGCTAAGTGCCAAGAGAGCTTCTGTTGGGAGTCTCGTTCTCAGCATGAAAGAGTCCACTCACCTGTGTGCTTAGTCATGTTAGCGGCTGGTTTGCTCCCCTCCCCGACAGGAGGGTGGGAATAGGTGAGAGCATTCCCATGGCAGGTCACAGCCCCTGTACGAGCAGGGAATGGCCTGGCTCTCAAGGCACATGCCTCAATTGTCAGCAGGCTGCTCTGTTCCATCTCCCTTTAGAGGTTGTTAGGGCAGCAGGGTTTTTGTCAAAAACTGCCATCAGAAATACCATCATTTGTGTGCTTATTATTCCTGTTTTCAGCAAGGTAGGGGAGGCAGAGGGAGGGATGGCCTGGACTCCTGCTTCCATGTAACATTCAGAAAAGAAAAACAAATGGTTCATCATGGAGTTTTGCTGACATTGAATTGCAGAGATCATTTTCAAGACTCAAGAGAGTGTGAATTGGGCTTAAGCCTGCTGGAGACATCATTATTTGTTTAACTCTACTGAGCCAAACAAAGAAGCAGCAACCAATAACATTTGTTTCCAAACTATGACGTTTATGCTACCATTTTTTGTTGCATATCCTCATTTTTTACGAATTAAAATTTGGGTTCTTTACTAACAACAAATGAAGTAAGAATTGGAGGAAATGGGGGCAAAGGCCCAGACGTGCCCTGAGGCTCTGCAGGGGCTGCATGGTGTAGGTGCAGCTGACGGGCAGGTTGTCAGCATTGCAGGAGAAACAGTTGTTGCACTTTAAAGCTTTGTGTATGTAACATATAAGAAATTATCAGGAAGCAGATTCTGGAAGTTTGGTAGCATTTGAAGGTTTTCCCTGGAATGGCCAGTGATGTGGGATTGGTGGGGAAATGAGGGAGTTCTCTGCTTATCTGGAAAAAGTAAACTGTGAGCTATCACAAAATGTATTGGCTGCTGTTTTGCTAAAGTAAATCTGTTACAGCAAATTATTCTTTGCATTCTGATAAGAACCTGTGTGCGTGTGCTGCTGGCATGCACACCCACAAGACAAGTGTTCCTGGGCCTTCTGATGTGCACAGGCTGACACATCCCCCTGTGCTGAGGGAATGCCTGCAAATGTGTCTGTCTGTAATACACAAATTGGGTATTCTGTACACATGCTGTTGTGCAGATAAATGATGGCAGCATTTGCTTCTGTGTTTCAGTTTTAAAACCTTTTCAAATTGATTTGATTATTTTTTCTGGATTTATTTGGGTTACAGTACAGCAGGATCAGCAAAGAGGGAGAGGCAGGAGATTTTACTGGCCAACTCTTGTGAGACAAAACTTGATATCTTTCTGCAATAGAAATTACCTTCCAGGGGAAAAAAACCCCATCCGATTGCTGTTGCCTTTAAGTAATAGTTTTCTTCTCAAGGACAGATGCTTCAGGGGAGAGATTTCAGCTACTCGCAGTGCCCCACTACACAAATGTTTGCCTGCTCATTGGTCAAACCATCTGCTATAGCCCCCTGCAAAGGAGAGCTTTGCTCCTAGTCCAGATATAGAGGTGAACAAATTGCACGGCTGCTTGAAGTGTGACCCTCTCTGCCACAGCCTTGGCAGAGGGGATCTGGAACTGATCACATGGAGCAAGGCTTTTCACATCACTAGACCAGTCGAGCACTTTCTGCCTCTCTGGGGCCAAACAAGTGCACTTGTTACATGTGATCATGAGTACTAAAAACTGTATTCACTCACAGCATCTTTCATGTACAAATAGATCTCCTTACCCCCCACCACATTCTCATGGTTAGATTAAGTGCTGCTCTCCAGTTTGGGGGAGTGTGCATGTAACACATGCTGACACCTGGAGTCAGTTCTCTGGTAAGTACAGCTTCATTTCATACCTGAATAAATAGCATCTACTATGTTTTGTTGTTCTCTGCATACTCTTCCCTTTTTTGGCATTTTAGCAACAAACATTTTGCTACCCCTGTGCATCTAGGACTTGTATTTTTTGTGTGGTTTTGATCCATGCTGTGCGGGAGACATTGCATTGGAGCGCCTGGGTTCTTACCTCTCTTACTAAGACTGAGGATGGGAGAAAATTCTGAGGGATTGGGAAGTCCCTTTTGTTTGAGCTCAGGACAATATGCGAAAATGTCATATTGGGATGTGTCACGGTACCAGCAACAAAAGTTTTCAAAATAATTTCTTTTTTCATTTACCTCTTGCAGGGGCTGAATGTATTTGGAGCTCAAAAATGTGTGTGTTAAATTGCAGACCATGTGCTCTGGGGTGTCGTTCTTACTGGGCCTTTCTGTCTTTTTTGTTTTGCTGCCTAAATGAGGTATCTGGGAAAAGGCAAGAGCTCCCTTTTCTTAAATGTCCCACAGGCCATTTCAGCTCTCAGAGCAACAGGTAACTCACCAGCCAGCCTTCTCTGGCTCTTGCACCCCGTCCTATATACTGATCTTCAGCATTCAGACTCATTCAGCATTTCCTTGGCTGGGCCTTATGGAGTAAGTCTGATGAAGCAGCTTTGTGTTACGCTTTACCCATGAAGCCATCGTTTGCTGTGACTTTTTCTAAGTAGGCCTGGTTCATTTGCTGACACCCCGTACAGGACTGGGGAGGGGGAGAGAAGCTGCCACTTGCTGGGTCTGTTGCTTTCTACATTGCTTCAGCACGTACCGATGCAACCTCCTTCATGGTGTCCAAGTAAGTACCACAGTGCCAAGGGCAGAAGCTTTGTCTGGCTGGAGCGATCTGGGAACCAGGACACAGCTCCCAGCAGTCAGGGTTCAAAGCTCATGTTTGAAGTCATCTTCTCTTCCCTTTCTGTGTGTCAGCACCACAGCTGTTATTTTAGACACCTTATCAGTGGTCATCTCTATTGCACGTGCTTTTTCCTTCCATCTGCTCTTCAGCACTTGCTGAGGGAATGACTTTGTACCTTAGAGGCACTTACGGTCTAGAGAAAATGTTATTTGAGGAGTTTTGTGTTCAAGGCTTGATCAGTGCAAAACCAAAGTTATGGTCCTTGCAGTTTTGTGCATCATTTCAGAGCTGCTGGTGTAGGATGGTGCTTCTTGTTTGGAGACCTGCAGCAGCTAGAGCCTGTTTCTGTTCTGGTGTGCTCTGCTTGCAGCTGTGCCTCACTTGAGCTGCCCTCACCTCCAGTCCCAGACAGCTTGAGGCACTCCCAGAAGTGATCCGAGCTAGCGTGCTGGTGCTTGTAGACTCTTGGAGAGGTTTGCACACCATCTAGCAGCGCCTGACCTGCTGCTATCACTTTCTCTCGGTGCTCTCATTTTCTTTATTGTTTAAAAAAAAAAAAAGTCTCACTGCAAGTCTACCAAACTGGATTGAAACATCTTGTCTAAGAACATCCATTCTGCTGTTCCATTCTGTAAATCCCAGTGGTATTCTGTTTCTTAGAGCAGTTTATTATTGCTTGTAACTACAAATGCTACACTTTAGTCCTCTTCCTCAGCCTCAATTTAAGAGTGGAAAAATGTGAACCAAAGAAGATTGCCTTCTAGCTTGAAAGCAATGCTATGTTGTTCACATAAAATCTCTCCTGGCAGCACTTACTCAGAGGGTTTCTAATCTCAAGGGTTCTATTTGTCCAAAATTCTTCCCTGGTCAAACTGTATTTTTTAACTGCAGTTGAAAATTTAGAGAATTTATTACACTGAGCCTTAATGAAGAAGAAATACCAGCCCCCCTACTGATACTTTATATTGTTGTAACCAAATCGAAGTACCAATGAGTAAGGAACTCAGAGAAGAAGAGTTCAGTGAGGACTGAAAGGACTTCTAAGACACAGGAAAGGCTGCAGTACAGACTATCCAAGAAAGAATTAATTCGTTGAAGACAATTAGTTTTAGGTTCTCTTGACAAAGCCTTTCAGAGGAAGTGAATGGATTATCTTGGTCCTTGATGCATGGTTCTGACACCTGTTTAGCATGGTTTGAGGAAGCAGCAAGGTGTTCACAACAGCACCTCAGTGCTTCTCCAGTGTCACTCTGACCATAGATTGGCTCCATTTTTGGTAGCATTTGGAGGTACTTCAGTTCACTCTGGCTGTGCCTGCTGCAGAGTCTGCAGTGAGCAGGGCTGCCCTGTGCCAGCTGTCAGGAGAAGGGAGAACTTCCCTAGCCTCCCAGTGCCAGCTCCAGAGTGAGGAGTAGAGACTGGCAGCTGCAGAGTGCAGGTCTTTGTACCTATCGGGCAGTGTCGTAATCGGTAGAGGACTCACAGTACCTACCTGCACTCCCATGTGCAGTGTGAGCACCATTACATATACAGAACACAGAGATTAGTTAATAAAAAAAATGTGCTATCTTGGGATGGTCATCATCTTGAAGCTTAAGTGTATAAATGCTGTGGAATGCAGGGTTTGTTTTAAGCCATTGCATACTGAAGAGCATCTTTCAGTAATGTACCCATGGCAAATTTGAGAGTCTGAACCATTACTGTAGGGAAATTTGGTACTAGTATGTGCTTGTGTTTTTAAGCAATAATTATCATTGTACCTGCAACCATGTAAATTGCACTTGACCAAGGAAAGTGTTACAAATGCAAACATTGGACATTGTCCTGCATGACATCCTTGTCTCTCAATTGAAGAGGCATGGATTTGATGGATGGACCACTTGGTGAATAAAGAACTGGCTGGATGGCTGCACTCAGAGTTGTGGTCAATGGCTCATTGTCCATGTGGAGACAGTGGGGTCCCTCAGGGGTCAGTGCTGGGGCTGATCCTGTTCAACAGCTTTGTCAGTGACATTGACAGTGGGATTGAGAGCATCCTCAGCAAGTTCACTGACAACACCAAGCTGTGTGTGTGCTGCAGTCACAGGCTGGAAGGAAGGGGTGGGCCATCCAGAGGCACCTTGACAGGCTTGAGAGGTGGGCCTATGAAAACCTCATGAGGTTCAACAAAGCAAAGTGCAAGGTGTACACCCATCCCTGGAAGTGTTCAAGGTCAGGTTGGATAAGGCCTTGAGCAACCTGGTCTAGTGGAAGGTGTGCCTGCCCATGGCAGGGGGGTTTGGACTAGATGATCTTTAAGGTCCTGTGCTAAGGCTGACTGCTGCAGTAATTACCTTCTGTTGGCATGTATGTTCCAGGCAAACAGATGCAATAGGTCTGCACCAGTACAGATACTGCATGCTGTAGGTTGAAGTTTGCAGCAAAGCATGTCATGCATTCTTCCAGCAAAAGTGCTTTGTTAGTGTAGCCTTTGCATGTAAAGTGCCAAAGTAAGGAATAGCATGTCTCAGTGAAAGAGCCACCAGCTTATTTAATGTGCATGTTGTCAGTGAGAGATCTATAATAACAGGTTAATTTTACATTACAGTACTGAAGTGCAACAGAAAAAACACTTGGAAGTTGCACTGCAAATCGTGCATTAATTGATGATATCTTGAACATAGTTAATCTAAGCCTTAAAAATTGTCCAGCGCAAAGAAGTACACCACGTTTTCTAGCAGAGTACCACAGATCTTGGCACGCCTCCTGCTGCTAAGCAGCAGAGCAATAGAAGTATTAGCAATAAATTCAAGGGAGAGGCTGCTTTTCTGCTGTAAGAAAAGAAAACCAAATATACTGAAGATGGGTAGTTTGTAATTTGTGAGTATTTTCAGTTCATTGTACCGGCCCTCCTCTGTTTCCTGTACTGAAAAGGTGATCTGGCCATACGCAGCAGGTAGAACCCCAGTGAACTCAGGTAGAAGTCAGGTTGTCAGCCTGAGTAGAGGCTTGCTGCTGCCTTCTGTGTAGTGCTGAAGCCTCCACTCCCTTGATATCAACAGGGTCTTTTAGACACCAGTTTGTGTAGACCCAAAATCTTCTTGTAGAAGATATCTCTGTGAAGTTGTAGTAGGCATTTGGGCTCAGCATAGCCCAAATTGAGACCCCCCGATGCTGGTGGCTGCCTTGCCCTTTCCTCAGCTTGGGGATGAGAGCACTGCTTGGCACCTGGGGGAGCAGTACAGAGGCTCAGATTTCAGGGGTGCTGGGGCCCCTTCAGCAGTGGCCTTCAGACTCTCAAAACAGTGTGTGCATTTGGACTAGCACAACCTCTGTCTTTCCATGCATTATATTCTCCAACAGGCCACTGGAATTGAGGTATTTAGTGAAGGTCTTACCTGTATATCGGTTAGTGTGGTTTGACCCCTGTTGGCCACTTTTAACAAATACTGAGAATGCCTTTGAGTGCTAGAGCTTTGAGTCAGCTAAAACAGAGGTAAAAGCAGCCAGCTCCCTTTTGACTGTGGTTCTGAGTAATAGTACATGCAGAAAAATGAATAAATAAAATGGTGAAATGGAGGTGTATTTATAAAGATCAATTTATAGCCTTCATTGTATCCTTGTATTAGCAAGCTGGTGCGAGCCAAAAGTGGATGTGTGGGTATAAGTCTACATACAGTAGCTCCAAACTCTCACTGCTGCTGATTAGCTCTCCCAACGTGCATTTATTTATTGTTAAATTCACTCACTTGTAGCTGGTTTCCGTTACACAGACTTGCATCTCTGACACAATTTTTTGTACTATACCTTTGCTATTTATCCTTTCAAGATTTTGCAACAGCACTTGAGCACTTGAGCATGTACGTGCTTAGCTAAATCACCTTTTTTTTGTGCTGTGTTCTGCTCCTATTGCAGGGGTCCGTCCTCCCCTTGCAGGAGCAGAGGGAAGACAGGTGGAGGCAAGTGGCAAAGGGATCGTACTGCAGAGGAACTCCCTGCAAGCAGAGGCAGAGCCAGCCCCAAGCACAGCCAGCTGCCTTGTGGTTTAGGGACAGCATGGGGAGTCCCCCTGGATTTGGTCTGGCTCCTTTGCAGGGAGCCTGCACTGACACACAGCCAGGTTAAGTCTGAGGAGAGGATTGCTGCTGCAATACAGAGTTCTGCACCAATACAGAGTTCTGTTTCATGTAACGGGGTTAAAAGGATTACCTCCTCTTCATTCTTTTAATTTAACTTTTAACTCTTCCATCTTTCAGCGATGGCTTAGTTCTTATGCTGACAAGTGTTAGAGGAAATAATGTATCGCATGCATTTTAGAGAGTTCTGAACGGGGCACCAGGCCTCATCTAGGGACGGTGACTCTTCCATGCTGTAGGTTCATCACCCTCAGCACACAGCATCCAGCATCCTCCACTGCTGGCTGGGAAAACACACAAATCTACTCCCAACAACATGCTAGAAAATATAGCCCCCAGCAGCTGGAATACATGTGAAACACCTTTTCTCACACCCATACCAATTCTTCTGCTTGCATATAAACACTTTCTCATGTGAGATTCTGTATCAACACCAAGCTTCCTTTCCCAGTAGGATGGACTGATTTTTCCCCACTGTACTGGCCACGACATCAGGCTGTCACTGCCTCAACACTGTGTGGAGAAAAGAGGTCAGCACTGAACAGCCCCTTTGCCATGACAAATAAGAGCAGCTGCAGGGTCAGTTAGTGAACAGCAGTCCAGAAAACCCCAAGCAATTAGATAGGCCAACACCAGAACAAAGCCCAGCTGTAGTTGCAAATACTGGGGAAAAACAGTAGCTGGAACTAGGGGTATGTCTCCAAATGTGTTTGTCTCAGATCTCTCGTGGCCCATTCTTGCACTTCCAACTGTTATGGTGTCAGGAAGGTGTTACCCTCCTGTCATTTCTCTGAGAGCTGGCTCTTCTGCACGGGAAGCTGGACTGAGGAGTCCTTTTGATTGTTCTGTGTCTTCAAGAGATTTGCAATAGAAGTATTACATAGCTCCTCTTTGTTTTTTCAGAGTGAAAGAATTGAAAAAGGCCAAGGAACTTGAAGATACGCAGCAGCATCCCGTAGCAATGTGACATTGCTTTTCAGACTGTTTTCATTTTCTGTTTTTAGCAGAGACATGCAACAACAACAAAAATACCCACTGCAGTTCTGGAAATACCAGCTGCAGGATTTTAACAGTAATGTTTTGGTCATTGCATTTGCACTTTCATGGACAACTTTTAATTTGTTCAGCAAGACATCTTGGAACTCAATCTTCTGTTGGATCGTTGGGAAAACAAAAGACACCAGGAAGAAATTGTGAGTTGCTTCATTCTCCGAGAAGGAACGAAGAAGCGATTAATTATCCTTTTCATATAGGGCTGTATTAAACAACATGTGGAACTGTACAAATATTATACCAAAAATATTGTTCAGAAAAGGTGGGAATGCACAAGCAACACAAGAATGCTGTTCCTGCACCTGTCAGTCATCTCCAAGAAACTGAAGCTTTGAGAGTCTCAGTGGAGGGGCTTAGATCAGTACATCTTTATTGGGTCCATGCATCCTCATTTCCTTCGCACTCCTGTCTTTTGTGTTTTATTTAAACCTCTACAGCACACTTAATGCAACTTTTTAAATCTGCAGGTTTTTAATACATCCTGTGGGAACTTACAGAAGGGGTTGGTGTGTGAGAGACACGGGTAATGCATGAGAATGGAGAGAGCAGCTTAAGCAAGTTTTAAACACTTTTTTTGGTATTTTTACTAGAACCTGCAAACATATCAACTGTCATGTACTTTCTCTCATATTCAGCACTTTATTTTCTAGCCTTACCTTCATGTACTATTGTTTTAATTAAGTTCTTAAATAATTTGTAAAACATGTAGCTTTTTCTCTTATGTCAAACCTCTTGTCATTTTGCAGAGTCACGTACATATGTTGCCTGGACATTTTAAGCCACCTAAAGATCAGTGGTGCTGCATTCTGGCCAGTAAATTTCTTATTTTGGCTACTTCATCGAAACCTGGGCAGTTTTCTGTATATATAGAAGGTAGAAATGGAAAATGAGAAAAAAATATTTGAAAGGGAATATATTGATTAATTACTAAATATTTTATTCACAAAGGGTCAATAACTTGGCAAGATAAAATTATTATTTGTATAGTTTTGTCTGAATGAACCAGAAGAGTGTGGATGTATTGTTTGTACATATTGTATATATTAAAACAAAGAGATATGTGCATGAACTCAAGAAAAAGAAATGAACAAAGCAAAGCATTAGTGGCTATGGTCTGTAAAATGAAACAAAAACTTTATTTCACTATAAGAAACTTTATTTTAAATGTTCTTTAGAAGAACATTTTTGCTAAAGCATGACTAAATGGCAAAAAAGAGCTACTGTATTTAGACTTAGGAAAAAAAGGCAGAGCAACATTACTTTAAAAAAAAAAAAAAAAAGAAAAAAAGGATATGTTTACATTTGATTTTGGCTACCAGGAGTTTGGTTCAGTTGGGTTTAATTTATATATTCCTTGCTTTTTTTTTTCCCCCCGTCTTTTTTTTTCCTTTCTTTCTTTTTTTTTTTTTTGCCAATGGTGCCAAGTAATGTGAATGCTAATATTGCTTAAGAAAATTAAGTTACTTTTGCAAAGCAGATAATCATAAGAGTACAAAAACCGTATCTAGCTTAACACCATACACTCACTCCAATAAAGAACACTTAGAATGAACATAAAATGAAAAAAATAAATAAATAAATAGTACAAAAGTAGAAAATATGTTTCACATTTTCATATCTCCTGCTGGAAGTCAGAAAATGTAATAAAAATTGCACAAAAAATTTAAAAAAATTAAGTAAAACTTAAAAAAAAGATGCAAACTGATCTTGTAGGGGTGTCATGGTATATTGCTATTTCCACATAGTGAGGAGCCAAAGAAATTAGATTTTTTTTAAATTGAACTACTAATTTAAAATTGTCACAGATTCTGAACAATGGGAACCAGGTTCTGATCTTCACTACATAGGAATGTAAGGGAAGAAACTCCTGAAGTCCATGTTGTTACTGTGGGTCATGTACATGTATCTGAGATCAGAAACTGCTCCTGTCTGTTTGTCTCACTTGTGGCAGTTTAAAATTTCTGAATGGACTTGTGTAAATCTGAGATTGTTAGTTTCGGAATAGTTGTTCTTGCTTGATCCCGGCCACCAACTGCAATGTTTAAACGCAGGGCTTGTTGTGAAGCCAAAAAATATTCACATATAAGAAGCTTTGAAACTGGTGTCTTTACAAGAAGAGTAAAAACAAAGATTGTGGCAAAAAAACTGGGGTCAGTGCTCTTGGTGCCTTTTCTATAATTGTACCTGTTTTTAATTACTTCCTTTCACTGCCAGCATTGAATTATAGTAGATGTGCTATAGCTCATTATCAGAATTCTCTTGTACATTTCTGAACTGCTGCTTTATGACCTGATTCAATTCTAAAAAAGGGAAAAAGGCAAAACGAATGGCCTGGCACTCACACTGTGCCTGTGGGCAGCCTTGTAGCCTCCATTTACTGTCTGCAATTGGAACCTTAACCATTAAATTTTCCTCTCATGCCAAAACAGAACAGGAGACACTGAAGAATCTCCTTTGGAATGAATTGGAAATGCTCTGTATTAGTACTGGAAGAACTCTGACATTTTGAAAGTGAAATATTGTACCCATTAACCAATACGTGACAATATAGAATTGATCTGTTCTTAACAAGAGTAGTGACCTCAGTGGAAATGTTTTAACTCCTTGTCTTTACAGAAAATGATTCAGTAATATACAGAGCTATTTCAAATTACTCTTCCAGATCCATGGGCCTGGTGGTGTATCTACTAATCTAGATCCTGCTTCAGCCAAACGTTTAAGCCTGTACTGGTGTTAACCATGCCGGCAGTTCCGCGGGCGCAGCAGAACTCCCCGCATGCTTGAAGCCACGTACAGCTCCCAAGTGCTTTGTTGTGTCGAGCCGTAACCCTTCAGTGTGTCACTGGGGAGGGAGAAGGACTCCCCTGCAGTGAAGTGATTCTGCGAACCCTCTTCTTGGTTGTGGAACTTATATTTTCACCGAAGATAAGTAAGTGCAGCTTTCTAGGAAAATTCAAACTCCCAAGTGCCAGGAGCCAGATCTTCTGTCTTCTGATAATGGAACCGCTCCTTTGTGAAACACATTCGACAGCAGTAATACTGTGTGAAAGAAATACAGAATATAACATGAACCCCCTCTCTGGTTGCACGCTTATGGCAGTTCCACACAATAGCTGGTGCCCAATGGGGGGTCCCCAAGACTTGCATGTAAAACTAGTATAGATGTCTTCTCTTTTGTAAGTTTTATTTTTGTAACCGTGCATGTAAAGCATCACTGAATCAATGGATCTGTTGAAGAACTCAGCTGCTGGAACCATGCAAAATGTTTTGAATTGCCCTTAAAATATGGAAAATGTTTTCTGAATGCTTTATATTCTTTCTGCTGTAAATTAAAAACAAAGAAAATTTCCCCATACAAAGTGTGTGCCTTCTTTTAAACACATCTCCTCCATCCTGGTTTGAGAGCGATGTAGCCCTTTAGTCACTGTAAGGAAGCATGAAAAAAATGCATTTCTTCTCTACATGATCTGCTTGTTAAGTATACTGCATCTGATTTCTCACAGGTGTAACAGCCTGCCCATGAGCAGGTGGAACCCCCAGAGCTTGTCTGAGATCAGATTGGTTTCAGTTCCTGTCAGTGGACAATCACTTCCAGGGCTTCTCATGAGAAACCATATGTACCTGGTAGCAAAATAATAAATCCTACAGTGTGCACAAAGCAGAGTCAAATCCTAGGAGAATTCAAGAGGGTTGCTGATGCAGATATGTAAGAGGTCACAATAATACAAAGTATAATACAAAGTAATACAAAGAGACACAGTAACTTTGCACTGATCAGATATAGAAGTTACACAAATTGGCCCTCAGTAATGAAACTTTTGTACCAGACTACCACAAGGCCAGCCTAGCAGGGAAAACCAAGTTTAATAGTCATCTAGTATGCGAAAGACTCTGTTAGTAGTGCTGTAAGTTCTTCCAAAACCCAGAACCACAACAGAAGACGAGATTTCATTTAGAGAGTTTATTTTTGACTACAGACAGACAAAGTTTAATTATGTTCTCCTGATAAATAAATCAGCATTTAACTCCCCAAATTGATCTCAGCTACTTCCCCATTTTTCCTATTTACATACCTATTAATTGCCGAGTTCTTTAGTATTGTGGTGGGTTGACCCTGTACTGAAAGTAGACACCAGCTGTCTGTCTGCTCACTGCCCCACCTTCCCCCTTCTCCCCAGTGGAATGGCCGAAGAAAACTGGAAGACCAAACATGAGGGGAAAAAATGGCTGGAGTGAGAAAAAGACGGTTTAATAAGTGAAGGGGGAAAGCGAAAACGGGCCCAAGTGCGAGCAGGCCCCGCCTCCCGCCGGGCCCGGCGGAACCGCCGCGGGGCTGCGGCCACAGAGCGGGCCCGGCGCGGGGGGAGGGCGCCCCCCCGCGGCCGCGCCGACGGCTGCCTGGGGGCGTGGCCCCGGACGGGCCCCGCCCCTGCTCCGGGTCCCGCCCGCAGGCCCCGCCCCTCTGACGTCACCCCGGGGCGCCGTCGGCGCCGAGCACAGTTCCCGCTGGACCCGCCCGGGCGCTGCGGCCGCGGCCCTTCCCGCCGGCAGGATGTGAGTGCGGGGCCGTGCGGGGCCGTGCGGGGCCGTGCGGGGCCGTGCGGGGGGACGCGCGGGGGAGCCGGGCAGCGGCGCCGGGCCCGGCCGCGCCCAGGCGGGCGGGGGTTCCCAGAGCGGCTGCGCAGAGGCCCCGCCCGGCCCCCGCTCGGGCCGGTACCGGGGCGCTGGGCTGGCCGGGCCGGGCTGTTCCGCCAGTCCCCGGGCGCCTGTCAGAGCGGGGCCGCCCCGCCGGGGCAGCGCCTGCTGGGCACCGGAGCGTTATTGTGTTTGGAGGTGTCATTTCCGAGACTCTTCCCCTGGAACTAGCAGCGAAATAGAACCAAAGGTTGGCGGAAGTGCCAAAACAGTCGAGCGGTGATGCTGGCCTGTACGGGGCCTGCTCCGAGCCTCGCCCCGGGCTTCCCGGCTCACACCTTGTGCGTGTACACGTTTGTTCTCTCTCCGTGGAACTTAAAGTGAATGTATAAATGTGTAAATTCAGGAAATAGTCAGACTTGGCTGTCTGGAGTGCCAGGATGCGCTAAACAAGGGTCTGATGTGGAAGAAATAACAACATAGAAAAGGAAATTGACTACAGATAGTTCTAGAGAGATGCAAAAAACCTGGCAAAGCACTGAAAAGGGTATGAGGAGTATGTACAGGAACTCTTGTGTCCATTACAAAGATGCAGAGTGTTGAAGCTGGTAAACAAAAACCCTCTGTTATGAAATCAAAGCTGACCAGAAGTAAATTCTTGTATATGCCAGATTCTTTTTCCTTCTGGTGCTTTCGCTTGCTCTGTATCAACTGTTTCAAAATAATAGAGACAGCCAACAACAGAGAAGCACGTAGTCAGAATAACCATTAAGTTTTTGTATATAATTTTTTTGTAAATACTGTAGCTTGGAACTTAGTATTTGTGTTCATAGTGGAAAGCAAGAACACTCCTGAGCCTAAACTCTTGACTCCTTGAGCCCTGAACCATGGTTGGAGCTGTCCTGTACCTTATTGCAAAATGTGGTATTAGCAAGCCATTGCTGTCTCTTAGAATGGCAGGCAGTTTGTTGACAAGATATTTGGAACACAGTGTGACTTGCACCTAATGTCAGCTGTTAAAACACCATTTCTTCAGTAGGAAACTACCCTACATTTATTCCAAGGATACATCTCAGGAATCTCAGATGAATAATGATGACTTTCTTTACTGCAGGTCAGCCAGTATCCCTGGAAGCTCAAATGTGGCTGCTGGCAGTAATCGTCGACTTCAGCAGACTCAACACCAAGTAGATGAGGTAAAAGTCTAGTCCAATAGCACTGTCATTGTTTTCCTTCAGGAAACCTATAAAACTAGAAGAGATGTTTTTACCAAAGCAGTTTTCCCTTCATTATATGAAGGGGAAGTAGAGAGAAGTTACCAGTGTCCAAATATTAGCTGCAATCTTGCTGCTTGAGGATTTGGCAAATTTAAAGATAAAAGGCTGACTGCCAAATATGATGTGTCTAGATTTTTGTGGAGTCCAAAAGCCAGGCTGGCTAGCAAGAGTATTTTTTGACATATGGTTTACTATCATGTTTATATGCCTCAACTCCTTCTGAAGCGGCTCAGGAATTATTTCCCAGGTTTGAAGGAATGCCAGCACTACTGGCACTACTGACTTTTTAAAGTAGGTATTAGGGGCTTCCAGCCCGACTGAATTCCAGGGTTTTGTTTAAGCTTATGACTGCATATATTAAAAGGCAATAGCCTCTGCTTCTGAAAAGAGAACACCAAGTACCATATGTTGCTGTCTGTTGCCTGCGATTATGTTCTACCATGGGTTATACAACTGGTAACTTACTGTAAGCATTAAACTGGTGTAGGTTGTTGACATCATGAGAGTGAATGTGGACAAGGTATTGGAGCGAGATCAGAAGCTATCAGAGCTGGACGACCGTGCTGATGCACTGCAAGCAGGAGCTTCCCAATTCGAGACCAGTGCAGCCAAGCTGAAAAGGAAGTATTGGTGGAAGAACTGTAAGGTAACCTTCCCTTGTGTACTTATGCTGTGCAGTACTACAGGTAACACTATTACAATTGGCATCCCTAAAGGTAGAAGAAGAGATTACTTTAGCCAATGTTGTTTAACTTACAGCATCTAGTTTTTAAAGCTTGACATAGTGGCTGGGTGAAGGAATGAAAAGCTGGACTAGAGGCCATGCTGCCCTATGCAAGATCTTGTGTAACATGGTAATGGCCAGTGGGGAAACACGTCAGTAATCTGAGGTGTTGAGGAACAGGAAGAAAAGCGTAAAAATGCATAGCTTGAGTTAAAGTACAGGAAGTGTTAGAAAGTGGAAGAAGCTCACTCAGACTCCTGTACTTGTAGCTGTTGGCAAAGGTTGGAATCATCTTTGGTGAGTAACAAAGACTTGTGTATTCACTTGAGACAACCTCTGTGTGAAGGAGACTGTACTGCTGTGTTTTGTCTGTGTGCATGACCTGCCATCTCTAAGTGTGGATCAAGCTTGCTTACCGAGAAGCTTTGCTTGCCATGTTAGACCTGACACATGGTGCTAAATTCCCTTGAATGGGCTGTTTTCCTGTATCCTGAGGGGCAGTTAGTGCTGTTGCATGGTTTGTAGTAAGTGTTGTGTGGCTTCTTTTCACAGATGTGGGCAATATTGATAGCTGTTGTTGTCATTATCATCATCATCATCATCGGTAAGTTTCACCAAAGTGGGGATTCCTCATAGGCTTGGAATTAATGGTGTTAATTCACTGACTGGTATAGTTTAAATAAAGCCAGGATACTCAAATAGAAGTACTACTTCAACATTAATTTGAAGTAGTAGTGACAGCTTTAACAAGCATTGTTTGCAGTGAATGGTAAACTGGGACTACTGTGGGAGCTCCAGGACCTGAATCTCAACCACCTTGCTATGAAAATAGCAAGGACTTAGAAACCAGGAACAGACGTGCTTTTTTTTTTTTTTAGCTGCATGTTGCAGAAGTATAAGATCAAATTCCACACACCTGCCTTGTCTGAGAACTATTCATCATTTGCCATAGCTTCCTGCTAGATAAACCTCTTTTGGTTTGGGAGTTCCAAGTGCACTGCCACAGCAGGGAGGTTTTCTTTGAGTAGAGGTTTTGCTGCCAGATGAAATGAGTATAACGTTGGGTTAGGATGGAGAGCCAGGGAATGTATAGTTCAGTCTTTGAGTCCCCGTGTAATCACCAGATATTTAATGGGAAGACAAAGGTTTTAAGTTTGTGCTGTGATACAGTAACAAACACTGCAGTAACCACTGGCATCAGAGATGTTCTCCTGGGTGAGAAGTACTGGAAGGCAAACACAAAGGAAGAACGCAGCTAAGAAAACCAACATGGGCAAATTCTTAGATTTAGAGGATTTAAGAGGGATTTATCTTTATTATCTTAAATTCTTAAAACGCAGGACTGTTATGGTGAGGGGCTGAAGGACACTGCTCCACTTCTTTCTCTTTTTTGTAGTCTCGGCTACTTCATGAGTTACAGGAAGAAACTCAGATCAACTGAAGGTGCCTCTGAATCTTCAACCTCTCCACTTCAAACCTGCTGCATTTTCAGTCCATTTACTGCTGTTTAAAGCAAAACTATTTTCATTACTGAAATGTTAACTAACTTTACTGGTTGCCTTAAGACACTCCTGCCATTAATTACTAACAAGCACAGCTCACCACTTGCACAGTGCCTTAATAAAGCGGGGTGCAGAGCTCGTGAGGCGGACCCGGCTCTGGAGCTGCGCGACCGCCGCTGTCCTCGCCCCGCGCTTCTGCGCGCGCGCGGGCCCCGCCCCTGTCCCGGCCCCGCCCGGGGGCGGCCCCGGCCCCGCACGTGGCGGCGGGGCAGGCGCGCGCACGGGGGCCGCGTGCGATGCCGCGTGAGAGGCGGGGCCAGCGCACGCGGGGCCGCGGCCCCGCCCCGCTGAGCGCGGTCTCCTCCAATAAACGGCTCTGACCCCGCCTCCGCCTCCTCCTCTGTTCGCACGTGGCGGGGGCGTGTGGGAGAGGGGCCGCCGCGTGCGCCGCGTTACGTAACCGCGCGGGACGGGGGCGCGGCCCCTGAGGGCGCTCACGGCCCGGAGCGGGAGCAGCCTGGGGTCGGCGGGACGGGCGCGGCGTCGGGGGGGCTCGGAGGGGCGGGAAGACGAAGCGGAAGCCGCTCGGGATCAGCCGGGGTCTTTTGCGAGGAATCCGCCCGAGCGGTGAGCTGAGGGAGTGCGCGCCGGCGAGCAGAGCGGGAGCGCAGAACCGGCCCCGGTGCCCGCTCCGCTCGGCGGGAGGAGGAGAGGGGACACCGCTCCTCCCGCTGTCTCGTGGGGCGGCGCGTGTTCTCCCTGCAGCACCGGCGCCAGGACCGCGGGCCAGGGGTCTGGCTGTGCTGAGGGGCCGTGGCGGCCGATGCCCCCGCACTGTGTCGCTCAGCGGAGCCGAGATGGACGCGGGCGAAGGCCGAGGGGGCAGCGCGGAGCACGGCGCCGGTCAGTGCCCGGGGGCCGAGCGGGAGCCGGCGGCGGCGCCGCGGGTTACTGCGGGCGCTCGATACACGGCATGTGCGGGAACCGACTGCGGCGGGACGGAGCTCCACAGCCCCGAGTCCAGCGGCGGCTCGGCCGCCGGCAAAGCCAACAGGTAACCGGGCGGGCGGCGGCCGGAGCGGGTGCCGGGGCCCCGTCGCGGCCGTGACCTGTGGGGCTGCTCGGGGACTGCAGGGCTGCAGGGGGCACGGGCCGCGGCGTGTGCAGGGGGGTGAGCCTGCTGCTGCTGCGCGGCTCCTTGAGATGTGCCTGAGTCTGAGATCGGCTGAGCCATGTACGGCAGTGACCCTGTGCTAGCTTCTGGGTGTACTTCATCTTAAGGCCTTATTTGGCGGTACCAAAGCAGAAATTACTGAAATAATATTTTTCCTGGAAGTTCAGAAAATCAGTGAGATGGTAGTTTCTTGTATTTTTTAATTCATAAAAGAGTTCAAGATCTATAATTCGTGAAACGTTGAACTGGCTTGTTAACATGCAGTACTTGAACCTATGTAATGGTCTATATTATAAGAGTATGATACTAATAAAAATCTCAAATGGATAAAAGTTATTAAAAACAATCGTGTTCATATCCCATCTGTAGGATTAGAATCTCATTTGAGAATACTGACTGCTTATTTTTTAGTCACTGAAATAAGCAAATGTAAGAAGAGGGAGATTTTGCCTTTTAGCAATTCTGCAGCTGTTGAAGCTAACAACTCAAAAGTATAATGAAGACTCTGAAGTCATGTGAGAAATGAAATCTTTGCATCAGGTGTATTTTGAGAACCTCATGGTCCTTATAACCAGATGCAGACTTGAAGGCTGTAAAAACTTAGAGAGATCAAGAATCAGCACCTATTAATGATTTTAATACTAGTGAGATTTACAAAATCTAGAGCAAACATCAGCTTATTTTTAGTTGCTAAGCATCTTGAGAAGCAGAGTGGTTTTGATGGGACTTTGCCATCCATGACATATTCAAATTGGAAACAAGGAAGGTAGAGAACAGTTCAAGTAGCAAAGAAGTGAGAAAAATACAACAGGAAATTTAGTGAAGGAGCATTAGGACGTTTCTGGATATTGTGTGATGCTGCGGCCAATCCCATAAAATGTTGGTTTAGTGAATAATTTTAATTCAGTGATAGAAAAGAAAGCTTCTGTACCAGAATTCTCTTCTAAAGTTTAACCTTTATTTTACAGTGAGCAGCTGAATTGGAGCCAGTCTCACAGAGATATGATGATGATGATCCAAGAAATGAAAAGGTGTTTGCCTGAAGAGAAAAGGAATTCCAGCAAGTCCAGCACCATCAGTGCTCTCAACTACGCCTTGCAGTGTGTCCAGCAGGTCCGAGGTACGTGTGGAGAAAATCTGTAAGAACAGCAGCATGGTATGAATAGATGTGTCTGACAACAGATAGCATTAAAACAAAAGAATGCATTCTAGTTATCCTGCTAACAGTTGACTTTCTGAAGCACTGTGGGGTTTTTATTGGGTTTTTTTTGTTAAACAATCATATTATCTTTTCTATTGAAATACCCACTTACTGCTTCTCTTTTCTTCAGAGTCCCATAGCTAATAGGTGCCTACTAGTACCTTTCTGTGTATATTGAAAAAACATCATTCCCATCCCACTTTGAAAAATTATTGGATAGTTTGTCTTTTTCAACAGAACTAGGTAGCTAAAATTGTTCTTTTGCTATCACATTCTGTCCTTTCTACTTCTTCATGCTTGTTTTCTGTAACATAACTAGGTCACTCCAGTAGTATAATCAGTATTCCTTTTCCCTTTGTCACTACACAGACCTTCTTCATCTCACCTTGGACTTCACCAAAAAGATGACAAAAGTACAAGGGCTGTAAGAAATACTTTCAAAGTAGTCTCCTTACTGACTTTCTTGTGTTTGTTTTGCTTTTCTGTTTGTTTTTTTTTTTTCAATTAGCAAACAATGACTTTTTCCAGGCTCTGAAAGACCGAAGAGTGTTTCAGACTGATGTGGTGACATACAGCATAGAAGAGTTGGTGGCAGTTGCATCTGAACACACTCCAAAAAACAGTGTAAGAATTCAGGCACACTCAAAAAGTTCATCACTTGCCATTGCACTCTATTTAGTCTCCTTACGTTGTTCTGTGGAAATAGAATGTGTAAAATTGAAAGGCCTTTAATTTTTAGTCAGAGAGGCCTTAAAGTTTTAAAGTTAGATCAAGACTACTACTTATCTGTGCTGCCTCAGGGTACCCAATGATAATGAGTAGAAGAAATACTAATTTTTCTTCTTTTTTTTTCCAAGCAACAGATAGCTCTTTGAGAATTCATTTACAGTGTAGTAATCTCTTGAAACAGCAAAAAGTTTTCAAAACCAATCAAGTTTAGAGTTGTGAGGGGCTTATTTTTCCTGTTTGTACTCTGGATTTAATTTTTTTTTCTTGTTTTGCAATATCTGTCATGCTTCCTGGCTCTGCTTTAAAGAAAAGAGTGGTTTTTGAAATTCAATACTGTTAGATGCTATATCAGAAGTATTGCAAATGCTTGCTATTTGAAAAGCTCTTGAGTATTTTTGTATGTGGAATTGTAGT
Organism: Lepidothrix coronata; assembly: GCF_001604755.1. NCBI lineage: Eukaryota > Metazoa > Chordata > Aves > Passeriformes > Pipridae > Lepidothrix > Lepidothrix coronata. The sequence goes on from NW_016690368.1 coordinate 1,753,884, forward strand.
GAACCCTCTGAAATTTGGGGAGAAGTGTGTGGAGTGATAACCAGTCATTCTGGACAAAGACAAGCATCACTCTGATTGGTTTCAGTTTTGATACTGCAGTTTTATTAGCATTTGTAAATCTTGAGTATGCTGTTATGGCATTGAAGAGTGTAGTATTTTACACACTACTTTAATTGGATGCTAAATTAACACATTTTTGAACTTCATCCTGAGATTGTGGTATGTGGTGGTTTGGGGTTGATTTGTTTGTTTTGGGGTTGTTTTGCTTTTTATCTTCATAGTATCATTACCACGTTTGGGGGGATGATTGCCTTTAACATTTGTTTTCCAGGACACATTTGTGGCTGTATTTTCTTTGCTTTCTGGACGCATAGTACATATTTCTGAGCAGGCAGCATCTATCCTAAACTATAAGAAGAAAGTGTTGGACTCTTCCCGGTTTGTAGAGTTGCTTGTCCCTCAGGATGTGAGTGTGTTCTACACACACACTGATCACTCTCACCTGCCACTTTGGAACATGGAAAGTGAAACAGGTGGGACTTGGCAATGCTTTTAAACGTTCTATGTGTCTTTCTGTCTTTACAGAATGAGGGTAGAATAGTAGTTCATTTTAAATGCTTATGCTAGCAGTATACATCAGCAACACTTGTTTCCCTTCCACTTTGAAAACTGCAGTGGCTGTGGGATTAGTTCTTGCTAGTCTCTTAGAGGCTTGACTCTTACTTGGGGTAAGTAAAAGACAGATGCTTTGTTGTTTCATGTACCATCTTACTCATTCCAAATACTGCCGCTTTTTGAAAAGAAACTAGAGGTCTAATTGTGAGTTTGAAGTTGTTTAATCTATACCTTATGGTTGCTTAGGTGCTTTGTCTTTATGGTCCACTTGCTTCCTGCTGTGAAAATAGCTCACCAAAACCAAGTTTTAAGCTGACTTGCTATTTAGTGCTGGACGTGTCTAAACTGTGACTTTTGAGTCCTATGTTATTTGTGAGCAATTTAAACGTAGCTTGCATTCCACGGGTGTGTCTTTTGCCCACTTAGACATGGGTTGTTCTGAGGCTGTTCTGGTATCAGATCTGAGAAGTCCAAAGTCCTTGCTGTCAAAGGATGGTGAGACATCTGGAGGTTGCAAATGCTAACATGCCAGGGATTCCACAACTTGGCAGCCAGTCACGTGCTTGCCCAGCAGAGCAGAGGCACCCCAATGGAGTTGTTCTTGCCTGTATATAGTTTTTGTTACATGGTTCATAAAGCCAGGAAATGTCAACTTTGCTTTTCATAGTGATGCACTGGAGAAAGGATTTTTTTTTTTATTTTTTTTTTTAGGTCATACACATTTCCTCTGAATTTAGTTCCAGGTCAGCCACTTCCCAAAGAGTGAGTGGGCTGGAGAAGAGAGGTAACATTTGAGGTGGGAGCAGACTGTTGAACAGCTAATTCAGTAGCTAATGAAGAGTAGGTTGTGAGACTTCAGTCTTGCTCAGAAAGTCTGGAGAATGCAGAGTTTAAAATAGTTCTGATAGGTGTGACCTTTTTGAGCATATCAACTGATACTTTCAATGTGTTCTTCTTATTAGCTTCTCTGTATGAATATGCCCAGGTGAAATCCTTTTTCTGCAGGATCAGGTAAGTACATTATTACAAGGGTACCATACTAGGCAGAAACTGTTCTATTGTTACAGCTGACCAGTGTGAGCTCATGAAACTCCATTACAAAATGGGCTTCTTGTGTTTAATATTGGCATCCAGTAGGACACTTTGAGTGTCTTTCCCAGAATGATGCATAAACTTGCACGGGGATAGAAGGAAAACTGTTCATGTTTCTTTTGGATCTATCAGTTTCCTTCTGTACTGTCATGCAGGAGAAGAATGATCTTGTTTGGGGGTGGAGGCAAAGATTGTTTTGCTTAAGATTAAGATTACTTGAGAGTTTGTGATGAAAGCATTAACAGAAACTCAGTCACCCGAGTCCCAGTGTGAGACCTGACTCCTGAGATACTACTTGCTGTCACTAGAGATGCTGTTTGTTGCTTTATACCTGACTAATCTTAGAGCTAAAAGAAGAAAAAACCTGAAACTGGCCTTTCATCTTCAGTGCAGTTCTGTTCCAGACTCAGACGATCTCTTGATTTTAGTAAGAACTGTTTGCTTCTGAGCAGATATAACACTTACTCCATCTTTCAGTTGATCATTGATTCATTCATATGTGTTTTAAAAACCTGAGCTCTAAAATCATTTGTATCTTGAATTGTGTAAGGTCACCTGGAATAAATACAGCAGGACAGATAGCAATGTTAAGTTGGGGGAACTGTTAGTAAACATTTTACAGTAGGTTTTTTTTGTGTTTTCTTAAGACATCTGCCTCTACTTCCCTTACATAACAGATCATTTGATTATGTTAGCATCACAAATAAAAATATTTTTTCACAGGAACACAGTAGGCTTAAGTAAGAAAATGGGTTTCTGTGAGTTAAATTTCTGCTGTATCCAATTTCTGTTTGTATCTTTTGTTTTCCCAAAGGCAGGGGTGTCAGAAATAGGTTTTATTACACTAGCTTCTCTCTAGAATCATTTTACAAAACTAAGTGTGGAATAAGAAAGTAACTTTTAGTGTAAGTGATAATCTCCAAAAATTTATCTCAATTTTGTCAAAGCTGGGTAAGATACTGCAATTATAACACTTGCAATAGAAAGGGGCAATCGCTAATGCAGCTCTTGCAAAGCCATGGTTAAGATCTCGTCTACAATGTTGTGTCCTGCTACTGTTCACCGTGGTGTAGGAAGACAAGTTCTCATGGAGGGCAGTCAAAGAATAACAACAAGGCTGGAGGAGTTTTACTTACGTAGCTCTGTGAAACAAAACTTCAGTGAGTCAGATTTTTTTTTCTGTAAGAGTGGTAAACAACAAACAGAAAAAGAACTGTTTATCTTGAAGGAGAGCACAAAACCAAATGAATGGTTCTTGTGAATACGTTTGGACTGAGAATTAGAAGGTAGCCTTTAACCATTAGAGGAATAGTATTTCTAGACAACCTCTGAATGCAAGCACTGGAGGCAAAACACCTACTTGATTTTGAGTGGAGAGAGATCAGTATTGCTGAATCACAAGGGAGTGTGTGTAGGACCTGATTATCTGGATCTGTGTGCTCAGCATAACTTCTCCATGCAGGGCTCTAAGCCCTGACACAAAGTATGTGAGTCTTAAAAGCAGTGTGAGAATCCCTTTTACTTTTCCTCAGGGGTGGTAAAGACCAAGGACAAGAAACACGTTGTTACCCCTTCCGAATCACCCCATACTTGGTCCATGTCTGTACTTCTGTCCATGTGGATGCAGAATCCTGCTGCTTAGCTTTGGCTGAGAAAATTCACTCTGGATATGAAGGCAAGTCAGGAGATTCCAGTGAATGCAGTGTATGAAAGTCTGCCTCTTTTGTTTAGAACTTGTGCTTGGGTAGTTTCACCTGTGTAACTTGCAGCTTGTGTGTGCATGTGTGTGAATACAGAGCATCTCTGCTGCTTTTGCCAAGCCCCAAAGCATTTCACCTCTTCTCATTATTTTTGTTTTGGAGAGAAGTCTGTAGCATCTAAAAATCTGTAATGTTTTGTAATGTAATGAATTGGTCAGAAAGCAGTGAACAACTAAAAAGTTCAGGAGCCAATAAATCTCTGTCATGAGCAAAAGTAATGCCTAGGTTTTGTCTTAGTGCATATTTTGTTTTTATTAGCTCCTCGAATTCCTATGGATAAAAGAATCTTCACCACCACTCACACCCCTGGATGTGTTTTTCTGGACATAGATGACAGGTGAGAGATTTGAGTCTTAAGACCTGTGAGGTGTGCATGGAGAGGTAGGAAAAAATCCCTTGATGATACAGCTAGAGACCCAAGTAAAGATAGTTGAACTATGCAATTGGCAATAGTTAATAAAACAGTTTTGTGTTAGTCCACTCGTGGAAAACATCTTGCACTCCGTGTAATGTCCTTCCTTGTCGTAACATGCATATTGAACAGAACCACAGCCAGTTTTCGTTACCCAGGGCAGTGGAGAGCTGTGATAGCACCCACAGTGGAAAACGTGCATAATGCCAAACTCTGAGGATCAGAGTCGTGACACAGCTGGACTGAGCTTGGTCAAATAAGTTTGGCCAGACTGAAGCTCTCTCCTGCAAAGCCACAAGACTGTTTTTACAGTACATCTTGCACTGTGCCTGTCAGATTTCTTACTCCCATTTTACCTATGACCTCTTTTTTTTCGAGATCCCTTTTTTTTCCTTTGATGTAGACAAGCACAAGACTGCCTGCAAGTGTGAATATCTGTTAGATCTCCAGGCACAGAAATGTTTGTCATTGGTATTTACGTGTCTGTATTGCAGTGGAGGATTATTAGGTTGGAAAATGTTCTGTAGCTTTAGTTCATTCCATTGTAGATCGTGCATGGGCCCTTCACTGACAAGCAAAGAGTTAAGGATGTAAGTACTCAAAACTGTATTATAACCTGTCATAATGTGTTCGGGTTTCAGAGCAGTGCCTTTGTTGGGTTACTTACCTCAAGATTTAATTGGAACATCCATACTGATGTATTTGCACCCGGAAGATCGTCCTTTGATGATTACTGTTCACCGGAAAAGTAAGTACAGTTGCTTTTAGAGGAATTTCTATAGGTTTTACAATTTTTTCCTTATCACATTGCTTGACATGTGACTTATGTGCAGTCTAGACAAAAATTTAGTGCAACCAGTTTGAGATCAAAGCATATTGAATCACAAAGTTTTAAGGACCCCAGTCATTAGTGTTTGTGCTTGCACTACTGTGTCATAATGTAAACTAAACCTTGTTTCTTCATTGTGGGTTTTTTTTCAGTACTGAAATTTGCTGGCCAACCCCCTTTTGAACATTTACCTATTAGATTCTGTACTCAAAATGGGGATTATGTCATACTGGATACCAGCTGGTCCAGTTTTGTGAATCCTTGGAGCAGGAAAGTAGTGTTCATCATTGGCCGACACAAAGTCCGGACGTAAGTCAGTTGTAGCATTAATCTATTAAAGTCCTTTTAATTGATTACTCTGCAAAACAAAAAAGTCTAAGTGCTAAACTAGAGACATAATGTTGCTCTTGTAAATGTGACAACTACCTAGTATCTGTCTTCAGCCCGTTCCTTCAGAACAGCATTAGTCTCATTTATGAAGTATGAAAATAAGTGAATTACTTCAAACTAAAAGGCAAAACCAACTTTTTTTTTTAGCATGTATTTTCATATGGTTGATGTCCAAATACTGCAACAATGGACATGTCTAAATCAAAATACCAGTTTTAGATGAGTAAAAGCTAAAAAGCAACATAAAAAGCAGGTCACTTTAACAAATAATTACTTAAAATTCATGATTGGCTCACCCAATTAATTGACCTTCTGGCATATTTTCTTCTGGAACATTTACTTGATACAGAATCTAAATATTTACCAAAGTTGTGTCTTTTAAAAATGCAATTAGTGTTGAATGTGCAAGTTAATTTTGCAGGTTTTTCTCCTTAGTTTCCAGGGGATTTGAAAATATGACTGACTGTATTCTTCTTACCTGGTTTCTCTTATAGGAAATGACTTTTTGGGATGGTCTTCTGACTTTTCAAAGTGATCTTTTATTCAAGATTTTATGGGGTGTGAATTTGTCTTCTGAGTGAAGGAGACAGAAGGGTAGATGCTTGTCAACCTTGTAACTTGGGTCTCTGCTGGTCTGTTGACTTCCCTGGGGCCCACCTGCTTTCATAGCACTGCCCCACTACCCCAGCAGAGCAGCTGTTGGGACAGATGACATCCCTTTTTGTTGGTTCAGAGAAGCAGTCAAAATAAAATAATGATAATAAAATAAAGAATCTGTTGTAACTGTTTATAGCTACCTTTTCTTCATCAAATTAAAATGAATAGTGAAATATTGTTGCTCTCTCCAGAAGCCCTCTGAATGAAGATGTCTTTGCTGTAAGAAGTAAAGAAATGAGCAGCGTGGAGAAAGAAATAAGAGAATTGCAAGGACAAATTTACAAACTGCTTCTGCAGGTAAAAAAGATGAAGGAATTTCAGAACACTGGATGGTCTTCTGAATGAGAGGCTAAAGAAACTTGAGTCTGCTTAGCAGACTACTTTGAGGATGGCCTTTTAAAAGGTCTGAAAGGAAAGTTCTAAATGGAGACAGGCCCACCTCATTACAAAAAAAAAAAATGTTTGACAGGTTTGTGTGTTGAAAGATAAATCTGCCTCCTGAAACAGTCTGAGGTATGGTAGAGAATTCTTCCTAAGCACGTGGTAGAGCCCAGACAAATATGAATTTTTCACTTGATTTTCTGTGTTTATTTGAAGTTCTGTGTTGTAAAGTATGTTGTTTCCTTCAGTTTGTTCTCTAAAAGCATGAATTTTTAATGACTATTTTTCGCCCTCATACAGCCAGTTCACAGCAATGTTTCCAGTGGTTACGGAAGCCTTGGAAGCAGTGGCTCTTACGAGCACTATATCAGCATAGCTTCTTCAAGTGACTCCAATGGGAATTGTGCAGAGGAAATACAGGAACCAGTAAGTCTGTAAATGTGTCACTACCTGCAGAGTAGTAAAAATGCACTTTTAAAATGAAAGTGTTTACTCTCATATGCACTTCTCATCATGAACTTTACTGAAGTGGGAAGAACACAGCTATATTCAAGCTAAATTGGTCAGTTACAGAGTGCTGGCTTTTGGGTTTTGCTCTTAATTTTGCTGACTGCTATAAAAAACACTGACTGCTAAAACAAGCATTGCAATTACCTAATTTCCTTGTGAGGCTCTTGGGTAAGTCATCAGCTTACTCCTACTCTCAGTACTTGTCATCAGTATTGAAACTTTCAAATGCTGAGGCTGTTTGAGCTTTCTTACAGGTAATTTACTTAAATTAACCATGATAATTGGATTCATTAAATCTACAAATACCAGTAGATATTAGGCTTAGGCTGATAATCCACTCACTTTCAATTTGAAGAATACAAGAACTCAAATCAACTCCTGTGGCCTCTTTGCACTCATATTATTCTGATTTCACATTTTTCACATATCTCAAGATGACATTGCAACAAGTTTGTGCAGATGTCAACCGAATAAAGAATCTGGGACAGCAGCTATATATTGCATCAAGGAGCAAGCCACAGAATGGAAATGAACAGGCTGTGAGCTCAGAAGTGCTAGGAGGTAAGTTAATGTAATCTTCTGTAAGATAACATGAACTCCTGTAGATCTGTAACCATGAGTTTGGCTAGCTGGTGTGATGCTGAAGAACTCCAGATAGCATTTTGGCATGGCTTAAACACAGGAAGAGGTTTGTTTTCTTTAAAACCCAAACAAGCAAAAAAAACCCCAAAGTCACCACTTAAAGAAACCTCAGCAGATGCAATAACTTTTTAACTGCTTCTTGAGATATGGAGTAACATATCTGTCTCTAGGTTAATAGACTTTTACTTTTTTATTTATTTGAACATTTTCTAGTGAAAATGCACATATGCTCGTAGCAAGTACTGTGAAAGCTTCCCTTAGTTACTTTATATGGACTCTTTGAAACAATCATAGGTTTGACAATGCTGCCTCGCTTCCTGCTGAAGTAGGGGTTTAGTCACTGAGTGCTTAATATTATCCTAATGCACATTATTTGCAGTAAGTACTTAGCGCAAATATATGGAGAAACCTGGATGCTTCCTCAAATATGATAGAAATCTGTATTAAAACATTTTCCACTATGATACTGTCTATTATAAAGTTAACTGCTGGTGTTGTTCTAGAGGACTGTATTATTAAAGTTGATAAGACTCTGACCAGTGTATCCATGGTACGTAAAGCTGTGAATTACTGTTAAATAGCGGGTTGGATTCTGTGATGTATAAATTGAAAGAAGAGTATTATTAATTACAGCTTTGTTTACAATTTAAAGGCAGACGTTTTCTATATGTTATTTTCTTGGTGTTTACTAGTTGTTCTGAGTGGATGTTTAAGGCAGTGTGTGGGGGTTTGGTTTATTTCGGGTATAGTTTCCCCTTCTCCTTCTCCTACCTCAAAACATATAAATTGAGATGAAAATGCAGAATAACTTAGTAATGAGAGCTGTGCTGTCATAGGCCATATATCCCTGTATTATATATATGTATCACAGTATAAATGTGTGTGTGTGTGTATGTATATGTATATATCTGTGTATGTCTTGGTGAGGGTAACGTTTAGATGCCCTTAAGAGGAATCTTTAAGGTTTCCTCTATTCTAGGGAAGAGGCACACTGCTTCCTGTTTTCTTCAGACATTGAGAAGTGATAGCACAGAAGAACCAGGCAACACATTTTATGATGATCCAAAGAAGACTCCGCATATTCCTTCCTATCAGCAGATCAATTGTGTCGATAGTATCATTAGGTAATAAACTATGAAGCAATTTTAGTGATACAAGTTTAAGATTATTTGGTGGAAGGTAAATATCCAAGCATTTTGCATTAATCTTAAAACTGTGTGGGTTTTGAGTTGTGAGATGAATTTGGGATTGTTTGTAAAGTTTTCTCCCTTTCTGACTGAGCATTGGGATGGATTGCTCAATCTGAATTACACAGATTGAATGAAGAATTTAGGACCTAAGATTCTGTTTGCAACTATTTATTGACGTTTGTCTACTGCCAATTTCACCATTGGTGCAGTAGGAATTCAGGTGAATTTTGATGGGCATAATATGTCAGTGTCTTCTCATTATACCCTCTGAGAATATCCATATAAAACAGAAAGTTGATATAATTTATAGAATCTCAGTATTTTTAACCCAGTGGATAATATAATCTTTTTTCTTTTTTTTTCCTTTCTTTTTTTTTCCCCTCAAAGAGTGATAGATTTTATTTAAAATACTCCTTGGAAAGCAGATACGTGTCCAGAACTTCCTGCAATGAATTTAAAATACTAGTTAACAACCTCTGGATCTCCAGTTTGGATTATTCAAATGTTTATATCTCCTAATGGAATAAAAACATAAAGTAGGGAGAGCTTCCTGTGATATGCTTTCATTTCAGATATCTAGAGAGCTGCAGTATTCCAGCATTGAAAAGGAAATGTAAATCATCTGCAAATACATCATCATCATCTTCAGAAGATGACAAACAAGTCCAGCAAAGTCATCAGGAAGTCCAGGCATTGGAAGGTAACACAAAGTGTACTGACAATCGTAATAGAACCGCAACAACTGATTTAATTTTTATATGTCAATTGTTACGTGTTCCAAGGTTTATGCCCACTTTTTAAATTACTGTACTGCTAACGATATTTTAGGTATGTGGTAAATATTTCCTTGCCTAAATCTCACAGTTAAGCATAAGCTACAATTTTAAGTCTTTGAACGTAGAATGTATCAAAAGAAGTATTGTTTGTTGTTGCTAAATGAACCTTCTGTTGCTCACTCATTTTATGCCATGTTTCGTATATACTGACATATGAATGTTTTTTTGTATAGAAGACTGTCTTCTTTAATAGTCTGCATAGTTACTGGTTATTTCTGAACCAGTCAGATTTGATGAATTGGGAGTGTAGTGCTTGGAATGAAATTCCATGTAGAAACTTTGTCATTTACCAATAGATACTGCTATGCTGTCAGCAGTTAAGTCCCACACTCCAATATCTGCTGATCTGGAAGAGACCTTGAAAGACCAGAGAACTGCAGGCATGGTGGGAGCTCCTCTGGCAGACCTGACCCTGTCCAACAAGGCTCCAAGTGTGGTGTCTGTCACCAGCCAGTGCAGCTACAGCAGCACTATAGTGCACGTCCCACACCCTGAATCAGGTACTGTTCACACTTGCAAAACATTGACTTGACTCACTGATTTTTGAATTTACACAGTATTTCCAGACAGAAGTATACTGTGAGAAAGTTTTGTCCGTTTTTCTGAATGCGAATTCTGAAATATTGAGATACTTCTTGGGACACTGTGAATAAAACTTGAGCCTGAGTATTTTAGTAAAATAGTTTTAGCAGACTGCACTATTTCCTTTCCCCTTGAATTTCATCACATATACCTCAAACACAACAATGTGCTTTTGGCCATTGAGGATTAAAACAAAATTACTTATGGGCCAATGTTAGTTCATTTTAATGCAGGAAGAAGCATAAAAATCAGTATTTAGCCTGCTGTTGTACTAAGAAAATATGAAGAAAGAACTGCCTATATCTTCAAAGGGAATTTGAAGTTTTCCAGACCATGCAAAATAATTTGCTCAGTTGATGTTAATGTAACTGTATTTGAATATAAAGGGTGTTTTCTCCTGCTGCCTCTGCAGCCTGTATCTGCTTGGTAGCTCAGATGAGATTGTTTTCTGTGTAACCCTCTGGGTGTTGTGGGAGTTGACACCAGAAAGCCAGAGCAAAGAGTGATTTATTTTTTTCCCTCTTCAAAGAAGTGACTACAATGGAGGATACTGCTGTTGGGAGTGAACAAATTGAACTGCCTCCTGTAAATGCTCAGAGTCCTGCTATGTTGCCTGAGGACTTAAAGCCAGTTGGGCTAACAAAGGAGACATTGTCAGCCCACACTCAAAAGGAGGAACAGAACTATGTTGACAGGTTCCGACAGAGGATCTTGCTTTCTCCGTTTAGGACTTACTTTCAACAAGGAAGCAGAAGTAACAACAGACATTCCTGTGGCCAAGGTAGGCAGCAGCTTTGAGAAATAAAGACTTACTAGCTGATTTAAAAAGAGCAAGCTAGCCATGGAGCTAGGTTCTCCTTTGTATGATTTAGTGTCTTACTGTGTCTGCAAACAGAACACTTCTTTGAACTGCAGGGTTTGACAGCAGCATTACCCACACAGGAGGTCTGCTCCATCTTGGATCTTACTGTCTTTCACAAAGCAGATAGTTATTGCAATAAACCCTGCAAATCCCCAAGTAGTTTATTGCCTCTCCTTGAAAGAATGTAAAAGATCTGATTGGGATAAGCCAAAGTGATTGATAAGAAAGTTGATGACATGAAGGAAAATACTGTAGATACATCAGCAAATCCACTAGTAATTTATGGAAGAATTATCCAGAGGATGGTCAGCTCTCTGATTAAGCCACACTCAATTATCTGTGTATTTTTCTCTTTTTTTTTTTCTTTTTTTCCCCCTAGGTCTGTCATTTAGTGAATGTATCTATTTTTCTTTCTTCTTAGGAGATTCCCCTTCAAAGCAGATGAGCCCAGCTAGCTGTAAAAAGGGCAGACATGGAAAATTGAAGCGCCAGAAACCTCAGAGACATTCCTCAGATAGCCAGTCTTCTAGTAAAAATAGAAATAATCTTCCATGTGAGAAGAGAGCAATTCAGAAACAGTTGTTCTCTCCCTCAGAAGCGTCCTCTCTGGGCTCCTCCAGTTCGAATGACCATTCTCCTGCGGGGTTTCCTGTCTATTTGGATCCACTCTCTAGTTTTCCAGCCTCTTCTGCAGGAGAGGAACTTGCCCTTCACTCATTACAACCTGAGTCCTTGTCATCATCACAACTATGCTGTAAAGCACAGTCATGCCCAGCCCTTTATCCCCCAAGCATAGGCACATTTATGGCTGTATTTTTTCAGAGTTTCCCCACGTATGTTCAGATGCCTCAAAATGTCTTTCTTCCTAACCCTCAGTGTGCTTATCCCCCCTCTTCATATCCATGCACTACACTACCTCCAGCCCCCTCTCCTTGTGCACCATCACCACTAGCACCACACTGTGTGGATCAGCCCTTTCCAGCCTCTTTTCACACATCCAGGGAGGACCAGCAAGAGGGCCAGTGTGACCAGGCCCTCCTGCTGAGCAGCTCACGGAGCAGCTCCCCACTTCAGCTGAATTTGCTTCAAGAAGAGCTGCCAAAGCCCATGGAACTTTCCATTAGTGCCGATGTTAAACCACATGCAGAAGATAAATGTGTAAGTAACAAAAATTTTTAACGTAGAGGAGAAGCTGATTTTCACGGTGTTCTGCCACCAGAACCTGTGGTGATGATCTGTGTTTCAGGGACACAGATTTTGTCAGCTGCTTTTTCTTTTGGCTGTGCTATGTAGGCTGTGGGACACAAATAGCACAGGAGACGGAAAAAGCAGTTTATACTTGCACTTATGGGAACATGTACAAGTACAGTGTTGGCACTTAGTAAATGACAGAAATGTAAGATCTGGTCTAGGCTGCCACAAGCTGCTTCTGCTCCGCATTTTGGCAACAGCCTCTTCAATGGAACTGTCAGCTAGAATTTTGGGTTTGGGGCTTTTATGCATGTGGAACTTGGTTAGTGCTGCGCAATTTGCATCCTTTTTCACCCAGTCCCACAGTCTCTGTGGAGAACCAAAACAAAGGGAAGATACTCTTCTAATTACTCCCTCTGTCTCCCAGGGATGCAGCTAATGAACGAAGAACAGGGATCCGTGTGGGTCGGTTTCCATACATGGGCATAGAAAAGGCCTCTCCAACTTCCGCGGTAAACTCAGAGGCAGGAATCTGAGCTCTGCAGGCAAGGAAAAAAGTGTTGGCTCCTGAATCCAGATTGGGCTGGAAAGGCTGGATCAGCTGAAACTGCAGGGTAGGGTCCTGGAAGGGGAGTTGATGTACCTCTAGCTGCTGAAGCAGTTGCTTCACATAGTGAATCAGGGGAAGACTCTCTCATTTTTCCTGTAGTGCACCATTGCTCGATGTGTGTGGCTGCTTCATGCCGTCTAACAGGATGTGAAGGGAACTGACTGCTTCTCTCTTGTCAGCGGAAAATGTTAACTTTGTGCAACAGCACAACATCTTGACAAAGTGGGGAAGGATTTATAGCAGAAACCAGTAAACAAGAATAGAGGCTTGTTGATTTTTCACCCATGAAGAGGGTTAGCCTGAGTTATAGACCGCCATTCATTTTCAGAACTAGAAACTCCAAACCTGTTGAATTGATAGGAGAACTTGGTCAACACGTGACAATTTCAGTAAATACATGACTTTCCTTTTGCAAACTTAAATGTAACTTCCATGGATATGTTGGTTTTGCTTTTTGTCTCCAGGACAGTGATCCAGAAGATAGTGATAACAGTGCTTCTCATGAATTTCCTGACCACAGTCTGTACGAGGACTCCCAGTTGGGTTCAGGTTCAGCAGCATCAGGCAGTGGATCAGCTTTATCTGGTTCTTTAGGCTCTAGCTTCAATGAGTCTTCTGGTTGTGGCACAGGTAGGGAAGTTAGATATTTGGTGATAGATGGCTTGCTAGCATGTAGTTAATAATAAGGCACTGTAATGGGAATGGGAAATTCCTGTAAGAGGATCTGTAACCTTTACTTTTTACCAGCTTCCAGTATTTGAAGCCAAGTTTGTTTCAGTCACTGTAGCTGGAAATGTGAATCTAAGAAGTTATTCCTTTCACTTGGAAGTCACTTTCATTTTGCTCATTATCACTTTTCTCTTCATTAAATACTGGTTTACATCTTACTTGAGTAAAGGTGAATCTACCTAGAGCAGGACCTCTCAGAAGCAGAGGAGTTGAGCCAATTAATTTTGAGAAGAGTGAATAGAGCCTTGGAGATCTTGAATAACAAAAAATGCACTTTATCTTTGATTTCTCAATAGGTAGTAATTTCTAGAGCAGTCATCTGGGAGTACCTGTGTTTGTATTGCAGAACTAACTCGCAAGAATACAATGGTGGTGTTTTACTTTTTTGTGCTGAATTACTGGGATTTTTTGGGGATCTATATTTATTTTTTTCATGGTCATTCTCAGCAGGTAGTGGGAAAAGCAGAAAGTATTTTGCCGGTAATTATTCTTCTGAAACTTCCAAAGAAGAGAGGAAGCAGGAAGCAGAAGAAAAAGGGACAGCTTATAAATCGAAACATGAGTCAGCCTGGGTGATGATGGATCATACACCTGAGCGAGTTCTAATGAATTACCAAATGCCAAACAGGTTGGAAAACATGAACAGTTTCTAACATGTACTTTGGAATTGTGCGTAGAACTGTAGAATTAAAATGATGTACCATGGAAACAGCATGCATACCAATGAAACTTCAAGAAGGTGTGTTAGTTTACTTTTGTGCCATTTAGGCCCTGGTTATTTACTTTTGTCTACTTTTTCCCCATTTCCCCCCTCAGTTAAAATAAGGGAACATGTGATGTTTTTGCTGAAGTGTTAATGGGATTGGTTATTGTCCTGTCCTTTGAATTGCATAAAGGGGTAAAAATACAGGTTATTTGCAAGTTGCTTGCAATTGGCTTATCTATAATTTGTAATGAGTTTCCACATTAAAAGTAAAGCCACATAAAGCCATAAGAGAAAACAAAAAAAGCCCACACCAAACACACAAAAACTTTCAACAAAAACAACAACAAACAAAACACTGACTGTTAGACCAGTGTTGAAAGGAGCCTTACAAAGCAGATAAAGTACAAAGTACCGTCCCCTTTCAACAACTGATGCTGTCTAGGCTTCAGCCATAGGTGGCGATGGAGAGATTCTCACAATGTAGTATAGTCGGTACCTGCCTTGCTTCGTGTAGCATAGCTGTGTTCACAGGTGTCTGTTACCTGCAGAATTAAAGAGGAAGTTTTAAAGCAGGATCTGGAGAAGCTGGCAGTCATGCGAAAACAGCAGCCTTGGTTTACAGATGGGCAAAAGCAGGAGCTTGCAGAGGTGCATACGTGGATCCGGACCCAGACTGTCCCGCTGCAAATCAGCACCCAGGTGAGCAGGTGGGAGAGGACTTGGCAACTCATTCCTGCCTTGGCCAGCCAAGGCATTTCTAGCCAGGGTCATCGTACAGTGCTGGGGTCATGAATGCCAGTATAAGCAGGAAATGAGCTTGAGTACCCTGAGAAGTGCCAACATACAGGTCTTACCATTGTATTTCTTTGTTTTCAAGATATGCAAATTCTGCGTAGGAACTATTTGTAGAAAGGTCTTTCGGTCACGGTGTTGGATAAATGGGAATAGTGTCATGATCTCCTGTAAGACAACTAGAGATGGTTTTTCTGTTCATGTTAGGACTTCTACTCTTATAAAATTGATTGTTGCTATGATTGAATAGCATATAATGCTGGTATATCAGTGAAGATTGGAGAAAGTGTGTTCAGCAAGCTGCAAAATGCTCATAATCACAGGAGGTTCAGGTCTGTAGTAAGAAACACAAAAATAGCTGTTTTACTGTGGGTGGTATCTTACTCTTGATTAGCTGGTATAATTCTTGGGCACTTTGCTAAACTGCTTCTGAATGTCATAATCAGTTTATAGTGCTCCCAGGTGCTGTGGAAAAGAGAAAGGCAGATCTAGTCCCACAAAGACTTAGCACTTCAATGTTGAGTTGTACAGAAAATTTCAAGGCAGAGTGGGCTACATTCATGTACTTGTGCAGCAGAAAAGTCTCCTGTCTGTTAGAGCACTGCATGCTGTATGTGCTAGGATTGTCAAATGTGGCCTTCTGAGATGTGTGGTATGTATTCTTAGAGGAAAAAAACTGAGACGTTCATGTCCTTGACTCCAGAAGAAGATGAGAAAATTAGTCTTTGTTTTCCTAATACCTTGTTGATAAAAATCATATGTCCTGTTGTAGTTAGGACATTGTGTTTGATTCAGATAGCAAAATGATGTCTAGTGATCTTGTAGAAAATTCTGTTGAATGTTTACATCTCAAATGTTACGAGATGTATTGGTATGCAAATATCAGTATTTTCTATCTGAGGTCCTGAAACTGTTCCTAAGCAGTAGCTCATATTTCCAATGCAGATTGTGATTTTGTGAATACAACCAGGCTTCTGACAGTAGAAGGAAACATAGGATTTTTGTTTCGATGCTGTATTTCAATATTGTACTGTTTCTCAAAACCCAGAACAGTCTGGTCTATCGATACATTCGGGTGTTTCAGCCTTTTCTGTTCTTCAGTATTGTTGTTGTTCGGGCTGTGGTCCAAATCTTTAATGAGGAGCTTGCTTATAAAGCTGAATTATAAGGTCTTCAAATTCAAGGAAGCCACGTGCCTTTTTATCTCAAAGGTAAAAGTGTATTTTCCATTAACCAAAGGATTAATCTCTGAGACAAGGTAAGTTGCAGATGCAAGTATCTGCTTCTGAAAATAAAACAGCTGTATAATCTCTGCTTTAGAGAGATTTCAACCCATTGGTGAGAGATTTCAATGTCGAGGATTTGACCCTTTGAAATAGACTCATAAAAAGAAGAATTTAAATTACTATTTCTTGTTCCTTTTTAAAGGGCTGTGTTACATGTGACAACAGGGAAGCAAGTTGTGAGGCTGTACTGGCTGATGGCAATCTGGAAAACAAGGGAAAACCACCTCCACTCCTGCAACACTGAGGGCATCAGCACCTATGTCAGTAAAACTGCTCAGTGTCATTCCCATTTTCTTTTCTTCTGGCTTTGCTCCATACTAGCAGTGAATCTACATGGCCATCTCTTACCAACATGAGCAGTCACACTATAAAACTAAATCTTCCTCCATTACCCTTCCGCTCCTGGCATGACTCTGAAGACAATCTTTCACTGGGAGAAAGATTTCACTTTCTGACCTCATAGACTTGACACAGAATGGAATATGTTTCTAACCTTTAACTGCTCAGTGATGAGCAAAATACAAAGTTTTTTGGTTTGGGTGTTTGTTTTTTTGAACTTGGCAAGTAAGAGTCTGAAAAGATGCAGTGTTTAAGAACCTATGGTAATGAACCTAACTGATCAGAGCATGTTTACTCTCCAGGTAAGGTGGATGTATTGAAACCAAGCTACAACAGAGTATTCTTCGTTTTTGTTCAGTATTTAAAAGTCTAAACTGAAGATCCTAATACTCTGAGGTTCTGAAATCACTGTAGCTGGTTTGAGAATCCAGTAGGCTTTTTAAAGAGCAGCTGAAACTGGCCAGGTTATTCTGCATCAAATGCCTTTTGCCAGCTTGTGCCCATCAGAAAAAAATAAACTGAAGAGAAAAGAAGCAAAGATTTTCCCTGTGTTTATTGTGATGACTGTTTTGAAGCCAAGTTGTTTTACAGCTTTTGATTTTAAAGTTGTGTTTATCAACACAGATATATAAAATTAATTGAGGGTAACTGGTTTGAAAATCCATTAGAGATTAAATTACATACAGCAGCCAAAAAAAACCCCCAGAAATATCAATGTAGTGGTTATTTCCTTCCACAGGATCTGCTTTTTAAAAACAGATGCGGGGGGGAAGTCTTCTCTATCAAGGCAGGTAGTTATCAATTAAAGTAGTTACATGCAATCTTTTATCTTATGTTGCTAGTGCTCTGGAAGGTGGGTTTGTATCTTAATGTTTTTGGTGTTGATTTAGAGTGGTCGAGTTGAATCCAGATGTAGCAAATAGGAAATTTTAAGCAGTTTCCCTGTTTCGCTTTTGTTGTGATGATGCCAAAACCAAAAAGAGTTTGAGGTTCATTTCTTCTGCTTTTGTGAAAAGTCACATGTTGTGGAGCTGAACTCGAACATCAAACCGCATATTCATTATTTCTTAGCACTTTTGACTTCCTGTACAAGTTTTAACTTCTTTCTTTATAATGGAGTCACTAGCTGTTTAAATCCGTGGATGAAAAAGGAGTTTGTGCATTATGTGAGTTTGATGTTCAGAAAGTGGTAACCACTTTCAGTATGTGAAAGAACTTGTTCTCATGGATGTCTCAAAGTGCTCTTCAAACACTAAAGTCCAGCAAATTTTGTCTGATTTCCCCTTTGTTTATCAAAAGCTGAATGTAATCAGGTTTTCTGCGTGGTGTTATTAATCACCTTAGCCTTCTCAACAGAGTTTTAGAATGTAACACATTATTTACCCTTTTTTCTATGTAATTCTTCCTTTCCTGCTGTGTGAAGTATTTTTATTTCTCTAGTTTCAATTACTAGTGAGCTTCGAGTTGTTAAGTTAAAAATACTGTGACCTGCAGGTCATTGAAGGAAAACTATTTACCTAAAGGTTTCTGTTACTTTTAAAAATCAATCCAGTGACAATCTTTCTCATTAAAGTTTATTTGAAGGACAGTTATTTTTACACAATTTTAAGTTTTCAAGGCTAATTTGACTGAGGCAGTGTTCATTTGATTTTTTAATTTCTTTTTACAGTATGTTTGCCTGCTCTGTTTATACCTATTGCTTTCTATTTATTCTTAAGCTGTGTTTCTTTTTCAGCTTTTTCCACTTAAACTTGTTTTTTCTTGTGTTGTAAATCAGCAGAGATCCACAGATCCTCAGTACTGCTTGTGTTCAAACACCTCTTAAAATAAGAGACTTAGGTGTTTACATATAGCAGCTTATGTATTCAAGTAGGAAAATGTGGGCAGTGTCTTATACCTTTCCTAGTATTTTTACAGCATTTTCCAAATATGGTATTCTGCTTCATAATCACACTGCCTAAAATATTTGCTCTAAAGCATGTAATAAGATGCTTTGTGTATAGGTTTTTTTCTTGATTGGGAAGCTTCTTAATTAATTTATCTGTCAAATCAGACTTATGCACTAGAATCCATTCTAGTTAGCTGTGCTTAAATTAAAATGATTGCTTTAATGTATTTTGAGACGTAGCAAAATAGATTAATTTGAATACTTCAGGTAAGGACAGCTGTCTCCTTCAAAATAGTTTTGAACCCTAAGCCAGAAGAAAATATAATAGCCAGCTCTTTTGTGTACATTATTTTCACTGTTCATTTCCCAAGTATGAAAATGAGATGATTTGCAATGTCTTAGCAGGCAGACATGTCATCCATTTTGTAAAACAGTGGGACTTAGTTTAGGAGAATGGTAATTTGTTCTTAACACTTGAATAATGCTTTTCATCCACAGGTCTGTGAACATGTCAAAAAGATGACAACTTATCCCAGTTGTATAAAAAGAGTCAGAGACACAAAGGACTTGCACAGGTGCATACCCCCAGTTTATACCAAATCCAGAAGTAAAATCTGGGAATCTTCACTCGCTGTATTCTGTGCTGGTTTTGCTACAAGAGGTCAGGATTCTGACCTCTATGTAGAAACTTGATCATATTACATGGCTTTCTTGTTTGGAGGTGTTAACCCTTCTTGTACCCCCTACTACTATGAATTTTTGCCCGGTAGAATTATGGAGCAACAGAAAGCCCAGAGAGTTTTTAAAGTGCCGTGAATGCCACACACCCTCTGGCTGTATATAATGAAAATGCACTTGCCTAGGACTTTGAATTCTGAGTTTGTAATCCTGGCTAAATCTTAGGTGCAGGATCTCTTGTATGGGGCTACATTAGACCTGAGTTATGGAAAAAATTTGGATTTTGGAGAAGAATATAAGAGGAATGAAGAGGTGAATCAGTGCCCTGTGTAATGATGAGATAATTATTTGCCCAAAAATCAGGGCAATTCCAGGCTTAGAATGGAAAAAACAAATATTTCCCAAGCTACTCTTTACCCTGTTAGAACCACAATGTCTTGCAATGAAATGCCTTATCAAGCCTTTGACCTCATTTCCGTAAGTTTTCAGGAACTGGTAGTTTTTACTTCAGGTTTTACTAACCTTTAGTCTTTTTGGTGTGCTGGAGTGATCAAAGTGAGTTGCAGTTCCAATCTGAAAGACCAATGGAGTAAGTGTTGCAGCTAGATTTGCACCTGTTATTTTGTTCCTGTGACTGTTTTGCTTGGCAAAATGTTGCGGACAGTTTAGACCTGCTTGGAAGGTCACTTTTTTGGTGATCAAAAGGAAAACATGCAAGGACAGTACTGATGCAGTTACTACCCCCTGTGGGGGCGTCAGCAGTTCAGAAACCCCTGGTGGATTTCGCTGGCAGTTTTTTTTTGTTGTATTCATAAATACAGAATTATGTTTTAAAAGATGAGTTGATGTGCAGATATTTTCATGGTATTGCTATGAACAGAAGGGACCCTTGTGTATTTTTACAATGTGGTAAATATTTGCTGAATGAGTAATGTGTTGGTAAGTTTATCTTCCAGCTGAATCGAGTTTTAAATCCCAATCAAATGAATTTTTACATCAGTTGGTAGGGGTATTCTATTGAAATAATATTCAGCAGTGGTTGAATTTACAGTTGTGATTTTAACTGTACACTTTAAAGGAGCATCTGATTTTATAAATAAAACTGAAAAATGTGCTGCAAAGAACTGTTTCAAATGTGTGTTTACTTTTGTTCTTGATAATTTGTAGAAAATAGATTTTTAAGGATATATTGCATTCTGATTGTACATAGGTTGGGGTACAGTGGACATTGGGTTGTGGGTAAGTGAAAATGGTCATTTAGTGGCCACTTGTGCTGTTTTGTTGAGGGGTTTTGTAATTGTTTGATTTTTTCAGTTGCACTCTACCCTTGCCACTCCAGGACATATTCTTTCCTTTCTAATTATATTCCGCAAAGAAGGACAAGCAATCTTAGATGAGCATGTAACTGAAGGTGCTTCTGATAAGTGATGCAGTTCCTTGAAACACAGGCATCTTGAAGATATATCACTGGATATATCGTTGCTGATGGTTTATTGATTTTTTTTTTTTTTTAAGGGTGATTTGATCATTCTAAGCATACTTAAAAATGTGAGTCAAATCATCTAGCTATTTTTGGTCAAAAAAATGAGGAAAAGTGAATAGGCTTGCGAAATGAAAAAGTGGTTCTATGTTTTTATTTAGAGATCTAAGCAATGTCAGCCCACCTATGCTCCTGCTTTGTCAGTGTTTGAAAATATATGTGTCTTGTAGTCTTCTCCTACAAGTTTTTATTGGCTGATGAGGTAGCAGAAAAAGAGTAATTTCCAGACAGGCACTGACTTGCTCCATTGTGTAAGAGAAGGATGAATGTTCAGAAGATTACAAATAGCTGCACAGGGCGTCCAGCTGCCCTGACTTTCTGAGGACATTTTTCTCTGTTACAGCTGGCATCATCTGTCTTGTAATTTATGTGAAGTGAACAGGCTGCTTCAAGCCTGTAGGCTTTGTTTAAATAGCAAAGTCAGAGATTTATGATGTATACTGTTGAGATCAATGTAGCCTGTGTATCACTGTTAGGTGAGTTTACTTCAAGATTTCTGTGAGCCTTGATTGGCATGAGATTTGTGCAAAATATGTATTGAGCAAGGTAGGGTTCACAGCTCAGACAGTTTGTGCATATTATCAAGATTGGCATCACCCAGAGACAACTCCTGACTGTTTAACTCTATTCCTTCCAGATATTATCAGGAGGATACCCAGGATTGAGAAAGTATGGTGGTACTCTGCATATGAGTAGACTCATATGAGTCTATGAGACTATGCATATGAGTCTTCAGACTAGAAGAATTTGGCAGCTGCTATTTTGTCCTCTCCCTTATTTACATTACATGCCAAGATACAACAACATTGTCAGTGAGTGGTAGCTCAAGGGAACAAATCTCACTGCCCTTGAGTGCTCAAGCAGGAGGTGGCTTGCCTTAGTAACACATATTGTCTATATCCACGTGTCGCCTTCCTGTATCTGTGTGTGCAGCCACATAAGTGCAGGTCACAGCCACAGAATCTTTTAAATGGTGTCATTCCTACCTCCACTGGCTGTCCGAATCTGGATGCAAGCCTTGACATTGACAGCCATGAGTACCTTCTGCTTGATGATAACCAGACACAATTCTTAAAGCCCACGCTATGCACAGACAGCCCTGTTGTCATGGGTAGCTGGGGGCTAGGCAAGGTGCTGCAAAGAAATAGATTTGTGGGTCTCTTGAGTGAACAAGAGAAACTTGTCTCCAGCAGTAGTGAGAGTGGATGCTTGATCCTGACGTGTGCTTATTGGTTTTGTAGTGCCTTGGGGATGGCAGGATGGGACTGGGCACTGTTAATCCCTTACCAGCTTGTCAGGGAATGCAGCAATGACCCTTTCTTTCTGACACCCCAGTCTACATCAAGTGACAAAGGAGAAAGTCCTCTTGCCTCTGGACTTAGACACAGTTGAGGCATTGCTCTTCTGGGAGGTTTCATAGGACCTCATGGAAATCTTGCTTCCCCTGCCCAAATTCTTTGTGTTGTATATTTATCTCTTTGTCCCATTAATTTCTTCCTGTTGTGCTCAGCTCTAAGAAAATACTACATTGGTCACAGCATAATTGCAAAATATCAAGAATTTATTCATTTCCAAGTAGCGTAGAGTCTAGAGTTAGGCGCTGCCTTCATGTTTCTTCATTCTCATTTTAAATCAAGCAAATCTATATACACGTTTTCAGACATCTGTATAAATTATGCAACCTGTCAGGAGGTTTCCTGTTTACACACAATATTTCCAGAAGCACTCAGAAAGATTCCCACGTTTCTTGTACTGTTTCCTGTCCTTGGTCAAGAAGCGTCCCAGCAAAGCAATTCGAGGATGATTTCCGTAGAAAGTCTGAAGTCAAACAGCATTAGAGAGGTTACTGTTGGATGGTACTTGTTCCCAGTGGGAAAGTACACTCTTCACTGCCCTGACTGATCACCCAGCCCTGTGTTGTGACTGGGAGAAGGAGAGGCAGCTGCCCAGTGTGCCCTCTGATTTAGATGATGCACTAAAATGAGTCACTGTCTTCTGCATTTGTATTTAATTCTGCAGGAAGTGAACAGGGATTATGTTTTCCATGTACCTAATGGTTTATAACACATCTGATAACAATACTGTGTAGCCTATGCTGTAGTGTGTGTGTGGGGGAAATGACATGCAGCTAACACTGGTGCCTGGGGCTAATGAAGCTGAAAATTGGCCTTTACTTAGAAAACTGTTTTTCGGGGGGAAAAAAGGTGGAGGGTTTAGAATGAAGTGCTCTGGATTATCTGCTCTCTCTGTTTTCCTTTTCTTTTTCTACTTTTCCCCCCTCCCCTGCCTATCTTAACTTCTAAGTGATTCCAGTTTCAAGAACACTGTGGCATGCTACTGTTTATGAAGTCTGTGGATCTGAAATGATGTCTTGGTAACAATTCTGTGTAGTTTAAATTGTGGAATCTTATTTTTCTTGTTTCAGTGACAGATGGTCATTTACTTACCGCTTTGATATATTCCCCTGGGTTGTAGTTGCTGGGAGTAAGACCTGGTAGAGGGGAGACATAATGAAATGTTTTACCATTTAAAATTGTAAACTTAGACAAATAATTCTCATGTGCCATAATGCTATAGCTGACAGAACTCTTTGAACTGGAATGTTCAGAGGACCAGGCAGTAACATCTGTTGCTCCCCAAACCATCCATTGCTATTGATTCTGCACTTTCTGCAGTATTGATGTTATGTAAGACTGCTATTTTGTTTTGTCTTCCAGCTTCTTTAAGGCCAATCTTTGCTTTGCCCTAGTTTTGCTATATGGAGGTTTTGCTAAATTCCTTTGGAGGCTTTATCAGGTAGTGTTGAACTGCAGGCATGGTTGCTCAGTGGGTTTCCCCAAGGTCCCAGTTAACTAAATGACAGCAGTCTGTTGCCTATGCATAACGTTGTATTTCAGTAAATACCTGGGAGTTGGGGCACAATATCTGTGGAAGCTGGAGATACAAACCATGGGCGCTCTCCCATTGCTGTGATAAATCCTCACCTGCTTTGTTGTCTTCAGTCAGTGTGCCCAAGAGCTTTGGCAGAAACTGAATCAGAGGAGTGCTTCCTGGGCTGCCCAGCCTCTCCAGGTTGAATCTCGAGTCTTCATCAGCTGCAAATGGAATATGATAGACACAGGCATATGGTGAGTATTTTGCTTTGAATTCCTGTTTCAGTCTGTCTCAGGTGATTTCTGATCAGGTCTGTTGGCCCCATCTGTTGAAAATTTTCATAAAAGCACCAGTCATTCATCCTCATTTAATGATTATAATAGGGGATAGTTGGTTTTGTGGGTTTTTTCCTTCCAAAGCTTTGAGAAAAGGTACCTTCCTGATGTTAATCTCAGATTTCTCTGTCAGATGTTTTCTTAGGAAAGTTTTTTGACCAACAGCAGCCCCTCTCATTGCTTGAGGAACTCATCCTAATCCTGCATACAGTACTCAGCTGTATGCATGGAGACTTGTATATATATTTTTTTTCTTATTTTAACTCCATTTCTTTATCAACTAGTTCCTGTTCTGGAGCTTTTCTATGAATAAAGACAAAACTTCAAGAGCTATTAACTTGCTCAGTTTCCCAACTATTAAATGCAATAAAAGGAGGGGGAAGGGCAGGAATAAATGTAGGAAATCTTACGATTTATTTTGGCAGCTAAGCCTCTCAGTGTGTATCAGTCCTCTCTCAGTTAATGTGCATACCAGTAACAATGTTATTACTTTTTCTGAAACAACAGTTTGCTGGTAGCTGATAGAATTAATTTGTATATGCATAGAAAATTTAAAATTCTGTGGCCAGCCTGTGCCCCATGGCAGGTGGCCAACAGAAGCCCTTAGCAGTGCTACACTTGAGGTAACTTTTGTAATCTGACCAGTAAATTTCATCTTTGCTAATATAAAGCAGACATTCAAAATTGTGGTTATCAAACATTAGTTGTATATGTGACTGCCATTTTGTAGTTGCATGCCTAGCTGACACTATGGAGTTTCAGTTGCTCTGAACTGCAGGGATGGGTATGACTGTATAGCTCCTCAACAGGGAATATATAAGAAAATAAACTGCTGAAAATAATCCCCCAGCATTTCAGAAACTTGGACAAAGATCAAGAACTTGAAGACCTTGGACATCTGTGTTAATTATTTGTTCACTGCATAAAAGAACAACTGCAAAGTGGGGTTTTTATTGTAAGACTCAGAATAAGAATACAGTAACTTTCCTGTGCTGTGTGGAGACAATTCATATCTCGGGCTTGGATTATTCTTTAAATCAGAGCAGTGTTAGTGGGTAAATTTGCTTTGAGATTAAAGACAAACAAACAAACAAAAAAAAGCCCCAAACCAATCCTCTTCAAAACAGTTCCTCTTCTATCTTATCAGTCCTGGAGACTCTTTATATTAGTAAGGAAGATTTAAGAAGCCTAGTGATGTCTTCGAGCAAATGCAATAATGGTTAGAGCCAGCTTATTCACTCTGTGATGTGATAGGTATTATCCATACTGAATCAGGGTTACCTGTAAGTGCAGGTTACATAGTGGAAAGCTTAAGAAGATGCTGGCTTAGTGAGTCCAAGATTTTCAAAGCAAACTAGGGACTACTGATACCTATTAACCAGCACAACAGCTGGTGCACCAGCAAAGCTGGTAAGAACAGTGACTCTTTAATAGTCAGCTTTAAGCAATAACTTTGGGTTTGATTTACCTGTTCTTTCAGAACACATTTCAGAAAGTCTTCCAGTACAAGTCAGGTCTGGTGACAGTAACCTTCCAGACTCTGCTGTGCATTTTTACCTAGCCATTTCAAACTTTGAAGATAGCTTTTCCAAGCAAAGATTTATCCTTTCCCTGGGCTAAATGGGATCTGAATTAGTGCAAACAAATTGCATGCTCGATACATAGGAGTGTAAGACAGACTTGCCTATTCTTGATGTTTGTGGTTGGTTTCCCCCTTTTTAAGTACAACATAGCTCGCTTCAAAGGGTAGGAAGAGGAGAAACTATATAACCAAGTTTCTTTAAGTTACCCAATGCCTACGAATGCTCAGACACTAAATACCAGCTCACATTCAGTGCTGGATACATACTTTTGTTTCCTGGATCTCAAAGCAGCAGGGATAAATATTTAGGGCACCTAACCTCCCCATTTTACAAGATTGGCACCCACTGATATATCACTTGCACTACTGGTTCTGAAGGCATTCCTGTTTTTTCTACAGCTGATCAGCACAAATCAAGGCCCCCCTCGGAAAGCACACCTGCCTCTTTTCTGCTTTTATTGTTCCTGCCCCTGCTTTATAATCATTAAAATCAGAAGACTCTTACCTGAGAGTTGATAAGACATCTCACTGGTGTTGATGATGGGGAGAGACGAGAGAGGACAGGAGAAGCTGACAATAATGAGACAGCAGAATATCAGCTTATGCATCATTGCTGTGTTGAATATGTTTTGACTTTGTCTACCCCTGTAACTCAGAACTCCTGTCTGAGTGTTGCCTCTGCTGCCAGTTTCTCCCATTATATACCCGCTCATGACTTCATAAATATCATCATGTTCTCTCCCCCCTTCCAAAAAAATTCCAATGAATTTATTGCCCATTGATTCTAAATGGGAACCACTTTGCATTGATGTAATTTTTCAAGGTAACAGTTCATAGACAATAAATTTACTGTCTTATAGCTTGGTGTACAAAATGGATATTATATCAAACCAAGCACAGTAAAGTTTATAAATCTGGCATTTAAAAAAAAGTAACTTCCAGTTATAAATCATGAGTTAACAAAAGGGTCAGACGTTGGTTGAAATGACCAGGGCAATAAGACAGCTGATTTATGAGCCTTAGCAGGCTTGACGCAAAGCATCTGATATGAAATGAACTTTTTTTTTCCTTTTGTGAGATAGATGAATGTGTTGTGTTGTATTTGGGGCTCTTGTGCCAGAAAAAGTAAAAGAAAAAGGGAGTTAAAACATCTAGTTAATTTACAAAGATAGTATTAGAGGAATTCAATTTTTTTTGTTTGTTCTGCCCCCCTTGCAGCATTTCACATCTATTTATTTGAGAAGACCTCATCCAATGTTGCCCTAGAGAACTGTCTTGGCAGAGAAAGTACAACTTCCATCTGGAGACTTGCTTGGTACATATAAACTACTTTGGCTGATATTAAACACAGGTCCATCAGTAGACTGGGAGACCCTTTTCCATTTCACTCTCTTTCAGTTGGAACTAACTATTTAATTCTGAGAGTTCTAGTAATGTTTTTTCTGTTTGCCTTTTGCTTTTACTTAATGCTAATACAGTAGCTGCCTTAGGTAATCTCATCACTTTAAAGCTTATTTCCCTCCATCTAGCATATTTTGTCTTCTCTACTTACAATTTCATTTTTCATATCAAAGAGCGAGGACTGACTGGACTGGTCCCTCATCTTCATTCTCTATGAAATGTCATATCTAACTGTACAGAGCCTTGAAAATAAAAAAAAAAAAGTTTATGGCTGTTTTCTTTCCTTTAGATGGTGAGAAGATAATACCTGTTCATAACAAATTAAGGTTCGTTACTTTTCTCTTATCAAATGTTTTTGTCTTGAAATGCTCTTCAAAATACTATGAAATCCAGCTAATATTACTAAAGTTCTTTTCCTATGCTGAATTTTGTGATAATTTTAAGTTGCAAAAGGTGTAAACTTATCTGCTTCTCATCTTTTTCCTTTATTAACATTTCCTGTTGAAGATTAATTTTTATATTGTACATCCAGTGGCTTCCAGGACTAATTTCAAATTAGCTACATTGGTCATATAGAACAGATGTATTTTTGCTGCAGGTCTAATTCAAAGAGAGCACGTCCCAAATGGGCATGGTTAACAGGTTGTCCAGAAACATAGTGGCCTCTGAAAGAGCAGTTGAGGTCAGAAGACACCTCTGGAAATCATCCAGTCTAATCCACCTGCTCAAAGCAGGATCAGCCAAAACAGTTCGTCCAGAAGTGTGTCTATTCAGGTTTGAATAGCTTCAAGGATGGAATGGGACAGAATTTGAAAACTAAGCGTGACAAGGCCCTGACCATCCCCATGTAAGTTCAAATGCTCTGATTTGAGTGCAGACTGGGGTGTGGAAGAGGTGCGAAATTAACACCAAGACAACACCCTGACTCCAACAGTTGATCCTGCATGATAGCTTGCATGATAGCTGGATTGGATTTTAGGTCTTATCAGGGTGGGTCTATCCTGCCACAGTCCCGCAGAGGTCCTGCCAGCCTAAACTTTTCTAAACTGCCCTATGTGCACAGAGAGGGTTAGTTTTGCCTTACAGAACACATGCTGCAGGTGTCTGAACTACAGATCCTGTTTCTCTGGACTTCTCTTTGCTGAACTGAGTATTGATGACAAAAGAATTTCTTTACAAAATTAACCTAATACATTTTATACTTCTCTTTATCTGTGCTTCCCTAAGAGAGAAATAAGTAGCAAGAGAGGAATTCTTGCTCCTCATCTGAGTCATGCAGCTCTTCATTCCAAAACTGGAGACAGTAATTAGGTCTGATTTGATGCATGAGCTCACTGTTGGTGCTGGATGCTCTGTACAAATGCTTCTCCTTCAGTGAACTATCAATGACAATGGTGTTATCAATATTCACTCTAAGCATCCTCCAAAGAAAGCTAATGAAGCACTCTTCACAAGCAGCTTCTGTCCTTTGTCTTTTCTCAAGGAAGACTCAGCCTCTTAGAGCCATCATGAAGTGCGTCATATTCAAGTTGGGCAACTTGCCCACAGCTTATTGCCTTTACTCAGATTTGAAGTTGTCACTTAGACACTCTTTCCTCTACCAAAATGTCAAAGGCATTTCCTTCAGGGGACAGTGCACACGTCATCATGCAAAGCAAAAAAACAGCTCATACCAAACAAAGGTACAAGGCCTTGAATCCATGGGTGAGGAAAGTAAATGTGAATTGCAATGTGAAAACTGGGAATTTGATTTGCAAGAAAACTGATTTAGTTTCTACCAAAATTACTATTTTGTGGAAAAACTTTTCAAAGTTCTTATTTGTGCTAATAGACTTTCTTTCAAGAGCCTCAGTTTAAAATAACAAGGCACATAGTAGTCCAGATAAATTACTGAGAAAATTCTAAGCAGTAAGTGTATATGAACCCATCATAAAAGATTATCCTTCATTATCAGAAGAAATAACTCCTCTTGGTTTAAAATGATGGATGGCTCATGAAGTACAAGTTGCAAGAAAACTTTTTTAAAAAAGTAAAAATAAGACATAATGAAACCAATCAAAAACACCCCCCAAAATTATCTACCTTCTCTGTAAAATAGCAAGGATGAAATCTAATCTGTAATGCAACAGTTCTTTCCCCTGTTTTAAGTCCTTTATGGCAAGTAAGCACAAACTGTTACATTAGTCAAGTATTGTGACAGTTGGCAAAACCAGAAATTTCAGAAAAGGTGTGAGTTACCAGTAGCATTTGTATGAGGGACTTTTTAAGAGGATATAACTTCTGATTTTTGGCTTGAATTTAGCTTGCAAGAAGAGAGGTGTGCAGTAAAATGATTTTGTATTGACACTGTAATTGCAGATGAGCTTGTTATTGTGTAAATATCCAGCTCTTCCGTGAATTTTACTAGCATTTTTAACTTAACATCTTGTTTCAATGAGTTATACATGTCAGCTGGTATGAGAGAAAAGAATATATGCACTGCTATTTACTTTTCTAGTAGGGTCTAGCATGTAGGGGTTTGGGGGTTTCTGCTTTGCTGTCGCTGCTGGTTTAGCAGATAT